>NW_019392650.1:1037806-1423706 GCF_000648675.2 Cimex lectularius
AGAGAAATGTTTAGATTAAAAGATATCACGATTTTCCGACGCCAGGACGTGATATCTTTCAAAATCGATAAAAAGCGAAATTACTCTGAAATGGTTGAGAATCGGACCATGGACAATATGAACTTTTTTGTTCATTTTAGGGTGAAGAATCTACTGGAGAAGTTTGTAGCACGAGTAGCAATTCACCCTGTATATTGCCTTTGAAATATATATCATCAGCTCTTTATTAGCTATTCTCAATTGCATAATAATCGATTATTTATGTATTGGGATAAAAATTGAGTTTAGATAATAAGATCCTTTCTTTGCAGCGAATTAAATTTCTGTCTGTATCCAGTGAATTTCCCATCTATCAATCACAATGGAAATATTCTTTTTGAGTTCTTTTTTTATTATACAAATGTCTCAGATTCAAACCTGTAGTTGTCAGGATCACTTCCATTTGGCGGAAACAATTTTTAAAATTCATGAAATTATCCAGATTTAGATAATGTGCCATAAAAAATGAAACAAGGCTTTCCACGGGCGTGATGGAATCAAAATCCATCGTCTCTCTCTATGCCCGTTAATTTCATTGATTTCCACCCTACTTCTACCCTGATAAAATGATTAGGCGTGTTTTTTAAGTAGAATAATTTTTTATTAAACCTAGTCTGAGCTCTGTCAATCTCATCGAGGTGGTTTCTCTCCCAAAGTTCGGATGCGTATAAAACAATTGCAGCTAATAAAAAAGAAGCTTAAAATTCGTCTTCAACACATTGCTATATACTTATTAATATTTGTTTTGTTCGCCTTTGTGCTTACATTCCTTTTTTATTAAAAATATGAAATCATCTTGGTTTTGCCGGCGTTAACATTGAATCCAATTCAATTCGCAACAATCAGAAAGTCTGAAATCCTTTTTAAAAAGATAGTTCGTACTCACAGTAAGTTGTTTTCAACGATCCGGATTTCGAGCTTATAGCTCATCATCAGGTTGAAGGATTTCATGTCGAGTGACGTGTTTATAGAAATCCTTCAACCTGTTGATGAGCTATAAACTCGAAATATGGATCGTTGGAAACAACTTACTGTGAGTAGGAACTATCTTTTTAAAAGGATTGAACACCGCACTCACTCCATCATTCATCATTTCTATCAGAAAGTCTTATCAATAATTTTTGGGCCTCCAAGTATGAGTCTGCAAAGATAACGATGTTGTCGACAAACAAATAGAGCAGAAATCCTTTGAAATTTGATAAAAAGGGTGAGACAATGTTGGAGAAAGAGATTCACCTTGTAACACACCTTAGTTACTCTAATAGGGTTGCAATCTAGGTCGAATCTAAAATAGGCATTATTCACAGTATTTCCCTTCCAACTCCCTTTCTCCGCGGGTTTTCTAAAGCTATCGTTGGTTAGGTTAATGTTATCAAATGTCTTACGGCAAAAAGCTATCTTTTTCTTCACCAGGGTAAACAGAATTACAAAACAATTTAAAACTGAGAGTTTGTCAATGCAGCTTTAGCCTCTTCGAAACTGCATATTCTTCCGGAATCCACTGTGTGATTTCGCATCATACTTCTAAGCGTTCCTTCATAACCAGATACAAGGCTCGTTATCCGCCGGGTATGTACGATATAACGAAAACCGCGTAAAATAGAATACACCTCGAATTTCAGTCTTCGAAGCATTTTCTTCTATGTGCTTACCAATCAGACACTTTCTGTGTCGCGTATGCCTGTCGTCAATTTTATGTATGAGCTTATGACAACTTGTATGAATTTACAGTATGACAAGGTGGCAGCATGTTACGCTTTGTTGTTTTTATTTGATACACCACGTACCCACTCTTTCCTCATTTTACTCTCCTCTAAAACTCGACCAGTGGGATAACCGCGGATAACTAAAGACTACTGTAAATATTTTGCAGAAAGTATTAACAAGCTCTATAGGTCGGTAATTGTTGGGGCCCGGAAACCTTTCTTAAAAAGCAACTTCAAAGTAATTTCTGTCCAACGCGCAAGGATTTTTCATTCAAATAGATTTTGTTGTACAGGTTCAATCCTTAATATTCTCAATTTGGTGGTAGATTTTTGAGAAATTTCTTAGGCAATTTGGTCCTTGGGGTCCTTATTGTTCTTACATTTAGCGGTGCATATCTAAACCTGCGTCCAATCTTGGATGCCCTAGATCGTAGCATGATGTATTTCTATTTGGGTGAATATCCTTCGAGAAACTTCGGAAAGTTTCGTTTATTTGATTTTTTTAATAGAGTAACAATCCTTTTTAAAAAGGACCTACATTTATTGAATCTTTGTTTAATTGTAATTGCTTTAAGAAATAATTTAAACAAATATCGATTTCAGTAAAAAGTTTTTCAGTTTTTCCCCCTTCATATTTTTAAACATCTTAGCATCTCAATAGCCAGACAATAAATACTATACAAATAATGCGTTGTATAATTGCTTCTGTCAACAAAGGAAAATTGAGGAAATGAAACTGCATTCAGAAAAATATCATACTACGAAATTTATACAGTAAAACCTCTCTTAACAATGTTTACATCCCCCGGCAGATTGTTAAGACCGCGGTAGCCGAGTAGTTAGTGTGATAAACTCCAGGTTTGTAGTCCGGTCGTGGGTTCGATTCCCACCGTTTCCCCTGATCCTTTTTTTCTCGATACCCTTCTCCCTCAAACAATACGCAAGCGCAGAATATATGATCTCCTTGGCTAATATGCATAGTTTATAAGCCATTTAAATTAAATTAAATAACCATCTCTTTAACCATTTAAACAAAAGAAAAAGCCCTATATCGAAACCCTCCATACCGGCCATGGGCACTTTTTTAAGTTTTTTTATTAAGGATTTGTGGGGTTGATGAAGAAGATAGCTCTATCGTCCACTGCGGCCTAAACAAGTTTATTGTGGAACCCCCATAGCTTACAGCCATAATTTAAAATTAACGCTATTCCTTATAAAACTGAGAACTTTCCTTGGTGCCTCTTCGTGGATCTCCTTTACTACGATGTCCTGCCAAAGCGGCTGTACCGTAATAGGGCTAACGCTTTACATTCACAAAGGATATGTGTCAATGTCTCTGATCAATCTTCTTAAGATGATGGCCGGGATAGAGGCCTATGATTTTCCTAAATTCTCCCTGCTGGGAAATCCCGTCTTTCGCCATCCGTTTATTTATAAATCTCTTAGCTTGCCTCATACCTGGTGCGTTTGTCCAGTGCTCGTGTTTTTCTTTCTCAAACCATTTTTCCAGTCCATCTTCAGCACACTTTCCGGTGCACTTGGTAGGGGTACTGGCCATATAGTCGAGAAGGCTGCCCTTTTTGTCTAGTTGGCCAGCCTGTTCATTTCCTTCTATGCCTTCATATCCGGGAACCCATTATTTTAGTTCTTACTCAGCATACAAAGTTGGTCCCAATCCAAATCTAAACTAATTATTCAGAAATCGTGAGATGCGGTCTGGTGTGATGTAGGTTTCAGAAAAACATTTTCTTTATCGTGCCAACGTTTCGATCTTTATTGAGATCATCTTCAGGGCTCAAAGTGTTTGTCTTCTGTGTAATTGTGCCATTCTTGCGTGTCGTGTTGAGAGTGCCACACGGATAATCCTTTACTGAGAAGTAATGAAAATCGTTTAAATTTTGAATTTTGGCACAGCTGATAACCCATTCAGGGCGGTGAGCATGATATCGAGCTTCTTCCCCCAGTGATGTTCTGCGAACAGGTATCGCGCCCTAGTCAATTCCCTCTTAGACTTCAGTTCAAAGAAGCAGTGTGTTGCTTCAAAGTTAAACTGCTTGTTTTTCATTCATCTGTGTTCGTTTGCATTTATGATGTCCCACCGACGCGATAAACGTCTCCTTCACCGCATACATCTCTCACCTTTCTCATCGAGCATGGCAGCGCTGGGGTTAAAAGTTTAAGTAAGTTACGATAAACTTTGCGTTGAGATATACACAGTAACATACAAAATTGCATTTTACTTAATATTGAAATTTTGACATGACGAAAACATGACGAACAGATGATCATAAGGAACGAGTCCAGAAATTGATCAAAATACAAACTTTCTCTCTTTATTACATTAGTACAGATTATCGATAACGAAGAGGTCTGTAACTGAATATTTAGATTTATTGTAATTTGTTTGTTACGGTTCGTAAATTTCATTGGATAAAAAAACACATATTTCATTACAGAGACAATCTGTTTGTTTTATGCCGATTTTGTTGTCCAATTATAAAAACGGCTACCGCGAGTCGGGGGCCGCCGGTGGAATAATAAATTCATAACGCAGATCCCCGCTTGACTTAAAACGCACATAAATAAAGTGTTGCCTTAAACGCCAGAAATGAAGGCCGAATTTCAAGATCCGCAACATTCAAAGAGAGCAGTTAAAGAGATTAGAGACCAGCAGAAGAAAGGGGCACCTCCTTTCGCCAAATTAGCATAAGTGACTCGAACGGAGACAATTTTCAACAATGCGCGATAATTTTGTACTGGTTATGGCCAATTAATTGCTGATTAACAATTTATTGTATACTATTCTCAAAACCTTCTTTTTAATCACGGATGGTCCAATATTACAATTTCAATCTGGCTGATCTGATCAAAAAATATTAAAATCACCCATATACTCTTGTTTGTGAACCAGAGTCCGTTGATTTAATTACTGACCAATTTGGATTTTTCCGCTGATTGTAATCCTTCGAGGATCTCATTTTGTCTTTTCTCCTTTTAAAATGTTTTAGGCGAGGCAGTACATTGAAAACAAGGTTTCATAAGCTTATTTTAACCTCTGTGATCTGAGATTAAAATGTGCACACTCCACCCAGCATAGCTTGGCGTCTGCTAATCATTGTGCCTGTGCTCACGATATACTGAAACCTTTTATGCTTAGACTTTAAAAAAGTTTATAGTAAAACAAAGATAAACATGATTAATATTTCTTAGTCTAGTTTCAAATGTTTACCTTTTTTGTAGAAAAATTATACATGATACCTGAGGCTCAGTTCAGTTTCCAAATTTCCATTATGACCCTCCACTCCACATCCTGGCACATCATTTTAAAGGATTTTTTTACGCTGAAAACAATGGTCTAATCGGATTTTAAATTGGTTAAAGTATGACAAACTTATGGCAAAAAGATACCGGCAGCGTAATTTCTACGAGGAGCTGCATATTTTTGCTATTCTAATTCCTAATGTTATTCCATACATCCTATGACTGATGAACCCAAGTTCACCTATACTGGCATACTGTACGGCAACAGTTGGAATTTTCGAACGTTGGCACAGGAAAATCCGAGAAATTCGTACTCTTGTCATCATCAGGTGATTCACAGTATCAACGTTTGGTGTGGACTTTTCGAAAATAAATTAATTGGGCTTTATTTCTCCGAAAATAATTTAAATGGTGCTCAGTTCTTCAATTTTTTGATGGAGGTCTTACCAACACTGTTAGATGATGTTCCTCTCCAACAACGACAGAGAATATTCTCCAGCTTGATGGATGTCCTGCACAGAATTTTTTGCAGGTGAGACATTATTTGAATCGTCACTTCCGGGATAGGTGGATAGGACCTCATGGCCAGATCTGTTCGCCTCCGGTCACCCGATTTATCTCCACTTGACTATTTTCTGTGGGGGCCGTTTAAAAGACTGTCTGCGCCAATCATAACCCAATAACCTCAGTTGAAGAACTGCGGCAAAGGAAAGAAAATGCTTCTCAATCCATCTCCTCTAACTCTATGGCTCTGAGCAGCGGTGAAGAGTGGGTAAAATCTACTCTTTTTAACCACTCTTCACCGCTGCTCAGATTTCATTGCATCTTTATGCAAGCCAAGCGGTTCAAACATGAAATTTGACTAATAAATAGCAAACAAATGGCTGTTTTTTTTTCAAACTTTTGGCTAGTTTTTGACCGATTTAAAATCCGATTGCACATGCAGCCGGGTCATATAAAAACATAGTCGACGTTCATGACCAGTCTTTCGTCATAACGGGTCAATTACAGATTCTTCATGGGAATTGTTAATTTTTTATGTAAATTTGTCTTGTGCCATGAAACATTAAAAAACAGTTTAGAACGAAACACTAATCAAGCACTTACGATTTTTTATAATAACAGTTATATATTTTGCGCAATTTACAAAAATGGTTATATATATAAATATACAATATATAAAAAAAACAATAAAAACAAATTAGAAAAATATTTAAGTGTGTCGTTTCATCGCCTATTTTCGTTTCACTTCATATTGTAACTGAGTGGAGCCAGCGCCAGACAGAACTAGAGTGGACTTAAGCAGTCTCCTTTATAAATGCCTCCACGTCCAATAACCTGACTGCCCGTACCCATCAACTTTCAATACAGCTGACCAGCTTGGTATTAGCCTTGATAGAAGAATCACTACTTTCGGGTGTATTTTATAGAGACTCAGCACTTCGAGTAGTCATGTAGGCGACATAGACTCAAATGCGATTTTGTATCTCAAACGCAGGATATACTCCGCTGCCGTTTTATGGCCTGACTTGAAGGCATGAGGTGTAAGGGTTCTTTACATCCTTTGGCACTTTTTTTTTAACCACAATTGCTCTTGTGGCGCAACATTATTATGCAGCAGATGCTCCTTTATTTTAGATGCCACGATCCCTGTCAGTATTTTACATGCACCGGTTAAAGAAGTGATTGGTCTGAAATCACTTGGGCGCAGCATTTCATCCCTTTTCTAGGGGATCACGTACGTTACTCAGTCTGCAAAGAAAACAGTTGGAGAAAGATCGCCTTCTAGCGACATTGGTGACATTTAGCTGTTTAACCATACTGGTTAAACCAATGATTCTGAATAGTATCATGTTCCGGGGCCTCCAGTCTTTCAACAACTCCAGATATGTTTTCAGCTGTTATTGGGATCTGGGGCATTCGAGGAACATTTTTTAGACTTCGTCGAGGTTTTCAATCCAGTTGGCATAGAGTCTTTTTGTGCCAGATGTTCTTCCAGTAGGACGACATTTCTGTGGATGGCAATTAATACTTTCTATTTGCCTATAAAACTGTCTCAATTTTGCTCGGAAGGACTTCTGTTGTGTTCTTCTGTGTTCCGCCTCTTTATATCTTTCTGCTTTAGATGGGCCGCATAGCGATCAAAGGTTTCAATCAGTTCATTTTTCATTATCATACCTACCTCATCGATGATAATCTCATCTATCCTTTTATTCGGTTTTTTCAAGAGGTCGAAGGCAGCTGGTAATGATACATATTTTCTTCTTCAAGACATTTAATTTTGTTTTAAGTCTTTCTCGCCATGGGGGTTCTTTTGTGGTCTTACTTATTAGTATTATTTATTATTATTACGAAATGGCAATAAGCGTGTTCTTATGCAAGTTGATGGCTTTTATAACAAAGTATTTCAACATCAATTCTACTTGTTCATATTGTGCCCCGCCCCTTCACCAAAATATGGTCATAAAACTGAATTATACGATTGTAATTTCGAAGCCAAGGATATTATTATTTGCCATTAATGGAAAAATTTTACTTTTGAAATTCTTTCCTGAAAATATTTTGTCCAAGACAAGGTCAATCCGAGTTATTTAATGTGAATTCGACAATTATATTTTAACATTTACATTTTTATATTTCCATTCCTGTTTTTTAACAGGTCTACCTCCATTTCTAAATATCATTCTTTTGGGTTTATTTCACACGAATGGTTCACGGTGTGCAATATGACAAAAGGGTTAATAATTAACAGCAGCTATTATCTGGCGTAAAACGTTTCTGCAGAAGATGGTAATTTGCTACGTTTACAACTTCGAAACTATATTGAACTATTTAGAAATTATATGAAACATAATTATACAGATTTTTTATATATTGTGAAATCAATGCAAAGAAAAACCTTTTTCTAAACGGATTGCCACGAGTAACAGACGAACGAAAAAAAAGACGTAAAATTTAAACTGATCCACCCTTAAAATCGAAAACATATTATTATTTGTATTGTTGATTATTGAAATATATACTGAAAAATATACTGCAGTTTGGAATTATCCTTCACTATATGTTCAATAACCTATAATACAAATAATAAAGTTTTAAAAATAAGCAGCAAAAAAAGTATTATTAAAAAAATATATATGAACAAAAGAAATTGGGTACGATCATTGAACGAATTACACTACTGTAAATATAAATGTTAAGTCTGCCAAATTTTATATAATTTTGTCAGTCACTGTGATAAGTAAGAACTTTGTTTAACTCTATAACAATAATTATAAACGAATCATGCAAACGGTTTTTTAAATCAGAAATTTTAGATCAGAGGTGAAACTTAGAATGATATTGAAAAAAGGCGATTTCTCCAACCCTGTTAACTACCGGATATCTCTTTCTGTTGCACTTTATAGAAATGAGTTGAAGATTGGTGTTGGTCTGCGAGTCGGTGAACTCATGCTGAACCGTCATAGAGTCAATTATTGGGTCCGTCTTCACTCGCTGTTATGTTGGATTACTTAAAGCGATTCGGCATTACGCCATCTTCAGTGAGTTACTGTCTGCCGCTTTGTCCGGGGAGGGTTTATATGCCATTGGGTTCGACGGTTGTCGCTAGGGAATTTGCGGTAGTGGCATGGTCATGGTGTTCATTGGTCGGTCGTGATGTCGGTTACTTTTTTGTTGTGTTGGTTCCGTCGTTTTTTTCTGAACATTTGCTTTTTTATACGTAGTTTTTTGTGGTGTGACAGTACTGTGTGAATGAGCGTTTGTCCATTTGTGAGTTTTCCTTCTTTAAGAGTTATTTGTTTGTAAATCTCTATGTTCTCCAGTACGTTGAGTTTGTCTCCTTTTTTTGTGCGTTGTCTATTAAAGTCATGCTTGTTCCTATTGCGATTGGTTCGAGATAACGATGCATCCAGAAAGATCAATAGCTGAACAATTAAAAAAAGGGTCCTTTATATTTGATATTTTTGTGGACTTCCGTAATGCGTTTGCCTCTGTGCTTCATGAAAAATTATTGATGAAATTATATAGCATGAACATTAACTTAATAGCTATTATCATGGCTATATAGGACAAGACATAAAATGGTTTTAAATATTGACTCTATTGATACAATATTTCCGAAGGAGTCGTGCAAGAGGAAATTTTAATGGCATTTTTGTTTTCATGTATTTTTGCAGACGTGGTCAAAAATTTTACAATTTGGAGCTAGTAGGGTCTAATATGAGGATGATTCCTGGTAGGATGCACTAAGCTAAAATAAGCTAAAAACCCTTTCGCGGTATAGCAAGGAAAACGATCTCTCTGTCAATATTGATAAAACCAAAGAATTAGTTTTCCATATGGGTAGACGAAAGAGGCTTCGTTTTTAAACCCTTCATTTTAATAGTTCAACTATAGAATATGTAAAATCTTGTCTTTCTGGAAGCCCTTTGTCGTCCCTTGGAAGCTCCGTCTTACACTTTATTTCAAAAGCAAATTTGGTATCTCTCAATGTAAGAAGAATTAATTAATTCTATGTCCGATTAAGATTATTTGATGGATTAATGCTTGCTGCTCTTGATGCTCTTGATACGTGAGACGTTCTCTGCCTTCCCAGCCTACTGACGCTGCCACCTTCTTTTCACCACCTTTTTTAACCGTGTTTTTGGTTGCATTTTTAGCGTCCGGAGTTTGGGACGTCCCGGCCTTAGCCACTTCCTGCGACTTTTCTCTCCAGACCTATGTACCCCAAATTATTAATATACTAAAGGCTTCGGACCTTATCTAATGGGCAAATAGGTCTTCTTCGCGGTGGTTAAGTCTGAAGATTGGGACGTTGTATTATTATATTATGTATTATTATATAATAATAATTTTTAATATTTATATTTAACTTAATACATTTTATTTGTATGTATGGTGATTAGTGACCGTTAATCAAGTGCCCTCTCGACACGACACGCACGAATGGCACAATTACACAGAAGACAAACGCTTTGAGCCCTGAAGATGATCTCAATAAAGATCGAAACGTTGGCACGATAAAGAAAATGTTTTTCTGAAACCTACATCACACCAGACCGCATCTCACGATTTCTAAATAAATTTATTTAAATGTTTATACTTATGTGAATATATCATGTATAATAGACGTCGCTCTATCTATATGGGATGTATTTATTCCCTATGTACAGGATATATTGTATTTCAAAAAAGTCAGAATCAATCAATGTAAAAATTTACCTTTTTCAAAAATTGTCACAACAATTATAAACGAATCAAAGAAACAAGAACCTCAACTTTTATAAGCCGCAAAATAATCACTTGAAATTAAGGAATAGGGTATGTTGGTCCAACTGATGCCTTCAAACAAGGTCATTTCTTCAAAAGGTAAAGTTAGAAAGGTATTTCATGGATGGAACGTAACGAAATCGCTCTAATGTAAATAAGATCGTCTTCTTTGATATATTCCATAAGCTCAATTTGTACAACTAATATCGTGATGAAAATGCGCCACCGGCCAGATGCTCTCTACTCGTTACGAATCGCGAAGATTTGTAAAGCCTTCCTCTCTCTTTCCATTCTGCCGAAGGATCTTCTTCTTATTTCTTCACTGTCGGTGGGAGACGATGTGCACACACCTTTCGCAATCTCCCTTCACCATCCAACAGGTTTACTCGTTTTACTGTCCAATAAAAAAACCCCGGCCCTGGAAACCGTCGCAGTATATTTCCTTTCTCATTTCTTTTCCGTTGATTAGATAAGAGAGAAAAGCGGTTTTCCTTTCGGAGAAAGAAAAAATAAATCACGATCGCCCAAATAACACAAGGCGAATCCACTTCTCTACGAAGATTATGTAAAGGTGCGATTATTAGGGGCAACGATTATCAAATTATGCGAACGGGCTCGGTTTCAAGATTTATTGCGTTCGAAATTGAATGATAGGAGGCTTCAGCTGAGGCCAAACTGGTTTCGAAAATTCCGCTCCACGAAAATCTTCGGCGATCCACCCCGATCATCTCATCGAACTGGCAGGAAATCCTGAGACAACTCTCTTTCAGGCTTGCATTAGCAGTCATTATTAGAAATACAACCTTTCATTTATAACTCACAGCCTTTCAGCGGCTTTTTGGTGCCCAATTTAACTGATCTTAACATTTCTCTTATTTTAAGCTAGAGAGTAATTAGAATTATCGTTATGACATAATAGCAGTAAATAGTCTCCCTACTGCTTTCATTAAACCAATTATTTAAATAAATTGTTAGGTGTCTTCTTAAGATATGCCTAAGGATGTACTTGTAGACCATTCTGGTTAGTCTATCATCGTTTTTTTTCTGGTCAGACTGCATTTCAACATATAAAAGTCACAAGCTTGTGAAATATCTGCATGACTGACTCAAATTGACGTGAATGAATTTTATTGAATGGTTTGCATTGATCTTAGTGAGATTGCTTGATAACTGCAGTGATGTGATCGATCTGATCCGTCTGCTCTCGGTGTTTAGGTAGGAGGTACTTTCTCCTATTCAGAGGTGAGTTTGTGGAGTTCCCACAAATAAGACATTCATACGATAAATCGTACAGACCAACTAATGAATATTGCAAAATATTTAAATGTTCTTTTCAGACTAAAACTTCGACAATAGTTAGATCTAGGCGATCAGAAACGAGCCAACGTTGTATTTACGTATATTCAACAGAAGCGAGCACCATTTGAAAAATGAAATTATGCGTATGTTAGGATGATGATAAATATGATGAAGATACCAGGAAGCCGGGGTTTCGTATTCCTCAAACACTGCTGAATTCTTGCTTATCGTACAGTTCATGGTTTCTTAGTTCAATTCAATTGACTCAACTCTTCTTTAAGAGGTAAAAGGTCATTGACGGTTACTGGAGGCATTCTTTTTACCCTAACTTAGGGTTGCTTCACATTCGTAGATAATTTTATCGATATGTTATGATGTGTAAACGTGAAATAAAAAGAATTTATACACGCACAAAACGCACAGGCCAACCACTACACAACCGACCACTGATGATGGCGATTGTACCAGCAACTGACGTCCCCGAAGTCAACGTTGAATGCCTTGTTGCGCCGGTGTTTTACATAGTTCTATAGAAAGAAATAAAATAAAATGATTATGCTACATTTGGCGGTGGTTCTTTAACCAGGAGTTTACTAAGTCCGACATCTAGAGCAACATCGCACCGTTTACGCGTGCCACTTACACGCTTAAACGTATTGCCTCCCTGGGATGTTCAATTCCTGCAGACTGTGATTTTTTTTCAGACGCTTTATATACTTTTAAAAAGAAAATCTCAAATGGTTAATATTCTTATCTTTTGTTGCTATAGATGAACTCTTAACGTAGCAGACTTTTGTTTCTATCAGCTTATTTTTATTATACATCATGTAACTTTTATATATTTTATATTTTAGGTAATTCTTTTGATTATGTTTCGTATGCTTATAGCCGCTCTTTTTCGGGCTTTCCCTGTAGAGCTTATATTATAAATAAATTTTGAAAAATAAAAGAATACTTTCCGGATGGTTATGTGCTACCGGTAGAGGAGTCACGTGGGAGATTCTACGAAATTAACGTTAAAGGAATGAGCTCCTTTACGAAATTTGATAAAAATAAAAATAAGGACAATCAAATAAATCTTGCACTGAAAGCTATATGTAACAAATTTAAAATTTAAATGGTTTTAAAACTCTAAAAATTGAAAAAAAAAACACAATATAATAGAGAGATAAATAACCATTACAGATCACTTGAAATCAAAAGAGTATTAAATTATAATTATTACAGGATGATGAGAATTATATGCTCGTAGTATTAAAAAACAAACACGAATCAGGCAATTAAGGCAAATGATGATGTAGTGAGGCTGTATCATGAAGGAAGTGCTCGTGTTTTGAAAACTAATGAAACGTGTACACTATGCAATATGAATTCAAATGAGACATTGGAAAATTTCCTTCTTCGGTATCCTAATTATAATCATCTTAGAACAATATTTATTTACCAACATACCGATTACATCATCCCTCAAGATCAATTGTGTAAGTTGTTGGAATTTAAAATATATGGGAAAGTCGAAAATGTATACTGTTTTATGAATTGTGGTATCCTAAAAATAAGAGCATTTATTTATAAGGAATGAATAGAGACATCACTTCAAATGTATGTTCCTCTCATCAAAAATTTATTCTAACTGCCAAATTTTTATATACCAATAGATTGATTTTGAGTGCTATAACTGTTAATTAGTGTATGTCGAGTGAAATAAATACATTTTAATTTATATATTTATTGTTACAATATTATAATTACATAATTGATCAAGTGATAATTAGTTGTTATAATTAGTTTGATTATTGACTATTGGCCATTCATTATTGGTAGTTGGTAGTGTGTATATTCTGTCTAAATAATACATGTTTTACCTTGTTATATTTAATAATAAATATATATATATTAATGTAACGATGAACTAGATTATCGACCTGCTGGAAACATGAAGTCTTTTCGGAGGATCTACGGAAGAGGTCAAACACAGAGAAAAACTTCCTTTCGGTTTTCGCCGAGCTTTCGACAATTTTATACTGTCATCTTCAGGGCCTGTTTTATTATCATATAAAAAAACAATTAAAACATGAAAAAAAAATTATACAAAAATTGAATATCTTACTTTAAACCTTAATGGGGAATTAAACGACATGGTGTTTTGGGCACATAAGTACATTATGTTTGTTGGGGCTCAGCAACTAAACATTATTTAAATTGAATAAATTAATAATTAAAAATTACAACTAAAATTACAATAAGAATTAAAAACGTGGTCGAGAAAGGTTACCTCATATAAGTCTAAAAAAANTTCTTAAATATATATATATATATATATATATATATATACAATTAACTTATCTTAAAATTTAAATCACTATATAATAGGATCACAGATCAAAACCAAAAAAAACAAACCCTCTTCGACGAGAGGAAGAAAGGCTACGGGATACACTCGTTTTTTCTCCCCCAGTTGAAGATGATGTATAAAACTGTCGAAAGCTCGGCGAAAACCGAAAGGAAGTTTTTCTCTGTGTTTGACCTCTTCCGTAGATCCTCCGAAAAGACTTCATATATATTAATAATAAATATATAATTCTAATTATGCAATAACTCTCTATTATGCATATAAATACATACCAAAGAGATTAAAAATTATTTATTTAACTACTATTTACATATTGTTAAATATTTACAATTATAAAATACTGGATGGTTATCATCGTGAGGTTATCTCGGTAGGATCTGGCACCTTTGAATCTTTTATAAACTTAAAAACTCTTTGGTCTTAATCTGATATTTTATTTTAACTGATTGATGTGGCAGAATGTCTTCGAAGAGTGCATTACTGGTCATAACGGTGTAAAAATGGGAAAACAAAACTGAACAATAAAAATCACTCATTGTTCAATTGTACTGTCCTTCACTATATTAAAAACAAAATTTGACTACTCCTAGGTATTAGACTGTCGAGGTATTCCCACTCAAGTCTGAGACAAAAGTTATCAGTAGATTTAGATAATTACAACGACGATTCTTAAAATTCCGTCCAAACCTTTCGATCCACCCTAACCCAACTGCAAAAGCCCTCTATACAATTTCCCATCTCGAAACCTTCTTCGCCTATAATATTCCATGTTGGGATTATTAAAGTTGTCTGCTTTATCAAATGCCCGCAGTGATGGCAATAATGTCAGTGTTGTGACCTGGAAAAAATTAACAATAATATGTATAAATATGTAAGAGGTACGACACGCTAGACTGGTTAGTGATATGATGAATATTTATTTTCGTTGTATGTACATATTAAAAAGAACTTTATCTTGAAATTATACGTTGCGTGGGCGCGGATTAATAAAATGTTAAACTCTGTTAGTTCTTTTGAAATTTATTTACATAAAAAATTCAATTTTTTGCAGCTATAAATTTAACTATTTGAATTGTAAGCGCAAGCCCCATTAGAAAGAGGATTTGAACAAAATGAAAAACTGGTTCGTCAGATCAAGGCGAACAAGAGGCACTTTCGTGAATACATCACAAGCTCATTCGAAAGCAAATTTGTAAAGCCAGGAAGCAATTACGGCTCAAATTGGTCGGATCCATTCTCTGATGAGCGCTGAAAAAAAAAGGTTTACATTGGATTTTTGAAAAATGGATCGCCCCACCCATCAGGCAAGTTCTAAATATCCCAAGGAAAGAGACGCGAAAGGGTGGAATGGAAACCGATTTCTTCCATATCCACAAGGCCTTAAAAGTTACAATTGATTCCTTGGCAGACAATGCCTATCGATTAGATCTGCCCCAACTGCGAATTGTCAAAGAAACAAATGACATTGACTTTTTATAAAACAACAATTGATTTGCATTGATCTGTTAGTAACAAATATTAATGTCGATAACATGTGTACTATATACTTTCATGAAAAAAAAAAAGTCTTTAAAGCAAATGCATTTAGGATATGAATTTATCTCTCATAACTCGTTCATATTTCTCTCTCTCTCTCTCACACTCATACACACACACACACACACACACACACACACACACACACACACACTCTCTCTCTCTCTCTCTCTCTCTCTCTCTCTCTCTCTCTCTCTCACACACACACACACACACACACACACACACACTCCCCCTTTCTCCTATGTGTCTATATATCTATATCTCTCTGTTCAAATCTGTCTATTTGTCCATCTGTCTTTTTCTCCCTCTCAATATCAATACATCGATCATTACCTATTCTCTATCTAATACCTTTAGATTTTCTGCTTCCAGGATGTTTCATATCTTTGAGGTGATTCGTGATGCACTGTTAAGATTTGGTTGAATCATTAACCCTAGCTAAGGATATATTTAAATTTAGATAGTTTTAACATTGGCTTATGCCAAATTTGGTCGAAAGTCTATTTTGGTGTTTACAATATTTTCAATTTCATTATATATTTATCATCCTATCTCTCGCATATTGCTCATCTATTTATCTACCTGTCTATGGACAATATATGGATATCTTATCTCACCGATTTTTACTGATACTCTGATTACTGATTTCTCTTTTACTCCCAATATTTTTTTACCCTATGTATCTTTGACTGCTTGTCATTTTCTCTCTCCCTCCCTCCATTCTATCTCTTTTTTCTTGATTTCTTTTCTTTCCGCACGCTCTCTTTCTCATTTTCTCTTTCTCACTCCCTTTCCCTCTCTCTCATGATAAAGACATAATAAACAAGGCAGAAAGAATACTTTTTTGTTATGCCATTATCATGAGAGATAGGTCATCATAAAGACATAATAAAAAAGTTTTCTTTCTGCCTCTTTCCAGCTCTCTCTGTTTCGTTCTATCTCTCTCTTTCTCGTTTACTATCTTTCTTGTTTATTCTTGTTCTCTCTCACTCTCTCTCCCTCTCTCCTCTCTCTTTCTTGTTTACTGTCTTTCTTGTTTACTCTTGTTCTCTCCCTCTCTATATTTTACGCTCTCTATCATAATGACTTTCTCTTTCATTTTTGCTCTCTTTGCTCTCTCTCTTTCTCTATCTACCTATCTCTATCAAATCATTTAACTTTGTTTTATTTTTTAACGTATATTTTCTCTCTTTCTATCTATCTATCTCTTTCTTTATTTTTCACCCTCCCTTTCCCTTTCATTATATTTGCTCCTATCTATCAATATCTATTTAATTCGGTTCGTTCTCCAGCTCTATCTTTGACTGCTTGTCATTTTCTCTTTCTTTCCCTCCCTCCATTCTCTCTCGATTTATATTCTTGTCTTTTTATCCCTTTCTTATATACTGTTTCTCTCTCTTTCTCTTTCTCATTCTCTTTCTTTATCGTTCTCCTCCCTAAAATTTCTATATATACATCTACCTATATCGATATACCTTTTTATATATTTATCCATCATTCTTTATGTTTCTGCATGTTGAAAACAGTGAAATTATCTTATTTCCTTTTATATATACCACTGATAAAGAAACGTAACGCTCATGCAGAAAATTACTTTAAATAATATAATGTAATATTTATAATATATTTTGCAATAAGTTATATATTATTATTATTATTACTGATAAAGACATTGAGTTTTGTTTATTGCCACCACTTATTTGTATGTTTTCCTAGTTTCAGATATGTTCGAATTTAGATAGTTTTTACATTGACTGAAAAAGGCTGATGTACAAAAAAAAAGAAGTTTTATTTTGCGTTCGCTACTAACTTAAATTCGTAAGTCATAATCCGACTGTTTTGCCTTATGTTTGTGTTTAAAAAATATAAAAACCGAAATGTTAGACATCTCGAGGATTTAGCCAGTATCTTTCCAAGGCTGAAGCCAATCTCGGTTCGACAGGTTTTTGTTTTAGGTTAATACACTGTTTTGCCCGGCTCGGCCTCATTAAGGTCAGGTGCTGTAATGCATAACTCTGGAGACTTTATTGGCTGTCTCTCGATTATCTCCACCTATTTGGGCCGACCTTCGACAAAATGGACTGGGGGCGTTGCAACGTTTACAGTCAAATTTGCATCTTTTTTGGCAATATCTTTTCTTACATAATATACTGTTCTTTATTCTGACAATTAATCTTATTATATTCCTTAATACTTATATGTATATGACAACGAATGGGGGTGAGAAAAAGTTGGCGATATAAGGATAGAGAGAGAGGGTAAGTGAGAAAGAGCGAATGAGAGCATTAATGAAACTTATTTATTTATCACTCTAGAAGCGACCTCAAGATGTATAAAAATGTGACCGTTTAAACAAATCTTAAAAGAAAATTAATGTTGAAACTCTAGTTTATTTGATCCACTGTAAGAAACCATTTTTTCAATCAATTGCCCGACTTCCTGCTGATACAACTCCTTGATGGAGAAAAGCGATCGGCTTATAACTTTTAACTTAATTATAACTTTTAGATTGTTTCCCTTGAACTGTAAGAGCTAATGGACGAAACAAGAATCAGACGAACATGGACTGTACTATATGTTGGTGCATCAGATCCCATGAATATCTTAAGCTTTTCCTTGCTGCGGTATGTCTTTGAGGTAAAAGAAAGTACCTTATGACAATTTGACGTAAAAAAATTGAAGAAAAAACTACAGTCTTTAGTTTTCTATTTATTAATCACATTTCATCTTCGGACTGCCTGCCTTGAGTAAAGATGAAATGATCTGCTCTTTTTAACCACTCTTCAACGGTGCTCAGAGCGATAGAGTCAGGAGAGATGCATTGACAAGCATTTTCTTTCCTTTGCCGCAGTTCTTCGGCTGTGGTTACTCGGTTATAATTTGGCGTTGACATTGTTTTTTTTAAATGCCCCACAGAAAATAGTCAAGTGGAGTTAAATCGGGTGACCGAGGAGGCCAACATATCGGGCCATGAGGTCCTATCCACCTATCCGATGACGATTCAAATAACGTCACACCTGCAAAGTTTTGTTTTAAAAAATGTTAAAAATATGTTTTGACGTATATTTGACCGCGATCTACCCAATGAGAACTTTCAATACTCAACGGTCCTAAAAAATACGCGAGTGCTTGTGACTTGATTTAAGTCTACAGCTGTAGAACCTCATCAATACTCATTCATTTTTTCGGCTCTAAGCACGAATCTTCACTGTCAAATTTTTAAAAGCTATTCTCCAGCGTGTACTTTTCGAAAGCAATGTTTTAACAATTTTACGAGCCGGCTTATTTTGCAAAAGCCAACTAAAATATTTTCCAGCAGCTTTCTGGAACTAAGGCAATGAATGAACGGCAATGGAATGAACAAAATAGTTCCAAAGTTAAAGACCCTACAACAACAGCCTTAAAATCCGATGTAATTTATAAAACTAATTGCATGAACTGTCCAGCAACGTCAAGAAAAACAGAAAAAAAATGGATTCTGTACGATCACAGGAGGCGTACAGGTCAGTGGTCGGACAAGGATGAAGCGCCAAAACACTTTCCGAATCCAAACCTGCACCCAAGAAAGGTTAAGGTGAATGTTTGGTGGTGTACTGCTGGGGTTTTAAACTAACACAGCAGAGAACTATTGCCAAGAAATTGACAAATGCACGGGGAACTGCAACGTGATTCTCCAGCATTGGTAACCGTAAGTGGCCATTCTTCTTCACAAAAACTCCAGGCCACATGTCTCACTGCCAACCCTGCGGAAACTTAAACACTTATGATATGAAACCTTACCGCACCCCCCTGAACCGTATTCACCCAATCTCTCGCATACAGACTTTCACATTTTACGCATTTTCGATCACTTCTTGAAGGATAAAATTGTTAGCAAACGCAGTGAAGCCGCCTTCCGAAACTTTACTGTGAGTCGAAATAATTTTTTTTATGTCAGCGGAATAAAAGCTCTTATTTCAAGTTGGGGAAGATGTACAGAATGTTATGGAAGATATTTCGAATAAATATTCTTTATTTTATAAAAATGAAAAAATAATTTTGTCTATGATTATTCAGAGATCATGAGGTGCGGTCTCGTGTGATGTAGGTTTAGAAAAACATTTACTTTATCATGCCAACGTTTCGATCTTTATTGAGATTTCTTCATAGTTTTGACTGCCTTTTCAAAACCAGCATTATTTATGCACCAGCCCAACAATATCGACGAACAGTACGCTCGGGATGTAGCCCATTATAACACGATTTTTTTTTTTTTTTTTTAATTGATTGAGCCAATATTGATTTAAACCCATGGGTTCGGATGCATTTTACCGTATTGAGTCGTTTTTGGTCCAAACGGCTTTGCCAGTTGTAGTAAAGCATTAGAACTTGTGCAAACTAAAAAAATATGTTGGGTGTGTGATCTAGAGCACACGGTGGAAGTGAAAACTTAAATTAGGGTAAATTAACAACACGAAATACAATTTTTGTTTTTTATTTTGTATAATCAATAATGTAATTACGTTGAAAATGTATACAATTGGTATTGGTGGTTCGTTGGTATCAGACTCTAGAAACGAAACTATTGGTTTATGGTAACTGAAATATGAGACAAATACTTTTGATTGAAATGAAATTCATAAATATCTCACAAAAACTCCGTCAATCGTTGTTCCATATTTCGTTGTACTTTCATTTGGATCATTGGACATATTAAGATCTAACTTTGTTTTCAAAAAATCCACTAGAGGCTTTGATGTATCTTTGGAGAAGTCAACATTGAAATCTCCACTCATAATCATTGGTAATATATGGAAACGTTCTTCGAGAAGAGCAGATCCTTCTTTGGTGTAGATAATTAAGTTTGCGTGGATGAATTTGATGATGTCTTTTACACTTTGATTAGGTGAAATATAAATAGCTACTATTACAATTTCTTGTCTATTTTCTATTATACATTTCGATAAACAAATTTCGCCAATAGGTGATATATTGAATCCAAATGTTTGTGAATGTTGAAGTGAGACATCCATCAGCGAATTAACAAGAGTCGACGTGTCTCTCGTATTTTTGAATATAGCTACACCTGCAGATGTAACCTCGAGCCGATTCTACCCGAATAATTATTGAAAATACCCGAATGAGCGTTACATCTTCGAGCGTGACGTCTCAGTCTCATTCAATACTCACAAAAAAAGTGCTGAGCGCGCCTAAAGAAGTTTTCACGTCAATAATTTTTTTTTAAATGGAGGCCCAATACCGGCGGAACACTACAAAACGGAGGGGGTGTGAAACATGAAAAAGGGAAATGTTTGAGCTTATCTTCCTTATCGGCTCTTGCCTCATGAAGGTGAGGCTTGAGGAGAGTATGGGGACCTAATGGGTTCTTCCTTGTATGATTACCATTTTTTTAATATTGAGGAGACGAAGAAACCCGGACCATCCTTCCGATCTTATTAAAGATTATTATTATAACGTTAATTTTAAAAAAAATTATATATATATATATATATATACATGAATATATAAATTGGATGTCCAAGAATTACCTACTAATGTGTATTATATAATTAATTTATATCGGAGTAGGGCAGGCAGAAGCCTGAATAGGTGTATTTTTTTAAATAAAAGTTTATATTCTAATATTTACCTGAAATAAATATATATAAATGTGCTCTCTGTTTAAAGGACGAGAATTTCAGGTTTAATATCTTGAGTGCCTAGAAACGGTCCTGAACAAGTTCGCTTAAAGTTGGGTGTCTTCAGGTTTTCTCGTTCCTTTTTCAAAAAGTACTACAAGAGGAACTGCATGACTAAACTAAAATTACTAAAAAAAGTGTATTGAGCATTGTATAATTTGGCTTTACGAATATAAACTTTTATTTAAAAAATATATCTATTCAAGCTTGTGCCTGCCCTCCTCCGAACCTAATTTGGTTTCGATTTGGCCCTCTTCTAAAACCTTTCTCTCGACCCTTGCTCTACTAGATAAACGTTTAAATAGAATTCGGTAAAAAAGGAATTTTTTATAGGCCCTTTCACGTCATCTCCTCATAAGCAGTTTGTAGTTAAACAGGAATTGCTGGACCGATTAGGAAAATGTGTAAAGCACGTTGTAGCGCCTGTCAGGTCCGTGTATCTTGTCAGACTCATATGTTGTCAGATGATAAAGATTGGTGTTGACGGAGTGGGCGGATCAGGTTTTTGCCGGCATATCGGTTGCCGTCCGATAATCGCGCGCTCTCCTTTTTCCTGGGCATAAGTGAAACCAGCCCCCGGGGTGAAAAAAAAAGCATTCGGAAGAAAAGCGGTGCCGACGCTTATCGAAGAAGATAAGAGATGGTCGCAGGTGACGGTCGTCGCGGTGGGGATCGTAGAACGGGGAAGGGGCGTCCGACGGCGAGGGCGAACCCTTCAGTCAAACCCCGTCGCTTGTCATGTGAATGTCTCCTTTCCGAGTGTGCCCGCATCCTCGTGAATTCCGAACCCCACGTCAATTAAAGGTTAGTCCTTGCGTTTTGACAGGAACACAATTTTAACGCACTTCGGGGCCTAACAACACTTCGGTGATCGTCTAAAAAACAATCAAAAATCTGTGAAAGTGATTTATAACCGTGTCAATTTTTTTTAGATATACCGAACACAAATACTTCACATCAACCAACACATACAATAAAAAACAATCCCTATTTTACTCAACCACCTTACTATTTCCACTTGATTTTTCCAGAAAAAGATTGTGTGGACGACTATGCAAAAAAATCTTACGATATAGTGTCGGTGAATGAAATACGAGTGAAAAAGTGTAAGAAAAAATGTATTCGATGTGTTCTGTGTCGCTGTCAAGAGTCGTTCCAGGATGGAAAACAAAAGGAAGACGATGCCGAGGGATTAACAGGCGGCGTCTTTTCTTAGTCCGGACAACCTGCCCCGCCCTGTTTACGTCTTATTATTCCGACTTTATTGCTCTGGTGACGAATAATAAAATCAATTAAAATAAATAAAAAAGACGGCCGGTTTTTGTAATGGCTAAAAATCCTTCTGCATCGCGTACATCAAGTATGACTACTGTGCTCACTTACATAGTAAATAAAATTGCATTTCTTTATTGTGAATTTTACAACGGCTTTACAAAATTCGATTAGTTGCGATTTTATTTTTGAACCGGTCAATAAAAGATCAAAGCGATTTTTCCGGCTAAGCCAAATTGTGCCGCAGTGGATGTAAATTGAGCAGTCGGAAGTTGAAGGATCGTCGCAACAAGTGGTCGAGTGACGTCCGTAGTTTGCCTCAAACCGATCCTTAAAATCGAACGTTCTTCTACTTCTAAATAAACAAATTTGACGTAATTTTTCCACGTGCCATTAATTCAAAACTTAAATCGAAACTTCACTAAAGCATTTTTTTATATACATTGCCAATTTTTATTTTATTTAGGGAAGAAAAATCAAATCAATCATAACATAATAGCTTAGAAATATGATTCTGTTTTTAATCTCAAATCGCTTTTTCAGGGGGTGTCAGCATAATCAATAATAACATAAATTAAATAAATAAGAGTGATTAAATTCTTCCATTTCCATTAATTACACATTATTTCCTCATTACATATTTGTCTAACATAATCTTTTTAAACGTGTTAGTAATTAAAATAGGTATAGGTTGGCAAAAAACAGAAAAATTCTTGAATTTATAAAAGACATAACTTAAGTGAAAATTAAATTGTCCAGCTTGTCATGATTTACTATTTATTATCATAGCATTTTCTGGCCAATTTTACAAATGTTTAAGCTTTAAAATCATCGCTATCAATAGAACAACATATAAATACTCTCTTTCATCTAATTATGTGGTGTGTTTATATAGTCAATAATTACATATAAGTGTAGTTAATTAAATCAATGAGGATAATTAAATTCCATTTAGGTTTTTAATTATACATTATTTTTTAATACATAGTTTTCTAAATTAATCAATTTAAGCGAGGAATTTCTAGAACGGCAGAGAAACCGAAAAATTCTTGAATTTATATCGGATATAGTAAAGACGAAGGTTAAATTGTTTAGCTTGACATACTGAAAATTTTATAAATAAATTAGTGATTAAATAAATGTAGACCAAATCGTTTTTATATTCTTTTTAATTTTAAAATGTTTAAACTGCAAAACCATCGATATGAATATGAATATTCTTCTTTAGACAATTATGTAGGGTGTCAACATAATCAATAATTGCATATAATTTTTGGTAATTAAATCAACGAGAGTAATAAAATCCTACCTGTTTATAATTATACAGTATTTTCTCATTATACATTTGTCTAAATTAGTCAATTTAAACGATTGGATCTTTCTAGGACGGTGAGGAAACCTGAAAGGAGGATCATTGAAGTCATATGTTGCATAGCATAAAGGAAAATTCTATTGTCTATCTTGATGTGCTGACAATTTTTCTAATTAAACAAATAAACAATAAACCAAGTATTTTGTTCTTTGCCAATTTTGATAGTATTATGTATTAATTATTGATATTATTATTGGATAACTTTCAAATCTTCGGTATCAATAAAACAGAATAAAATGTTTTTTCAGTTAGTTGGTGGACAGTGTAAAATAATAAATAATTGCATATGATAATAGTTTTTTCAAATCTAAATAGGAATAATTAAATTCCACCTAAGTTTCAATTACCTACTTTTTTATTACGCACACATTTGTCTAACAAGATACATTTAAAAAAATTAATATTACATTTAAAATACCAAGAATTCTATAAACAGTACCGAAAATTACGAAAATGGAAATTGAATTGTCTGTCTTGACATGCTATTAGATTATAATTCAGAAATTAAATTAACCTGTTAAAATCTTACTAATTAAATAAATAAAATTCGAATTTATTTACTGATAAATTTTGATCGTTAAGCCTATAAATCAATAAAGGTGAACAAATGTATTTAGTTATAACATCAACTGTCAATTCGTCAGTCAGTTCTTCTAAAGTCAACTTTTTTGCGACTGTCTATAATTTCTCTTGACATTCAGATAATGCAAAATTTGACCAAAAAAAGTTCTCAGGATGTAATTTGGGCGGGAAAAAAATAAAACAAAGAAAATTGAAAGAAAATACCAAATTGATACAATAACAGCTTTGGTAATAACCTGGAATGTTAAAATCTTAAAAGTTAATAAAAACATTTGAAAAACTAACAAACTTATGTTAAAAATGAACATAAATTCATAAGTGTACTTAACTAGATCTAGTATATTGCAAAAACATATAAAATAGTTAATGTTTAAAAATAATTCTTTGATCCACAACAAAATAACATAAGGCAGGTAAGGGTAGCAATACTTTTACAAGCAATATTTAAAAATTATCGTTTCAGTCTCTTTATAACGATACATATTTATAGCAGGAAGTCGTTTTTGTTTTTTTCTTTCGTGTTTTTTAAAAATCCTAACAAGTGGCCCAGTTCGTGTTTTGAATGTGCTCAGCGCCACGTCTTTTAAAAGTGACAAACGTGCTTTCAACGAAAACATTTCGGTAGCGTCTTCCTGGCCATTGTTTTACCGGAGGAGGCACTTTAATCGTTTACCCTGAGTGTAACACCCTCGGATTTTCCAAGAAAAGGCAGACGGTGTTTAATCATTTTCGAATAACGAGTGACAAAAAAAAAAACTTTATCAACAGTAATTTACAATACAAATCAAAAATGAACATGAGCCTAATGAGGTTATTGTAACACGTTTCAAAAATATGATACTAGCCTAGGTAAAACTGATTAATGATAACAATAGTAAATTATTACAATTAATTAAGGTTTTCAGTTGAGATAAAATTAGAGAGAGATATTAATTGGTCAAGCGTACCACGAAACTAGTGAATTTAATAGTAAATTATTTTTTGGTGGCACGTCTAGAAAGGAATTGCAAGTGTTCTTACGTCGAGAGAAATTTAGTTTTTCATAAATAATTTGATAATTCTATAAAGTAGTGTGTTGCTAGAATATGCTAAAATACGATTAACGATTAATAATTACGTATATGTACGCGAGCAACCCTTGACATTTATCTAAACAATCGACCTATTTTTTTTAAAAGAAATTTCAATTTTATATATATATATATATATATATATATATATATATATATATATACAAGAGAGAGAGAGAGAGAGAGAGAGAGAGAGAGAGAGAGAGAGAGAGAAAGAGAGAGTTCCACGTTCCACATATATATAGTGGGCGAACAATATAATATATGGAAGTGTTATGTCTTATCTGTAACAAGTTGAACACGTTGGAGAGTTCAAGAATTGAAGCGATGCCCAAACTTTAATTTATTCAAAGATAGATTTGTGCGGAAAACGTTGCCAAATGTAATTCACAGTTTAAATTCATTTATGAGTTTTGATTATCTTTGAATTATAATGTTCACTTAATTCACGGTTTAAAATTGGTTTTAAAAAAATCTCGGCATTTATGGAATTTGTATTGAGATCTAAGTGCCTTAATTTATACACAACAAAAGTTACATGCTAATTAAGAAAACATAAACACATAATTATTAATATAAATATATGGTAAAAGTGCGTACAAGTATTGAAGCCACATAACATGAAATAATAGTTGTATTATTTCATTTTATACTATATATATTTATCCTCGCTATCTCTCTTTCACTCTTTTTCTTTCTCGCTTTCACTTTCTTTCTAGGAAAATATAAAAATTTGTTTGAATATCTCTATCTTTCACTCATTCTCTCACACTATCTTTCTCGCTCTCTCTCTCTCTCTCACGCGCGCGCGCGCACACACACACACACACACACACACACACACACTCTATTCTCTCTCTTTATGAGTCTATTTACCTATAGATCTCTCTATCTATTCATCCATCAATCTATCTACCAATCCCTCTCTCCATCTTTTTCTTCCTCTTTCTCACTTTTATCAAAGATCAATTTATGTTTGAATATCACTCTCTCGCTCTCTTTCTCTCTCTTTCTTTCACTCTCTCTCTCTTTCTCTCTATCTCTCTCTCTTCTCCCTTCCTCACTCCTTCACTCCCTCTTCCTCCCTCCCTCTCTCTCTCACTCTCTCTCTCTCTTTTTCTCTCTCTTTCTTTCATTCTCTCTCTTCTCCCTTCCTCACTCCATCACTCACTCCCTCCCCCTCTCCCTTTCTCTCTATCTCTCTCTTCTCCCTTCCTCACTCTTTCGCTTCCTCTCTCTCTCTCTCTCATTATCTCTCTCTCATTCTCTCTCTCTCTTTATCTCTCTCTTTCTTTCATTCTCTCTTTTTTTCTCTCTCTCACATTATCTCTCTCTTTTTCTCTCTCTTTCTTTCATTCTCTCTCTCTCTCTCTCTCTCTCTCTCTCTCATTCGCTCTCACGCTCTATCTATCTACCTATCTAACTATCTATTTATCTCTTACTATACTACTCACGTTCTCTTTAAGCCTATTTTTAAAACCCATAGAAATCAGCCAAATTTTAATTATCCGAGAGGCGTTTTTACGAATATGTACTGTTAAAAATGTGAAATTTTTACCAATTTTATATTAAAGATATTAGGCACATGTTGTGTGAATAAAAACTAATGTATAAATATATGTTGTAAAAATTAAAAGCAACAAGATTTATGTAAAATGAAACATTTTAAACAAACCTACGTGATACTTTTTGTCGACCGTTCTTTTTTTCGTCATAAAACACTTGCAAATGGCCCATAAAGTAGTTATGTTTAGTTTTGAGTTGTTGTACTTCCTTTCTTCTCCCGTTGTGGAACGAGCACGCGATTGTCGACGAAACAATCGAACGTGATCGCGTGCGGTTTGTGGTACAGGTGTGTGTGCATCCGTGCAGCAAGTGGCCGCTTGAATTATTGAACACTATGGGCTAAATCGGACGGATTTAAGTTGTACAATCGGACTTTCGATTAATTCCGGTGTTTAAGTTCCGATAGAAAAAACAAATGTGGCATTGTGTATGTTTGTTTGCACATGCTCGCGCGCTGAATGAAGGTGTACTTAGTGCGATAAGCCCGAGTTAAATCTGAAAAGGCTGGTAAACAGTCTGGAGAGGAATTTGTTGAACATTTCTCACACCTCCTCCTCTCTTGTTCAGGCGAGGCCAAAATGTTTTTTCCGTTTTAATTTTGTACACTTTTCTTGTATTATCGGTCAATGTGAACGTAAAAAAATCAAAATTACGTTTGATAATGTATTCGATTTTAAAATTAGCAACAATCTTATCAAATTTAAATTAAATATCAATTACATTGCATTTTGAATCAATCCTTTTTAGTTTTTACTGTAATAAAGAGTTCACGGCGGCACACGAACCAATTTANATCTATATATATATATATATATATGTGGGTATATATATGTATATCGTAAAATGCGTACTACACATTTATACACATCACAACCCTACGCAAACATAGAAGTTTTCTCAATTCTTCCTCGGGTTAATTGGGGATGAGCCCTTCCATTCACGCTAATAAATTACATTCACATGCCACAATTCATTCACCCTACCTCAGGGTACTCGATATTCCTCGGGGTAATGCGGGATCAAGCCCCTCCATTTATGCTATAAATTACACTCACGTTACTCACAACACAGAGTATTCGATGAAAAAAAAAACTTTTTTTATGTTAATGATTTACATAAATTAAATAAACACAACACCCGATACAAAGAAGTCTGGTTACATTCACTCCCCCAGCGTACTCAATATTTTTCGGGATATACAATAATAGAAATGTTTTTATTGACATTAATCACCAATTTGTCGAGGCGCTGTAAGAAAAACAATGCACGCCTCTTTATAAGAACTCTGGTGCAATTTTCTTAATTGTCTAATTGAATGAAATTCCTTGGTAAGCACTGGAAAAACATAGTTCAAAATGTACTCCACTCAAGTGAAAGTTGTGAGTGTAAAGCATTGTTACGGGGTAATTTGGTCGTTACCCATTTTGGCCTGCCTCTCCTAACTGAGTAGGAGTGTCAGACTCGTTTTGGCATTTTCAGTTGGACCTTATTAAGTCTACAATCAAAATAAACCAATTGTCGCATGCTATACAAACATGTTGTGATGACATCATGCCATTACAACTGATATATTTTATTTAAATGGTTGATGCCACAATTTCCCATTCTCAGTAGCCCCAAGGGTCATTCCTCAATAGACTCCATCCAACGGGCGATTTGTTATATAGGGAAAACATGGGCGTGGCGAGTTAGAATTGATGAGCATTTAAGTAGAAGGTATTGTTTTCTTATGGGCGACAAAAAAACCCACCACCCTTTTTTAACACTTTTGGACCCGGGAATTTACAAAATTCCAACCGTTACAAAGTTTAAAAAATATTGATATATGAAAAAAATGAACAATATGAAACCTTATTCTTTGAAATAATATATTTACGATAACTTAAACTTTAAAATCGTCAAGAAACTGTAGATAACAACCATACAAAATTTTATTAAACTTGGTAAGGGGATCAGATAAAACAGTACCGAAAGAAGATAGAGATAGATAAAGTACGAAGCATTTAGTATATTAATAATTTGGAGCACATAGGTCTGGAAAGTAACGAAAAATCAGAGGAGGTAGCTAAGGCCGGGACGTCCCAAACTCCGGTCTTTATAATCGCGTTCTTACGCCCTGGCGCTAAAACTGCAACATAAAACATGATTAAAAGTAAGTGGCAGCGTTGGTGGTCCGGGTTGGCAGAGAACTTCTCACGTATCATGAGCACTGTCGATGGGAGGCCCTTGGAAGATCTGACTAGTAGAGGAAGCTTCATCCTTATTCAGTTAAGAATAGACCATGTGCTTAACACACTGACACTTACTTTTGGGCCTAAGCTCACTTATTTCCATTTGTCTGGCATGTAGAGGAAAAGTTGTTTGATGTGCTCCACTTATTCATTGGTTCCATATAAAGAGCGAGTTGGAATGCCATCATGAAAATTGTGCTTGGCCACGGGAGCGAGCATCTGGGTCCCCTGTTTCGCTTCTTGAAGGAAACAGGGTTGATTGATTTATATTAGAGATAGTTTTGTGTCCCTAGTCTGTGTTGAGAGTAAATGTATTTATTTGTGCGCAGTGTGAGAGGGCCGATGGCGGAAAATTGATTTCCATCGACCCTCAACTAGGTTAGTTACAGTCGGTGTAAAGGATAATGTCGAGAATTTAACACCCTGACTGAATGAATGGTATAAAAATAAGAAAGACTGTATTTAAAAGTGTGAATGGGAAACTGTCTACGTTGGGGGTTGAAATGACTTAGCTGTGATTCTTGAGGCCTGCCGGTAATTTATTGTCAGTTACAAATTACAATGGACTTGTGCGAAATGATCGGCTCAACCCTGTACAATTATATATATATGTGTGTGTGTGTGTGTGTGTGTGTGTGTGTGTGTGTGTGTGTGTGTGTGTGTGTGTGTGAGTGTGTGTGTGTGTGTGTGTGTAGATTTGACCGTTATAAATCAGTAATCAGTAAATCAGAATCAACCAAGTAAATGGATAATTTAATTTGTAAATAATTTAATTAACCAATTGAAATATTTATATTACATTTAAATTCAAAATCCAAAATTGTACTATGTACTACCGTTCTATACAATATGATCAAGGTTAATAAATAGTTATAATTTATTGGTTTGTTCACGCAACGTAAACTATGCATCCGGTTTAACATTTCTTTCCTTTTGTCATGGTCAGAGAGGCAGTGCATTATGATTTACTCAAGATCTTCCTTGGTATTGGAATAGTTGCATAAATTAGAACAACGTTGATTTATTCTGTGCAGGAATGTTCCACCCAACCTATGCTATGGATTCTGTTGATTATCGTACACACTTTTTATCAAACCACGGTTTGTTTCTTTTTCCTGCAATTCATATAATGTCCTACATTTAATTGTCTTAAAGAACAGTCTTTTTCGGGTGGATTGGCAGCTTTTCAACCATTTACAGTCGACTTTATATATAAGGTTCGAGTAAAGCATAAAACGAATAACAGTGATGTCTAAATGGCGCCGAATCGCCCGCTTTGAACCATTTGAAATAAAATCAAGAGAAGTTTCCAAAAATTCTTATTGTGTTCTGTTAAAAAGGAAAGACTACAGCGTGAGAAATTTGTCATAATGTATGCTTAAAAACGACAGAGGAGCCGCATTAGCATTCATTTTACACGTACTTTTTAACGGGTCGGCCTCATTAAAGTTTGGTCGAGTGTTTATTTCAAACAGGACCAGTGGGCAAAGAGAATTCAAATCCATAAAAATATAGTTATATAATAATAACTGTAAGTATAGTCTGTGGCTAAGCGGGATCTAACAAGAATGCTTTTTTAATGAAAAACCATACATTCTAGCTATCAAGTCATGCCATACACAATAAATAATAACTTATTTCAATTAATTATTATTTTTATGTAAGGTCTTGATTGAGATGAAAAAGTCAGTGTCAGGAGCGCGATTCGAACCCATGACCGTCGGCTAAATACGCCGCTTGAGTTATTGTGACTTCGATCACCAACTCCCCATCTCAACTTACAACCTTTCGAATTTTCCCTCTTTTTGTCATTTTTCAAATGTCGTATAATCAGGATTTGATTCAGCGACCTTTGAAGTGGCCACGGGGAAATGTTAGTGAAGCCGAAGGACGTGGGTTCGAATCCCGCTCATGACACTAACTTTTCATCTCAACCAAGACCTTACATAAAAAGAATAATTAATTGAAATAAGTAATTTGGTCAATTAGAACACTACACATAAATGGATTAATATAAATAATTACATTATTCCTTATTTACTAAGCACTGCTACAGTTTATTTGTTTTGAAATTAATGAAATTATTTAAATATACTCATTCAGTTACAAATAAAACTCAGCTGATTACTGATTTATATAAGCTCAAATCTGCATATGCATGTATGCACATACATGTACAAAGTTGAGCCTATCACTTCTCGTACTTAATTTTCAGTATAACACCTGCAGGCCTCGAGAATCACCCACCACGGGTGTTGACAGTCTGTCATTTCAGCTCCAAAAGCAATCAGTTCCCAAATCCAAATCTATTCACAATATTACTCACTCTTAAATAATATCTGTTTTACTTACATACCTGAACTAACTCTTAAATAATATTTTTTTTACTTACATACCTGAACTCACTCTTAAATATCTTTTTTACTTACATACCTGAGACTTACATGGGGGTCGGTGGAGTTCACAATTCATTCCGCAATCAGATGTCTCACACCACACTTTCACTCCAGTAAATAAATTCACGCTCAACACATGCTAGGAACACAAAACTGTCAATATTATGTACAAAATAAAAACCTTATTTCGTCCATAATTCGAGACAAAGGACCCAGATTCTCATATCGGGTGGCATTCCTACACGCTCACTATATGGAATCAAGGAATTGCACCATTCAACTAGGTAGACTAGAACAGGTCGAGCAACATTTCTATAAATTCCGGACGCATACGCTGTCTTGAAACTATTATCTTTCCACTTCTCTGCCAACTTAACATTTGTTAAGAGATGAAATTCAAAATGCAACAAAAAAATTATTTTCATTTTTGGCTAAAGTATCGAAAATCTTCTCCGTATACGTCTAATAGTTCATGCAGTTCGTTGTCGGTCATCAGCCTAGCTTCGCTGTTTTGGTCTATTAGACGTCCCAGCTTCTCGCTATCATCAGTCATGGGTCTGCGATGTCCTTCAACAAATTAATCGCTTAATATGTGACTGTGTCAATAGGTCAATACAACAAAGGTAGCCAGATTAAAATGTGTTATCGGTAACTTCTAAGGTAGTGTTCCGTCAGGCATATGAAATACACTGATTCTTTCTTTTTGTTAAAATTTTTTGTAAAAGTTATATTCTCGTCAAGCTTATAAAACCCAGATTGTTGTTAATCGTGTTCATTATGGCATTCTTATCTCCAACATAAAACAACCAGTGCCGATACTGTCCATCATATCAAACTTATGATTAGTAACTATTAATTATATTACATAGGCCAACCATTGAAGATACAGCGATGATATCCAGTTGAAGAAATTTAAGTTTAATCGAATTCGTTTTACACAACAACGGTTAAATAATACTCAATGAACAAATAAATAACCATAATTAGTAACTTTGATTTAATTAATCTTTACGTAAGGTATTGATTGAGATAAAAAAGTCTTTGTCACGAGCGGGATTCGAACCCACGACCTTCGTCTAAATACGCCGCTGATCTACCACTTGAGCTAACGTGACTTCGATCCACTCGGACACTAACTTCCCATGTCAACCCAACCTTTCGAATTTTCCCTCCTTTTTGCCATTTTTCAATTTTTATCTAAACCAATACCTTACATAAAGATTAATTAATTGAAAGATGTTATTTGACCGATCGGACCACGAAATCTAGTGGATTTAGTAATTGGTAACAAAAAAATCAGATAGAAAAAAACAGAAAAAGTAACCAATTTTTTTAAAAACAAACTACGTACAAAACTTGGCAATAAACAACAATTCGAAAACTACTTAGACGAAACCTCGACAGAATGTATAAATATATGGCCTTTCTTTTAGTTCTTAACCATTGATTCTTGTTTCGATGCTATTAATGATCTACAAAATTGACACTTTAATGCTTATATCTAGCCAATTGTTGGTTGACCGGATGGAAAGAATTTTAATTGAAAAAACAATGTAGGAGTGGCCACTGAAAACTAAAAAAAACACTCATAGAAATGCGTTCGTGACACAGACAGAGCGCACATTAGTGACATGGGAACAGCGTTTATTAGCCTTGCAGATGAGTTGGCCTAACGGAAGGCTGTGGCACATTTCCTTCCTCCCGACGTAAAATATTTCGTGCAAATTCAAAAGCTATTAAGCCCCTCGCGGGGCTTATTTCACGCGGGAAATTGCCCACCGAACGTGATGCGATCTCCAGGGAGGAAATAATACTCGTGGCCATTTACTTAGACATGATCGGAATATTTATTTCGCTAAATTGCTATTGCGCAATGCTAAGAACCACCGGCGATTGCATTACCGGCCTTTTAAAATTTTTTGAATAAGACAATGATGTAAAAGGCGCCTTTTTAAATATGCATTACAGCAGAGCCGTTTACCCCATCCCATATCTTAAGTACTACCAGATACATAGATAACAGCGTCTTAGAATCAAATTGCTAAAAAATCCTCAAAGCAGGTTTCATGGGTTCATCCATTCGTAAAGTAAAACAGCATATACATTTGACTTACGCATTGCAACTTAAGATCCAATCTGGTTAAATGTCAACTTACCATCACAAGCGTAAAAAGAGTATAAACTGCCCTGCCATCCTCTTTGTAAACATATGAGCTTACACTGCACGGAACCGTAACAAGTACTAAGCCTATTCATAAAAAATCCTCCTACAATATGCTCCTTTCAATGGTAAACATTCAGCCCATGCCAAATTAGCATCTTACCCAAAACCGTATGATCATCTCAATACACTACCATCTAATCGGAATTTGTTCGATCCCGTGATAATACCACTTCCGTCAGGACCTTTGCCACCTTTGTCAAAAGGTGCCGAATAGTTTGTGCACAATAATTTCAACTTACGTAAAATAATTAACAAATTTATTTTTATCGTTGACCAGATAACAATAACCTAAAAAATGTAATGTTCGGACTATATGGTGGGTGTGTCAGGAAAATGTAAAGTAATTCCTCCTATAGAGGCGAGCTTAGCGTCCAACTATCCGATGGGTCGAACCACTTTACAATACTTCTTTAAAACTTTTCTCAATTAAAAAGCTGTGGATTCAAATCCTTGATCGCTAGCGTGGTACGCCAAATTGGAAGGTGGGAAGGAGTTCGATCACACGAAGATCTAACTTTTCGGAAAGAGTGTAGTCGCCAACTTCTTAGAACAAAACTTAACAAACAAATCTGCCTAAAACTGAAAATATCGTCAATATAATTTCTCACTGTTTGCAGTAGAGCTCAGAGTTCATATACCATCCATCAGCACCATGTCAAATACCGTGAACTAAGTAGAACCTGGCATGCGTTGAAGGCGGTTTTTCAAGGACTTATCTTCACTTTTAAATTCATGGTCTAGGACGGCTTCATATTCAATTTAAATAATTGTATGTGTTGCTCTAAGAATTTATATATTTACTTTGTCCAATTTTATCTTAATATGACGATGATTTAGTGATCAACAACAAGCTTAGTTAGTGCTTTTTAATTACAGGTAAATATTACATAGAATTAACATAGATACCGTCCTTGGAAATCATTTATTTGATACAAACGATTGCGATACACCGTGCTGGTAACGACGACCAAATAGTAATGGTGATGATTTATATGTCATTGTGTATGCGTCAAATAAACGTAGAACTGGAAAATAACAGCCAATTCTTGTTTTCTTCGATAACTGCACAATAACAAAGCCTGTCTTCCTCTTGAAAGTAAAAGGTGGAGGGACCACAAAACGTGCATCTATAATGTGCTTACAAGGAAGGAGGGGATCGGCATGCGAAGTAGGAAGAGTCCTCAGTGAAAAGTCTATTTTTATCCCGTATAATTACTCCTGCTAATGCCGGGTAGAAGAGGGCGGAAGAATTGTCAATAAATCTTCCTCTCGATCGTCCTTCAGATCGTTAAGTTGGATCTGGATCAATGGATGGGCGGGCGGGTTACTCCCGTTGCAATCTAATCCGCTTAGCGGTCGGCGGGTGTGTAATTTAGACCCGGCTGTCCTCCGAACGTAAAATTGGCATTTTTCCGCCGGTGAATATGAAATGCTAGAACGGCAAAGGTTGAGTGGCTGAGGGATCGATAGGGATCGGACTGGAGAAAAGGTCGTGAGAAAAAGATCCACCCTTATGATACCCGCTGTCACCCTGTCTTAATGAGACCGGATTTACGGCGCTTCTTTCCACGATGATTGATTTTTTTATACGGACACACGCTCTAGAATAGATAGAGACAAATCATTCGAGAGTTTTTATTCGGTTTTTCCCCCGGTCTACTCTGCGACCAGGTCTTCGACGCCCAGAAGGTGCAACATAGACTACCACTATATCCAAAGAACATTAAAAAATAGTCTACATTTTCCACATATTTTTGCGCTTTAATACATTAAAGCATACATTAAAAACATACATTTAAAAACATTAAACATTAACAACATTAAAAACACATTTAAAAACATTAAACATTAACAACATTAAAAACATACATTTTAATACATTAAAAACATCATGCTGAATATGGCTACTGTTCACATATATGATTTACTAATTTTAAGATAGAAACGTTATATATTTCTTATTTGTATGTTTCATACCATTGATGTCGTGGTCACTGGATAAATTATGTCTATACGTTTCCCTCTCCACGAGGATATGGCCAACTGAACATGGACGTTTCACATTTTAGAAAACTCGGATTGTTTAAATTTTTTGTAAAACAAATGGCTATTTAATACGTTTTATTCGTATAGAACCACCTCACTCCATCCTATTCTGTACACTATTCAGAAGGCTTTTCTCACCATCGGAACAGTTAATTTTACCTTAAAGCTCCAGTCCTCATTTGTTTTGAAATGTATGAACTTGGCATCCATCCTCTATCCACAATAACAGATACAGCAGTGATAAATACAAATTCGTTTTCATAACGGTTGGTTCACGATTATGGTTGTGCTTTCACGTTTACAAACGAAAATATAAATTACTGGACAAGCCCCAAGCCTATTTAAAATACTCCTAAGTCGAATTAAGGAAATTCATCACGAGAGTTGCCTAAGGAAAGCTTCCTTTTCAACCATTTTCTCCTCTATAAGTATTGGGTTGTCCGGAAAATAATGCAGGATTTTAAGTTTTCATTAAAAAAAATCTATATAAAATATTCTGTTTACGTTTACAGGATTACTCATTTTATGAATGTCAACACTTATTAATCCTCTTCCAAATGATATTGTTTGTTTACCTCTGTAGCATTCCGCTACTTGGAAATAATTCAGTCATCCTTATAATGTCAAAGCGAGAATTTCGTACGATTTTCTTTTACGAGTTTAAACTCGGCCGAAGCGGAGCCCAAACGGCTAGAAACATTAACCAAGTCTGGGGCGAGGGTTGTGTTAATGAGTGCACTGTGCAAAGGTGGTTTAAAAAATTTCGGGAGGGAGATTTCAGCCTTGAAGATGAAGAAGGTCGTGGAAGGCCTTCCTCTCTTAATGATGATGTTCTGCGATCAGTGGTGGGTGCAGAGCAACTCAAAGTCAGTAAAACGACCGTCGCTGACCACCTCAAGGCGATTGGAAAAGTGAAAAAACTCGAAAATTGGGTTCCACACTCATTAAACGATCGCCAAAAAAATCAGCGCTTTGATGTTTGTGCATCACTTCTTTGTCGAAACAAAAATGACCCATTTCTGGCCAGAATTGTTACATGTGACGAAAAGTGGATTCTCTACGATAACACTAGACGTTCTGGACAGTGGCTCGACAAAGGAGAAGCTCCAATACATTTTCCAAAGCCCCCAACTCATCAAAAAAAGGTAATGGTTACGGTATGGTGGGCTTCATTTGGTTTAATACACTACAGCTTCTTAAATCCTGGCGAAACCATCAATGCTGAATCATACTGTAACCAAATTAATACCATGCATCAGAAATTGGCAGTAATGAAGCCCTCTTTGGTCAATCGGAAAGGGCCCATTTTGTTGCATGACAACGCTCGACCACATGTGTCACGTGTAACGTCACAAAAATTATTGGAGCTTGGCTATGAAACTTTGCCTCACCCACCCTACTCTCCGGACCTCTCGCCTACTGACTACCATTTTTTTAGACACCTGGACCACTACTTACAACACATAATATTCAAAAATCAAACGGAACTGGAAAATGCATTTATTGACTTTATCAATTCTAAAAATTCTGAATTCTACTCAGACGGAATTAATAAGTTACCAACACGTTGGGAGAAATGTATTGAGAGTATGGGAAATTATTTTGATTAAAGAACATTGCTTTAAAGTAACTAGTTTCTTTTTTTTTGTTTAATACCAAAATCCTGCATTATTTTCCGGACAACCCAATATTTGCACTATTCCTTTCCCCTCCCCCAATCATCTGGGTGAGCAGCAAACGTTCTACGCCTCTCTGATCTGCGATGGTTTCTAAAAATGCGCTGGGAACAAAGATTTCTAACTTTTGTGCTAACTAAATCTAATAGTTAGAGTCTAAATCAGACGAACTGTGCTTTTTACGCAACTCAAGGGTAAAGAAAAATATTTTTCACTTTGTGGTTGATTGCTCAATTTTGTTTCAATATCGTCTTCAGCATCTAGGTATCCCCAGCCTTTATCGCGTTTCATTTGTATAGATCCTGAATGATAAAAAAATGACAATACCGGTATTAATTGAATCAACAATTAAATTGGTGATAACGTTTCAAAGAAAGAGAAAAAAATAAGTTATGTTTTATTTTCCTTGAGCTAAGAAATGTTAAGTTTAGTTTATATTCACTTAAATGTTATAATTTATTGTGTTATTATTCATAGAAAACTGCCGTACTGTACTTTTGTAATATGTATCTGTTTTTTTTGTATAAGAGAAAAAAATTAATGTATATTTTTAAAAAAATGGAACAAGAAGATATGTAGAAATGATAAATGGTTGAGTGAGTGTGGTGTTCAATCCCTTCTTAAAAAGATAGTTCCTACTCACAGTAAGTTGTTTTGCAGCGATCCGGATTTCGAGCCTTTCAGCTCATCATCAGGGTTGAAGGACTTCTACAAACACGTCTCTTGATATGAATTGCCAAAGTGAACCCGCTGATACCTCCGCCAACACGACGTTCCAATTAGCAGCTGATTTTTTTAATGGCGCTCAATTTGCACCATATGAATAAAATATCGTCTACATAGCGACGATATAGGACAAAGCGGTAGAGAAATAAAAACAAGAGTAAAAGAACACTTGCCTAAATCGAGCAAATTTTCGGAATTTAAGGACCATGTAAAAGAAACAAAACATAATTTCAATTCCAATCTAAATACAAGAGTGTTACGTAGTTTCAACAAAGGGAAAGAACTAGATTGGTTTGAGAAATTTGAAATTAAAAAATACAAAACTGAACATGATGATAAATGCATTAATAATATAACAGATTTTGATTTACCTCCCATTTTAAATATGTACATAAATAATATCAAACATCCAAATAATTAAACTAATTTATTTTAATTGTTATTATTTTTATACTAATTTAATAATATTAAGTATTTACTAGTATAATATTTATGTGTGTTATAATTTCCGCGTTTCGCACGTTCAAATTGAGCGCCATTAAACAAATCAGCTGTTAATTGGAATGTCGCGTTGGCGGAGGTATCAGCTGGTTCACTTTGGCAATTCATGTCGAGAGACGTGGTTGTAGAAGTCCTTCAACCTGATGATGAGCTAAAGGCTCGAAATCCGGATCGTTGCAAAACAACTTACTGTGAGTAGGAACTACCTTTTTAAGAAGGGCAAGAAGATATGTTCTAGAAAAAGTATATGAGCACAAACAAATCAAGACAAAAAAATTCATGAAATTGTTTTACACTTATGTTACTTGCCCTGCTAATTTCAGAGACGAGTTAGTAATACTACAAAAAATTCAACATTCCTTATAAACTGTTACGATTTTGCTCACTGTGAATAGATTTTTTACCAAATATCGGAAAATTTAAATCGATTGAAACAAATGTAAATATATGTACATGAATATACATATACCGACATGGAAAAATTCTAGAATCGTCTAGACGTTTCAAACGTATAATTTTAAATATACGATTTGTTTTGACTTAGGTGCTTTAACCGTTCCCCGATGTAAAATAAAGACATGCCGACCTGAAGGGCGACGGAACGAGGCCATCAATAAATTAGCCGGCCAAGGAGGACGTTCAGATAACATTTATCAGCGCCCCTCAAGCTTAGTGCAGATTGTAACTGCTTTAATGTTAAAGCTGCCATAAACAAAAGACCATACATTTTAGAATAATAAGTAGATATAATAAAGAAATTGTCTGCATTAGAATCGTGATAACATTAGCATTTTTTGCTCTGTATCAGCAGTTTTTTTATTGTTTGCTTCTGTTAATGCACTTTTGGCACACCCAGTTGCAAATTAATGGCTTATTTTCGACTGTCTAGACTGGATGATAATTTGGTGGTATGTTTAGTACATATGGTTAGTTAGAATATACGAATCTTTGCGTGTGACGTAAACGATTTTAGCCAGCAACACAAGCAGACTTTCATTGCTGCTGCATCATATCGAGTTAAATTCGTTTTTAACAATTTAGTCCAATTTCACTCGAGACACCAATCTCGTAACAAATTCTCTGTTTTCAATGCGCACAATTATAAATATTGCCTTTTAAGGAATCAGACACTTACGTGTATGGCCAGTCATCATTCACGAGGTTCTGAAAATGGGAACACACATGTTTGTTTTAAATAGGAAGAAGAAATATCTCAATCGGTGTGCTAGTCGAGGATGACATTCTTGAAGTTTCTTCCTATTTTTTCTCTCAAACCTTGGCAGTTCATTTCTGGCGCACTCAATCCAGGATATCTTCAATGTATGACCGACCTACTAAACCGATGGAACAAATATTGCAGCTATTGGGGGCCCACTGATCTCGGGTGTTGGTGAGATCTTGAACAGATTTCGCAGTCAGCGTAATTGTGTTACCTGGTTTAGTAAGGGACTGTCAACAAATGAACAATGTCGATTAGGTCTAGAACAGACAGAGACGACTGAGCATATCCTATTCAAATGCCCCACAAGAGTTACGAAAAGGCTATGGTACCTGGGAAAGCCGTTCATGAGCCATACATCTCATCAGCCATCAGATCTCTCAGAAGAATTCTTTACCTTATAAAAGATACAAAAACCTTCCAGGAAATCTTTTAGTAGGGATCGGCACAATAGAAAGTTTAAGTGTTAAATAGAATCTCTATGAATCCACATAGTAGGATTTCGATATATATATATATATANTATATAAACTCAAATATGCACAGATGTACAGACATGTACTGATTTTAACCTATTATTTCTCGCAGTCCACAGTCAATTCGAATTTGCTATAAATCACCGGTGGGCCTCGAGAACCACCCATCTTGGATCTGTTGGCAGTCCGGGGGCAGACCTTAGTCTTATCCGTCAACCAGGAAGTTGGGATCTGTGTGCTCTCAACAGCTAGGTATTTCAGTACTCAACGCATGCAGTCTCTAAATCCAATCCCATTCACACTCTCACTCATTCTAAAATATATTAATTCCTATTTACATACCATTTACTCAAACAGGGTGGTCCACCTATTATATAAATTAGCTTACTAGACGGTCGATAGAGTACTCAATATTCCGCCATCCGCCTTCTTACACTACACATGCACCCCAAAAAATGCATTCGCTCTCAACACACCCTACGGGGCACAACATTATCATTCCTGTAAAGAACGACCCTGTATCGTCCATAAATCGAAACAGATGACCTAGATTATTTACAGCCGTGCTCAGGCACATCTTCATATGGGGTGGCATTTCTATACGCTCTCTGTATGGAGCCAAGGAGTTGCACCCTTCAACATGGTGGACAAGGACAGGTCGAGCAAAATTTTTGTACATGCCGGACACATACGCGGTTTTAGTCTGTTACCTCTGTGGGGTACATCGAGCAATCTTTCTCTTCACACCAGATACAGACGCGGGCTTCGGCCCAAAAGTAAGTGTCCATGTGTTACCTCGCATGGCCTATGCTTAATAGGGTAAGGATTCTATTATCCAGATCCCCTGAGGGCCTGGGTCTTGACTAGACTGTAAACAATGCTTACCAGAAATGTACCCAATGTTGCACATGAACATAACCTGTTCTGCCTTACTCTGGAATATTTTTTAGACGGGTTGCGAAACCAATGTAGCTTTGTATCCTCCCGACATGAAAGACATGAACACATGTCACAAAGATGATTTAATTACTAACACAGCTTTCAGAATTTTGACATTAGTTATTACTCGTACAATCAAGAAAGAAACATTTAAAACTAATGAATTTGTTGATTGTGGGATGATTGATGTGGTGATTATAAAAGAGGGATAGTTCGAAAAATGTAGTAAAATACATTAATTGTCTACATGTTTAAATTTTTCCAGGATATCCCTCTCCAATTATATACTTATCTAAGAGCTTCAAAATCTCTTGGGGACATGTAAGTAAAGTTGATAGTACCTGCTCATTCTTCAATTGTTAGGTTCGTCCGACGTTCACTATCATAAACTCATAACTTTTACCTTCCATCGTTGTTTTCCTATCTGCCACCTTTGCTTTTCTTCATTCTTTGGCCGTTAAGTAAAAGAGATTAGCAAAAAATGCCTGAAATAGTCTGGAAATCACATGAAACCTACTGAAACACTGATTGACGATTGATTTATAACGTTCACTTATGAACATAATGTACACATAGTTTACAGTCTTTACTTTCAGCATGCCTTACACAATTTCTTTCTTATCTATGCATCTTAGGGGTTATGGAAGAGAAATATTGTACATTTACATTGAAGATATAGTCAGTGTAGATCAACAATAACTACCGATTTCCATATCAAGTCAGATAATTAAAGATCAAACTTCGGCGGCAGTCTGATGTGAAATCCCCATACAAGACTTAGCAGAAGACTTTATTTTGTCAGTCAAAATTCAACTGAATTAATAAAAAGCATTACTGTGACCATTTTGGACATTCGGAGTGGAACTGTGGGATCAGCTAAGCCATCCAATATCGACAGGAGCCTTCCAATCAAGATACTGGAAAATGGCAAAAGATGCCGATAGGTCGTATGTTTGAAAATTACTTTAACCACCCTAAAGGAGAGGCCTAAAAAATATACAAAATTAATCCATCCAAAACAGGAAAAAACGATAACAATAATGAAGAAAAGAAGAATATTCTCTCCTACAAAATAGGTTCAAATCCCACTTACTTACACTATTTGAACTGCAATTTTACTTACTTCCTCTAGAAACACGTAGACTAGACCCATATTTACTTATTCTGTACAAAATAAATTACCGTATTTACAAATTTCCTTTATTTACCTGAATCAACTTTTCTGTTCCGAGTTACTTGACCAGACGTGATAGATTTTTTCCTATTTCTAATAATCGTATTAACTCCAGCTGAAATTCTTCTGTTGACAGAATATATTTTTTTCAAGGTGATACTCCTGTGGTCTATTAGGTGTGTAGCAATAAATCTCTCCGTTTAATTATTATTTTTATGCTGGACAGTGGTAAATCACAGAACACATAATAAACTCGCTGAACAGTTATATTTTAATTCGTTTCGTAACACGTATTAACAGAGATTTTGACTTCTTTACTAAACCGCTCTCGTTAACGGACTTTTGAACAATTCCTAATGTTCAATAACTGCATATTCAACACATTAATGTTGTAAATAGATAAAGTCTCCCCTATATTATAATTTAATGTCTAATTCATCTGTCGGAATCAGAACATATTTTTTAACCTACCGAGCTTATGCCTTAGGGAGTCTTGAATTATGCATATATGACACTTTATCTCTGTAATCATGATGCAATTTATTGATATATGTTATAGTTGGATCTGGCCCACGAATCAATGTGTCTCAAATGATAATTATAAACATATGAATATTATGTTAATTTATAAAAATCTAAAATGACTTCTTTATTGCGTCCACACCCCAAATTTGCGGCACACAACCCAGCAAAGATTAAAATATATAATATATAATTATAGCATATAATTAAAACGTTATAAATTATGCTTCAGTTTTGTGAAAAATATGAATTAAGTAGAAAAAAAATTTATTGTTATTACAATTTTTACACATTTCAGGTAAAAACTTATTAATTATAATAACGACAGTATTAATAAATATGACTTAAAAATTGTTCTTAACGGTATAAATCCCTGGCAAACCACTAACACTAAGTCCTTCTGCTCCGAGGACACGTGTTATGAGAAGGCAGCCAATGCTGGCACTCCGTTTGTTATCGGGTTAAGGTGAAGAGGTCTCGAGGCCATCGTCGTTTCAGGCGACGTGGAGGGTTCTTGCGATGGCAAGTAGTGGAGAGGGCTTGAGGAATAGAGATTATGCTGGGTTGAAACTTGAGAACGGATCACTTCTTTGACGAAGGAAATGTTAAGGTCATTGTGGATGGTAAGATCGAAGACCTAGAGGAATGGAGAATTCCTTTGACGACTTTTGTTCGGAATTCTTGGATTCGTTGGACGTCAGATGGTGTGCCCCACAGTTTCGTATGTCCATTAATTCGAAGTAATGTTTTCTACAGAGATAGTTTGTTTTTTACCGTCATCTCTGTTTTCGGTCAATTTGAAATTTGAAAGATATTTGACTTCGTATCACGCCTCGAATATATTCTGCAATTATAAATATTTAAACAAAAGACATTACTGAAATTTCGACTACTTTTGGAGTGTCTATCCATGTACTCAGACGAATTGGTTTTAAAAAAATCGACTTTCCTGGCGATCAATTGATCAAATGGGCAGCTCAATGTTTGGTGTTTGGTTGTTGTCACTTTTGGCAGCAAACTTTTTGTAATGGTGGATAAGTCACACAACAAGCGTATTTTTCATTATACCTAAACTTCTACTAGTAGATGCCTTGCAGTCACCGATGATTTTCTGTTTTAAACAGTTTGCCCTAAGAAACGTTTACACATAAACACACACATATAATCTTAAATTTCCGTCTTTTTATTTCCTCCTAGGTTGTTTTCCTGTTTCTTTACAATGGGGATAAAACGTATTGGAGACTGCGAAACCAGATGCATCCGTTGCCAGAAAATTAGAAGCCGTTCTTTCCCTCTCCTGTCTCATTTATCATCCGATTGGCTCATCGGCCGTGTTCCGCGTGCTTCGCCCAGGACGTCTTTGGACCGCTATTTTCGTGTCAAGAGACGTTCACATTAGGCGTGAGCTAGCTAATTATAGGAAGAGCGGACTTATTCGGGCTGCAGGCTATAGCTATCGACATTTTATATTAAGGGGCCGTTTTTTATTTCTTTGCATGCATTATCTTGTTTCAACGCTTAGCCATTTAAACCCGCTTGTGTAATTAAATCTACACCTATAAGTAAGTACGGCTTCTCAACTGATCTTTCTAAATATTAAATAAATTCAATGAAATATTTCGTCACGTCAAAGTCAGATCATAAACTTCATTACGAGTGAAAATGTTTTTAAAGGCTTGCCGGGTTGGATTGAGCTGAAACGACAAAACATCAAGAAATTATCCCACGATGGGATCCCGTCATTGCAAACCTTCCAAGGACTTGAACTTTGCTGCAAGGAAAATCGTGTGGGATAATTGTCAACAAGTAACAATCCTACATCATATTAAGAGATTGTGCAACTATCATATAAAAACATAATCCTACAAGAAAATAACCTTTATAAAAACTAAATTTTAAAAGTTATTGGTTGGTAATAGTTCAGAGCATTGAATCATTTTAGAAAAAACGATTAAATCGTATAGGTGTTATTAAAGTCAAATCCAGAAAAATTCTTATATCCCCGCATTAATATACGTGTTTTTACTTTATCGCTTTACATTTCTTAACATGCAAATTCAAATATTGAAACTTTATTGAGCAATAAAAAATGTAAATGGGCAGCGGACTAAAACAGCCGACATTTAGAATGTAGATTCGCTTATTTCCGGCCTTGTCAGACGCCAGTCGGCTTTTCAAAGAGGACGTGACGATATTTTCTGTTAAATAGACAGGGTTATACATGCAACTTGTGCTAATCATGTTAAGTGTACTGTATTATCATAATTGTAAATACAGATGAACTATGATTTAAAAAAAGAAAAGTAAAAAGCATAATATGTTGCGGGGCAATCATGTTCCTTACTAGTCCCTGCCTCTTAACAAATATAGAAAAAATAAATAAACTCTTGCACAGGTCTGGTAGAAGGTATGCTTTACATTAATAGTAATAAAACATAATATTTACTGCATTTTTACAGTGAACGGTGCTTAATTATTCGCTGGTATACGTAGTTTTCTAAGAAACACAGAAGAAGAAACGTCTATGTTGGTTTACCCAAATCTTAACCTTAGTTGTGAAAAATTAACCATAGAAAATAAAAAATGGTATCTTTTTTTAAAAAGCATTCTATACTTTTTTCAACAACAGTAGGGGGTATTTCTGCGATAGCATTAATTGAGTTAAGTAATCAAAACTGTTGTGCAGGTCTGGGAGATGGTATGAAATATATTTAATTTAAAAAATGACTGCTTTATTGCAGTTAACGGTGCTTACTTAGTTGTAGTTGTAGTTGTAACATTGTTATCATAAAAGAAACGTCTATATTGCCTAATCAATATCTTAACCTTAATTATAAAAAAAAACGAACATGGAAAATAAACAATGGCATCTGCCTTTTAAGAAGGATTATAATTGTTTCTTCAAAAATAATAGGGGTATTCACTTAAACAGTGCTATTGTGTTAAAGCCGATAGGTTTTATTAGGCAAGTGGATTTTTTCGGATTTAATTGCATTCTCGACATGCTAGTGTGCTATTTCGCAATTGGTTTTAAGGCTAGGCTTTAGTTTATTAGTTACTCATAATGAAAATATTCGCACAAAACATCAAAGAGTATGTCGGAACGATGAAAAGGTCGTCAGAACAGGGTAAAATTCAATTTCATCGAACTATTGCCAACAAGGCACTTTTAAACAAATACATCTGTCATCTCTACCATTTTGCTTACCTCTGACATTTAAATATAATCAATCGTTAATAATCTCTAACAAGAACTTGACAAACTTCTCGATAGCGTATGAATAACCTTTCTGGCACTGTAGCACGTTTAGTAGATGGACATCTCGAAAGGTGAAAAATATGAGTTATATTCACACTATTCTTAACAGCACGGTAACACATTTAACACAATATATTGCGTTAATGTCCTATTTGTGACATTCTTATGCTCCACGACAGAAAAATAAGGTTTTAGGCGCAGAAAATTCTGAATCCTTTGGTACCTTTTCATGGGAAACCATCCTTTGAAACCGCTGTGGAACATGACGATCATGTCCTGGCCTCCTAAATGGAAATGAACTCGTGATCGTTTCCTGAGACACGGCGGAAACCAGTTTGTAATTGCAAACGGGTCATTGTTTGTTGAACCAGTACGTGCTCCTGTTCGAGACCGGGCCAGTCGCGTATTCCGAAATTCCGCCGTCTCCCGGACATCCTTCTTCGGCCCTGTACCGTCTTAAATCAGGATATAATGGCCGATTCTCCCGTCGTCTGGGGGAGGCAAAGTGGGAAAAAAAAGGTCGGCTTCCTCGGTCCCACGGTAGCTTTCTTGATTTATCACGAGTGATTCATTCTGCGGCTGAGTACATTACACGCCCAAAGCCAAATCAAGGCCTCAACACTTTCAACGCAGACGGCCTTGGTTTACCGTAAAACATGTAATTGTTAACAATTTGTCTAAAAGCCTCACCGGTCGCCACCCCTGGATCAATATTAGGAGAAAAAAGGCAATTCCCCTGGAGAAAAAGCTGAGCAATTTTCAACCACCAAATGAGCACATGCCTAATAACTTACAGTTGTATAAGGAAGAAATGTGGCCGGTAATCGTCCATACACAGATAATATCCGTGATTTTTAACCAAGTCTCCGATCTAAAAATGATTGAAAAAATGATGAAAACTAAAAAAAACTATAAATTATAGAATTACAAAAACAAGCAGTGTTCTGAAATAACACCATCAAACATAAAAATACTAATGGAAAAAGAGATTTCTTGTACAGAAACCATTTAACTTGCTATTACAGCAAATATAATCACATACTGGTATTTATTTCTCGGTCTTTATGAAAATAAGTTGCTTTGACATTAATAATTTTGCTTTTAAACGGAGTGTACAGTAACTTATTTGAAGAGGTAAAATGTATAAAATTTCCACTAGTTAAACTAACTACTATTACTGCTTATGTTATAAAAATCATAGCTAAACTACACGTTTTTGTATATTTTGTACGTTTTCAATTTAATAATATTTCATAAAAATTTAATAAAATTAAACAGAGGAAGAATAACGAGGATAAGAGGTGGACATCAATAAATCAAGGTTTACCCTGTGTTCACATGTAGTAGTTTAGATTATTTGCTAGATGCTCTCCGACTCGTATTTGCATGCTGGTGGTTTCGCGTTCCCAGCATAACTTATGGAATTTCCGTTGGTAATAAATATTATTGATCAAAGTATCATATAGTCCTATATGACAAAAATTACCTCTAATTTGTACTAGATATCCTGATTAGGTTACTGTTAATTACAATAATAAATACCTATGTTTTTCTTATTTTAAATAGATATAGTAATTGGATTGTTCTCTCATTTTTTCTAATTAATACTTTTAATTGTCCCGTGGATGAGTTGGATTTGTGACCATTGGTCAACTCTTGAGATATGCGAGAATCTGCAGTTTGGCCGATTTCTATCATTCTGGTTTTTCTTCTTGGCGGTTTTGGGCCAGTTGGGCACTTTTACGTACTCAGTTTGAACAAAAAGGACTTACACACGATTAAGCACACAGTTCAAAATACACAAAGTCACCAGTGAAATGCGAAATACCACATTTGACGGACAGACGGACAAACACCATGATCTGAACAAGCGAAATCACAATTTAAATTTTACTGTATTTTCTGTTATATTTACATGTTTACACTAAACTAATACTTATTTTAATAATAAGTAAGTAACTACTATTAATTTCAAATTATTTTACGAATTTACTTTGTTTTTATTTAAATTTAACCCACACGGAATATGGCGAATGCCGAAACGCGTTTGACATACTGTACATTGAGGATAGAAAAGCAAAACTGTCGCTAACGACCAAATTACAGGTTCGTCACAATGCAGACCACAAAGAGCAATCTCACAAAAATTAAGTTAATAATGATTATTTGGAGATCTTGAGATGCGGTCTGGTGTGACGTAGGTTTTAGAAAAACGTTTTCTCTATCGTGCCAACGTTTCGATCTTTGTTGAGATCATCTTCAGGGCTCCAAGTGTTTGTTTTCTAAGTAGATGTGTCATTCTTATGTGTCGTGTTGATAGTGCCCACACTTATCAAATCATTATCTAACGGTCACTGAATACTACACTTAAGGTAATAATATTTTTTTTTAATGTAAATAAATATGTTAACGAAAAGTGTGAAATTCTGTGCGAATAGAACATACAATAAATACAAAAAAAATTAAAAGTACGTCATTGGTCAAACATGCTTAATCAATAGAGACACTGTTTTACAATATGCTAATGATGTGTTATATTCAAAAAAATTTCTGACGAAAGTGTGTTATTTAATAAACACTTTTAACATCTGGCTTCGGTTTACTTATCACTTGTCATTTTTTTTAGAATTGAAGTGTCCACAAAAGAATCGGAAAGGAAAGGTTAAGTTAGAATTAAAATGGTAAGATCAAAAAAATGGTCATAGCAAGATAAAATTGAATTTCATCGAATGATTTACATAAAAAGTCTTGTAAAATTTAAAATAAATTAGCACCCCGACCTTCGAACTTATTTCATAATTTATAAGGGACTATATCAATTAATTTTGACTAATCAAAATAAAAAAGAAAACATTTTCGAAAGTCTGTGGATAACATTTTTTTGTGGTTTAGCATGTTATCTTGAAAAATATGTTTCTGTGTCGTAATAGATATGAACTTATGTATCATATAAATAAATTTTAATAACAACCTACAAAATAAAATAACAACAACAAAATAATATAGTTTTTTAGTTATGTATAATTTCTAGATTTATGAATTTAGGCGAAATTTTATTTTTATTTTCTGTCAGGTTTTCTGTGTTTGTATTCTTGCAATTTTTATTCGTATTTGTTTACAAACATTTTTAAATGGGACTTTGTACTTCAACTTAATTCTTGATTAATTCTTAGCCCCAAAATTGACCTATTCCTGATGAAAACAAAAGCATAACATGGCAACTGAAACATTAATGTAAAATGAAAAAGTTGAATATTTATTTAAATATAACAAGTCACTAACTCAAATTTAATAACATAACCAAAAAAGCATTTCCAGTTAAATCGAAATTTCGGTTAAAATTGTCAACTTTATTTTTTAAATTTAAATACAAAGCCTCACGTTTTTTCTTAACTATTTTCTCTTTAAGAATAGTGAATTGCGTTATAATGGTTGTTAAGAGGTTGAGATAATGTTTAAACATTAAACACCTAGCCAAAATTGTACATTTTAACTTTTTCTAATAATTTCAAAATAAAACGGCCGTCTGGGTATTTCACCATTAAGACCTTAAAAAGCTTTTTTGTTTCAAAATTAGATATCAGTATCGTCCTTGGGCCATACACCCCATTCACATCATGCTAATTTGAAAGATTTAATCATTTAAAGTGACAAGAACAAAGATAGTGGACTATCGCAAAATAGTCAGAAGGTCGGACTCGCAGGGTTGTTCAAAAACTTAACCTTTTGCCTATAGGCTTTAATTTCGGTTGGCGGTCGCAAGGCCGTTTGAATAACAAAGAAAAAGGCGTCTTCCCGTGGCTTGCACTATTGCGCAAATCCGGTGATTTACGGCAATTTATTACGGACTCCCTGTGGGCGGGTCAGAACGAATTCTATCCGGGGAGAAGGCCTTCTCGGTGTAGGAAGTGGTCGAAAGGCGTTTGTGGATTTAACACGGACCTGTTGCGGCCCTGTGCACGCTTTCTTGGCACAGCCTTGCAGTGCTGCTCGCTGCACATCCAGGCCGCGCCCAATGTCACCGACCACACCGTTTAATTCGAAGGCTGAGCCATCTCGAGGAGAACTCAAGGAATAGAAGATCTCGCTCAATGATCGATCGAGTTCGATTTACAGGCAGAAATGAATGAGGTGGTCATTTTAAAGTCCTGATTCTCAGAAATTATAACCATGGTGAAAGTAACAGCTCTCATACTTGGGATTATTTTACGGATGGTTCTCACATTAAGGAAAGAGGAAGTATTGCTCCTAAAGCACACCTAAATTGTCAATGACCCTCCCACACATTAAGAGCAGATATTTTCCTATTCAGTCTCATCAAAACTGCATATAATGTACGTCTAAAAAACTGTCCATACTTTTATATAAAAAAAAAACATATTTTATCACATTACTACAGAAACTACTATTGTAAAACAATACAATTTCTCAAAGTTGTAATTCGCTGCTTTCCACTATTCAAGAGGAAGTCCTGCTTCGAGCTTCCAAACAATTCGCGTTTTTCTGTTTTATATCTATATTTTGACAGCGTTGTAAATTGTTAGAAATAAATGAGGTTGCCACGTTTTTAACAAAGGTAACACCACGAATATCAGTATTCAAATCTTGTGCATAGATTACATGTGCACTCTACCATCTACTGAAAATGGCAGATTGCCGAAACCAGTCTGACAGGCTAAACAAGCGAGACTGGACGCACCAGAATGTCGACATTTTGTCGTATTCGTTTTTCTTTTTGAGTAGTTCTTACCAAGCACACAGACGAAACAAAACAAACCCACCACTGAAGGTGACTAAATGCCAAACGCATCTGACAGGCCAAACTAGTGAAACTAGGTAGACGAGAATGACAGAATTTTGACATATTTAGTTTTCAGTTTGAGCGGTTCCTACAATCGAGAAAGCGCACAGACCAATTACAAAATATACCATTGATTAAATGCTTAAATGCGTTTAACAGATTATACCTGCGAAACTAAGCAAACCAGAATGACGCCATTCGTTTTTCTTTTTTTTTTTTGCAGTTCTTACACAGACGAGACACAAACCCACCACTGAAGGTGTCTAAATACTAAAAGCATTCTGATGGACCAAACCGCAGTCTCTTATTGGTGGGTTATTATAGTGGGTGATTTCTCCTCACATTTTTTCATGTCACTTTTGTTCTTACAGCATTTTTACCATTGTAATTGTTTTGCAGCTGTAAATCGATTTTAAAAAGGTGCGTTTAACAGACCAAACCAACGAAATTAGGCATATTAGTATGTTAGCGTTATGACTCTTGTCAGTTTATTAAGTTCCTACACACGTGAAAGCACATAGACCAACCACAATACAAGCCAATACAGACGGCAACAAAATGACGAAATTTCTTCCATTTCAGACTCTCGTTTCTTTTGCAGTGATTGGTCACTTTGTCCTGTGTTTGTTCGTTTTGTTGTTGGTGTTACATCAAGAATGGTAGTGTTTCCTATCAGTTCTGTTAAAAGAACGGTACAAACCCACCACTGAATATGTCAAACGTACGAAACGCTAGCCTGGCAGACAAAACCAATGAGATTTGGATGATGGGAAACTATCAAACTTCAGATTCATCACCCGGCAGAATTCAAGAATAAACCTCCCAACTGATAGTTTTATCTTATCAGTTCCAAACATTTTTCTCAAAATAGTCGCTTTACAAACTTAAAAAGCGAAAAATTTACTCGAAATACGGTGAGCTTTTAGGCACAGTGAATAAATAATACTTGTCAGTATAAAATAGATTGTCGACCGACCGATTTTTGTTAATACAATAACAGCACGATGTTTTCAATTTTATATTAGAATTCTGTTAGCTGGGCTCGAAAACGCTTCGGAACCGGTTCAAAATCATGCTATGGACTGTATGATCTCATTATCGAACTAAGTTGCCTGCAAGTTTTGCAGGAAAGATTTTCAGCACTTCAGTATTTTAATCACCTTGATCACCCAACGGTAAATTATACACAGATTACAAATTTAGTCAACGACATCGCCATTAATTAACTTGAGGAGTTTAATTAGAGTCAGTCATCATTTTATCCTCCCAATCTCGATCTTTCCCTATGTCATCGGCCCGAAGCAGTTAAACTATGCAAAACGAATGACAAGATTATTTGTTCACTGCCTACTGATTGATGACTCAATCACCACGAGTTATCGGCCAATTAAACGTTTTCGTTTTCAATCACTATTAGTGAATTTACAAACGGCCGTTTAACAAATTGCACGACCTATCTCTTTGATCTGTTTTAAAGACAGGCATATACAAAATATTTACTTTCATGTTATTTCACAACAAAAATGTACATGTGTTTGTAACAAAACATCAATTAATATTAATCTTCCGATCATAATGTATAAAGGCTAAATGAGCTGATAATCTAAAGCTAGTCAGAGTTATTATTTTCATTTGTACTAAATAGTATTTTGGGATAGTATAATTAATACACAAATAATTTATTATATCCAAACAACGTTTTAAGTTGCATGCATATTGAAAAAAGAAAATACTTACGAACTTTGTTTTATTTAATCATCCCTTTTTATTAATGGGGCAAGATGCTGTACCTGGGAACAGGCTGTACCTTGTGATATTTATTACTTTTTGCGGTGTTTTTAATATACTGATTTTTTAAATCAAAGTGTTATGTACAACTGAGTTAATATTTTAGTTAATTCCGCGGGGTAAATTTGGTAAAAAAATGTTTTGCTACCTCGGGTGAAGAAAAGAAAGAATTGATTTTTTTTTTTTAGTAAGTATATAAAATTGTATTTCATTTTATTACATATTCCATCCCACCACGAGGAATATCGAGTTCTCTTGAGTGACGGTGGGTTGTCTAGAGAGTGAAAGTAATTTATTAGCGAGAATGGAGGGTTCAAGCCCGCCCCGATGAATATCGAGTATTCTGGGGGAGTGAATGTGACCAGACTTGTCTTCTTATGAGAGGTGACAGGATATCGGCGCCGGTGACGACCATTTGATTTTTGTAATAATACATACATTACATATTGCTGGAAATAAAAATGAAAATTATTATGCGGTATTAATAGTTTGTGATGTCCAATTTTTAAGAATTGAAATTTTCATAGAACATATATTACAATTTTCTCTTTTATTGGAAGGATGATACAGCCATGTTTGTTATGTATTTTTTCCAGATCGTAGATCTTGTCTAGTTAATCTTTATATTAAGAAAAAAAATCTCATATTGAACATATACCTAGGAATGAGTAAGAATGCTGAACAGTTGGAAAGAACAAAAACCCGAGAATGAACAAATAAGGGGAGATTCCGTGAATATTTTGATTGTATCAAAACCCAAATTTATTAAATGTCACTGGAATACATTCACTTACGATGTTGGGACGTATTTTTTCAGATGGGTGGTCCTCCCATTGGGGTGGATCCTATTTCAACACGTACGGAACGGGTTGTCGGCGGCCGAGGTGGGAACAAAGGCGATACCTTTAAAAGCCGTCCTGTTGACGGCTGTATAACCGGGTGCGAAAACATGACAGCTCTCGAAAAAAAAGGGATCCAATCGCGTAGAATTGGCGCCACGCCTGTCATAATTGTCCTCTGTTCAATCTAATTCCGACTCCATGGGGGGCATTGTCCCCGGGAAAAGATTAGGATGCGGCCCTTTGTCTACCCTGATTACGTATCCTTCACACAGGACACCATTAACCTTCTTAAAAACCTTGTTCTTCGAACCCTGTATAGTGACCCCCTTTTTAAGTCTCATAATTACAACAAAGCTAAAACGAAATCCTTGTACCGACCGGTCAAAGATAGAAATTCTTCGATACCGATGACAACTTTAGACACTTACATATAAGCACTGTTTTTTAAGTTATGAACCCCAAAATAAACACTTTAGAGCTGAATGAGGATTACTGGTGGTAATACGAATCCGCCATTACTCGTTATCTTTAATCATCATGATTTGTTAAAATCCAAAGGAGGCAAAGATCTAAAACAGTTCGTGAATTATGTCGCTTTATGCTTTACAAATGTACCGTGATTCATATTAAAACTGGTTTGAACATTTTTTTATACTCAGCAACTTTTCAAAAGCTTTTGCGTGTATTCCAGGGACCAGATAAAGACGTAAATCTCTTTTTAAAACACGGGACAATAGAAAGTATTAATAAAAAGCAAGAAATCCTTATCGAGCACAATGCGGACAACCGGCATACGAATTGGCTCCTTAAGATCGTTTCAACTGCAACGGTTGCTTCTTTTTTTTTTTAAACATGTCGTGCAATTCTTTTTTTTCATGATTTTTTAAACACTTGTTACTACGGCCCAAAATTGCAGACAAAAATTTGCCTGTCGCTCAGTAAAGATGGGAGTCGGAAAAAATTAAAAATTCGTTCTAAATTTAGCAAATAGAAAGACAAAAATAAAGAGAAAGAAACCAAAGATAGACAATTAAAAAATGTATACAAAAAAAATAAATAAAACTCCCTAGCAGAGGTGAAGAGAAGAAAATTTAATGATTTGAGCTTACCCTGAAACTCCTGGAGGTTCACACGGATTTAAAAAAGATCTCAAAACATAAAAAACCAAAATTACGCCTTTCTTAAAAGTTAACGGACAAAATTAACACTTTCTTGCCAACATTGCCTCAGGGCAACACCAAATTTAGAAAATTTGCTTAAGCTTAGATAATCTCAAGTGTTTAGAACGGGTGCAGTGTTTTTCCATCAATGTTTCATGTCGTATATTGACAACACTGATTTTTTTGGCGCCAATCTAAAATCTACGTCTTGGAATCTTCTACCTCTTCACCCCACAACTGCATCTTGTATTGTAATATTTCCTAAACATAACATTTTCCATATTCAGTTTATAATTTAACCCTTTCTTGCTCAAAGTTGCTTCAGAGCGATGCCAACTTTAACAATTTTGTTTAAGTTTAACACAAAAATCCCGTGAGCTTATGGAGGGCGCAGAGTTTTTCCCGCTCTGTTGCTGACCGTGTATTGACAACACTGATTATTTCGTCAAATTTTGGGTCGTAACAAGTGTTTAAAAAAAATTACGCAAAAAACAGAATTGTACGACAAATCTTTTATTGCACCAATACGCTTGATATCTTCTATATTTCTTCTGTGATTGATTTTTTTATTTCTCGATATTGATATTTCTACTGCTACACGCTAAAGAGAATTGGAGGTGTAAGCAAACCATCCGTGAAGTCACAAAATGAAAGCACTTAAATACACGAAACACTAAAAATATCACTAACACAAAGCTCAATGTAAAACATAACATTCAGTAAGGGCTTCCACGTATACAAACCAATAAACTGGTAAACAAAAGACATTCGCGAAATAAAACAGAAAGTAAATAAGAGAACGACACGTACAAGGACGAAGACGCACCAACTTCAACACGAAAAAGTCATGAACAAACTAATAAAGTACTAACACACTTCAATTACACTTTTTTAAACATAATACAAACTAAAAATATCATGCTTATTCATAGCTGCTGACAGTTTAAGACGACAACGACCACCAAAAAGGGACTCGATTGAACAAACTATCACATAGACCAATTACTAGAGACGTTGAAAATCCCATACGCGTCTGACAGACAGTGAGGACAGACCAGAATTATCAAAAAGACCAAGTTACAATACCTTGAAATCTGCATAATCGTATTGTGGAGTTGAGCCGTTTATATAAATTATAATGGAGAAGTATTACCGTATTGACACAAGACTACAAATTCACTCAGAACGCAGAGGCAGCCTTGTCTAAACAATGTGCCCGCATTGTTATTATAACTAGTAGCTCGAAAGGTGTTCATAACGTGCCAGTGTAGTTCATAAAATATTCAACCGTGATTTAGCGAAACCACACAGTAGCAAAGAACAAAGACATTTCAGGAAAACTCCGTGGTTGGAATCTTGAAAAATTGTCAAAACCTTCTTAAGTGTTTATTATGAATAATGGGACACAATTTAATATCGTCTGTAATAACTGTAACTTGTATTTTATTCATTTATTGTCATTTTAATTTGGAATGTCGTATTTATGAATTATCTTCTCTGTTACAGATCGCGAGTTTGTTCTTGATGTCTCTCGAAAATCAGTTCTGTGGTGTGTTTCCATACTTTTGACAACGGATCAATATTATTCCCTGGTGGCTGCTGAATTCAACTCGACAGCAGGTGAGGCGTAACCAGCCTCATTAGTCAAACGTTCATGGTTTTCTTCATGGTGAGTGTTCAAAAGTTCAATACCACAATTGAATTTATGTATTTAAATTAATATACCCCAGGATTCTTTTAACTCGATGAGCCGAACCGGTTTTGAAAGCTTTCCTTCATTTAAGGCGAGTTTGGTCGAAAAGATTTTTCCACCCGTGCATTGTTCATCTTTAGAACACCCACATTCAGGACGGTCCTTGGAAAGTGACGTTTCACCTGAATGACTTGTGGCTTCGTAAACGATATCGAATACTAGACAATATATTCCTCATCATTCTCCAGTTTTCGCATTACGGCAATTACGCTGGATTGTTTTCTGGAATGACGGCGTTATTCCTGACGCTGAGCGGAACATGTTACGTAATGGATTTCATCGCTTGTAAGGTATAATTACAATACTGTTTTCTAATACCACCTACGGCCATGAGATGGTAAACATCTATTTGAAGTTTTGCTAGGAAGAAAAGTTAGATATAAATGAACTACTGTTAATGTATCTGTAAGCTTTATTTCATTTTATAAGTGTGTCAAGCAGAATTGATTAAAATCTGAAGCGTATTCAGGGTTAAGCAAGGTGCTGAATACCAGTAGCTTCAATTTGTAAAAGCGGGCGTGTCCCAAGGTAGCGTCCTTGGTCTCATCCTCTATAATATTTTTACGGCCGAAATTCCTACTATACAAAACACAAAATTGGCCTCGTATGCCGATAAAATGGGCTCCTCACCACCCATCGAACTTCAAGCTTTCAATTGCCTTCATCCCCATCTGCAATGCTCGAACTCTAGTATTAATTGGAAATATGTGCAGTCATGTGACATTTACCTGTCATACTGTTACCGACTTTTTTTTTTGGGGGGGGGTTTACGCTGGCATATCACCCATGAAGTTTTCTATTTTCATTTTACTGTCGAGCGTGATCGTAAATTTTAATGGTTGAAGATAATCAAAAAGTAACGTTTATCGACTTTAGAAATCCATAGATTATGGTGAAAGCTGATGGATTGTTGCTTATTAGGACAGATTCTAAGTTTATTGGTTTGGAAATGTTTGGGACTTTGCTCAGATTTTTTAGCAGATTCTCTCTTTCATTTTCGTATTCTGGACATTCAAAAATTATGTGGGAAGGATTTGAAGGGCAATCGCAAGTGGGACAGTTTGGAGACGATGCCAAACCGATTCTCTTCTTGTAGCTACCCCATAGGCCATGATTTGTCTTCAGTCTAAAAATAGTAGAACAGCCTCCTTTAACATTCTTTCTGGGCTATCGCCTTCCGAAAACCATGGTTTTTTTCTTGAGCTCAGGGAACAGTGACCTGTAATTATTGCCGACATTTGATGCGTTGTATTTTTCTTGCCACAGATTTCTACAAAACCTTTCTAAAAAGTTTTTCCCGTCATCTTTAGGAATTTTAATGTCAAGGGTTGGACCTGATGTTGCAGCCTCCTTTGCAAGTTTGTCCACCGTTTCATTTTGCCATAAGCCTGCATGCCCTTTCACCCAACACAATGCCACCCTTTTCCCCATGATTTTTGTCATTAATATTACCATATTTCCGAGCTGTCCATATGTCTAAAAGGATTTTTGCACTGTACCCAACAGGTAGGCTTTCTGTTTGGTTAGTCGTAAGCTTTTTATTAGCGTACATATTGTCAGTCATATTTGCTGGATTGAGTATTTCTTTGTCTTTGATAAAAATCTTCGGTTCTTAGTTTAATATCCACGCAGGTTGTTTCCTTTATCCATATAGTACACCGCTCCGATTTCTCTCTCGACAGCAAATCTAACTGCAGTTCACCTTCACTGAAAAAGACTGTGATATTCTAGCCGAACTGGATTAGATTTGTTATCGAGGTGACTAAAGAGAAGTTTTATTTTTTTCATTACTGTGTCCATCAGGTTCCAGTTAAGGATTATAGCTCATTAGTTCTGGTTGGCTTGCCGACAGAGCAATGCCGCCTAAGAAGGCGTACACACCGGACGCGAATACTGATAAAAGAAATGCTGTGCAGATATTGCCAGGAAGAAGAAGAAACCGCAGAAAATAATCTCTATATTTCTCTGGGCCCAGAAACCTACTGCGGCTTAGCTGCCTGCCACAAGAGAGGATACATCTTAAAATGGATTCTTAATGAGTCCAAAACCTGGTGGAACAACCACAGGCACACAAAGAGATTCATAGAAGGACCATCCGCAAAACTTACAAAAGAATTACTGGCAGGCGGCCGCAATTGAATCAGGATTATGCTTAGACTCCTGACAGGGCACTGCCACTTAAAAAGCACATGCACCGTATAGGAGTACAGACAGAAGAAACACTGTGCAGATACTGTCAGAAAGAGGAGGAGACCGCAGAACACATTTTATGCTTCTGCGAGGGGCTATGTAGGTGTAGATTCTTGCATCTAGGAGTGGAAAAGCCGCAAGCAAGATCCTGCACTAAGGAGTCGCCGGTAAGTATATCGAGGTTGACTAACATCCTGAAGCTAGTCAGTGAGTTAGATCTATTCAGTTCGAGGTGCAAAAGAAGCTGCATCATTTATCCCTATTCTATCTGTTTTTGTTAATATTTAGAATAACAGTCAAGATTACTGTCTGTTTAAGTGTATAATTGAATCTTGTCTACTTCTTTGACAAATTTTTTGCTAGTGAATTTAACTAAATATTTGAAATTTGTATCGCCAATTGTGTCAGAGTAGTAGGTAATTTTTTGGAATAAAGAGTGATGTGATGTTTAAATGTGTGGTACTAACAGAAACCATTTAAGAAATTTAGATTAGTACAATTAGAAGATTAATTAGATAGAATTAAATGTCAATATTTTAAATTGGCCAAGAGGAAATTATGTTAACACGGTAATTTTTTCGCCGAGTAAAGATCGCTCCGACATGAAAGAAAACTTGTTCGAAAAAATTAAGCAAAACGGTATAAACGACCAATCAAATCAATCATATCATAACGACAATCTGTAATTTAGATTAGGGCGGTTCAGATTTGCTTTTTAACGACCAATTAACGACACGAAGGCTGTTCATTAAATAGGCAGTTTGTCCACAGTGGACTTAATTAGCAGATGGGAGGACAAGAGGCCCGACTCGTTTACTTCTTATCGGCTCGAGTAGTTCTTCATTCCGCCTGCATGTTGTACTATTTTGCTCCAAACTATTCCTGCAGAACGCCATCCGAGAACAATTCCCTCGCTGGACAGCAAGGAATCCCTCTTAGCATTCAGTTTCCACCTTTTTTTTAATTATTTACTGATTTTTTTAAATATTCGTCCCGTCGATTTAAAGCCCGCGGATAAAAGTGCATTCCAAATAAAATTTTATTTTCAAATGTGCAGATCACCATATTTTCACTAATACACAATGAGGTATTCATAAAATCAAGGAATTGTTAATGATCATTTTGGTCTATCCTCGTGGGTTTGGTCTGTTATCGTTTCCCCAGCTTTAGTTTTCAGTCCACCTGCCTCCCCCTGCTTATATACTTTATGCCATTCACCGCAACACTGGCTATTCCGGTTGTAGATACATTGAAAAAAAGCATCTAACATGTGTTTAGCGAATTTATTTAAAGTTTTTCGAAAAAGTTCTTGATCGTAATTAATCTTTTGTTAATACCAAAGGTAAGCAAAAAGGCAGAGTTGCTAGGTCATCTGTTTGAAATTGCTTCCTTAGAAATCTTTTGATCGACATGAATTTTGCTCTACTTCGACAACTTTCTTACTTTTTTCTTTTTTCAATGTAACTTGTTTCTTTCTTTCTACATTTCTACTATAACCAAGTAACTTGAAGAAGCAGGCAAAAGCCTAACTTTATGATAGTTTGTGAAATAGCACACGCCTGTTATTTTCTAAATCAGGAATTATTCTGAATGACATAGTATACATTTGTTGTTATTTTTAGTAGGATAGGCGGTCAGTTTTTAATTAATTTATCTTAATTATTTCTTAATTACTGTTTTGTTAATGGCCTGCGACACGATAACGACCGTCTCCTGTTGAATTAGCACACTAGTGTCACGTATCTTCTCAACTTTAACGCACTTATGAATATATTAGAACATTTTGCGTGGCTACCCCTGTAAATTGTTTAAATGAAGACCTTTTTGGAATTGTTCGAATTGACTATTGTGTTACCAAAAAATTTATTTTTGAGTGTTATTTTTTATAGCACTCGCGTCAAATGACTTCACTACATTTACACAGAAAACACTATTACTAGAATTTACGTTAATAAAACTGTTTCACTCACAGCCAAATTTGCAATCTATAACGTATGGGCAAAGGGGCGTCGGTGGCCGCAATGGTTTGGGGTTTGACACGCCCTTATCACTGTAAGGTGAAGGTCTAGGGTTCGAATCCAGCGACACCCTGGATGTTTATATAACCTCTACCGTTGCGAATCCTTGTAAAAAAATTAATTAATTTAAAAATTTAAAAAAAATAAAAAAACCCTATGGGTTTTTTAAACATCAGAGTTGGGATAAATCGTACGAAATAAGTATGAGAATTTAAGCAAGATCATAGTAGCATTATAAATTTCCTGAAAATTTTATTTGGCTGGAAAGATTTGTATGATAACTGTAATGAATAATGTTAATGATTATTACTGCATATTAACATAAATTTATTCATATCGTAATAACAAACAGTGTAATAGATGAGGTGGTAATAAAAAAAACAGAAGCCTATGAAATTGTTTAAAATAGAGAATAAACGAAATTGATAGCTCAAATAAGAGTGAAATGAAATGTACGATCGTCCTTTTTTTTTAATCCGTGAATCAAAACGACTTATCTAATTTGGCAGAAATGGCTTTTAATTGAGTTGTCCGGTAATATTTCCTCCTCCAATATTCTCTCGTCTTTGACATAAAAGGATAAAATTAGTGAACCTGTTTCCTGCACCAGAAGGAAATTATTAAGTCGGATTATTCGATCCGATCCTTTCTTGTTGTATTTTAACACTGACAAATTACAACATTAGAACATATGAATAAATTAACACCGCGTTTGATAAATTTGCTATTGATATTGTTGTTTATTTGTTTTTGAGATAATCGCCATCGACATATGTGTTCTAACTCGTCACGACATAGAACTAAATCTTTCCTCGTACGGTTTTACAGCAGTCTTTAGCAAAAGGACAAGACCGTTCCGCAATTTGAACGCGGTGGCCACTTGGCCGTATTTTCCTAGTGACGGGCTAAGTGAGTTCTTTGCCAAGGCGTCGGCATAAAAAGTAACACTGACAGGCGAACAATGCAGAATGAAAGTTGCAGAGTCATCACTGAAGAGCCCTCTTAAAGCAAACATTCACACTGAATTACCTCCGTACTTTTCGATACACTAGTCCCATTTGCGGTTTTGGGCGTAGGAAGAAAAGAATGATCTTTTATGAATTACAGTCTTGGATATCTTAATGAAGCTTTTAAATCGGGGTTGATTAATAAATATAAGTAAGTGTACGGAATGACACTAATGTTCTGGCATGTTTCTTTTCCAATTTGGACCGAGACTAAACTAACTGTTTTTAATAAATCAGTCGTAAATTGTGATCAATTAGTCAATCATTTGAACAAGTTATCGACCGAGATCGACTACAGTGTACAAGACGAATGCGTTACATACCATATAAAGGATCAGGCATATGTATATGCTCAAAACATGAGCAATCAAGCACACCGAAGTACACCTCGGTCTTTCACCCTGAAATACATGCCATCGATGCTTGTGCCTTGGAAAATCTTAAGAGATATTACTCTGGCAAAACAATCCCCTTAAGATAGATAGCCAAGCAGCGATTAAAGCATTAGCATGTGAAAAAATCAGATCAAAATTAGTCAAATCTCTAAAACCTGGAGAAACACAAAAACCTAATAATATCTACCAGGACGCGAAGAATTTTGGGTAACGAAAAAGCAGACACACTGGCCAGAGAAGAATTCTGCAAGACAGTATATAGGCCTTGAACCTATTCGTGTGATAACGAAACAAGAATCCACCATCACAGAATGTATCCGACAAAGCAAGAAGGAGAACTAGATAAAATCTATGGGCACTAGACACAGTAAACTCAGAGGAGCGATAGGTCTATTAACCGGTCCCTTGCATGTAAGAAAACTTCTACACAACATCGGCATATTTAATGATGATCCCATTTATAGACTATGCAGAGAGGAGGAAGAATCAGAGAGCCCTTTATATCATCTTCGAATGTGATGGAACCGCTCAAGCGAGAAACAACCTAGGAAACAAAGCAAACTCAGGTAAAGGTATTGTAGCAACGGTAATCAATGACTTAATATTCGTTAATAGAAGGATCGAATCAACAGACTGAACTAAATAACTGGGATAGCACAATAAATCAGGTGGCTGTGCCTGGCACCATAAACCCCAATTTCCCAGTCTCCTCTCATCATCACTATCTATTGAGAATCATACTATATTAATACAGCATCAAAATTGAATAAATAAAACAAATTGTACAAAATGACAGCTCTTCTTTGACCGGTTTTTGCTCAATTTAAGTCAGACAGAAATAAGCCAATTGCAACCAAGTTACAGAATAGAAGATAGCTGATGATAGACGCATTATTGCCATTACTTTCAAAGGGTTAGATAGTAAATTATTGATTGTATTATTGAATGTGTTATAAAAGCGGTGCAATCAGTGTGCATTGATAATAATCCCCAGACTAACAGTCGTAGGATATGCAACTTGTTGAGTTCAAAATGTGTGTATGATTGATATGCAGGAAATATTCTAACTGTATCACCTCCACTCCTTTTGATAAACTATTCCCATTGGCGGTTTATCACAAAGTGATAAAAAACATCTTTTTCGACTTAAAGTCTAGTAATGTAGAGCAATGACATTATGACTGAATAATTGTTTGAACACACAGTTGTCACAAGTTTTGCAACATAATAGCGATGCTCAAATATTTCATGGGCACCGTAGTAAAGCAACAATTCTATAAAACGTATTATTTCCTCGTTTCTGGTGGAGGACAAGGAATTGATGAACAAATCAAAGGGGTTACATAAAGTGTACATAGACTATTACATGGGTAACGTAATGACGATGTACATTACATGGGTAATGTAATGACCTAAGATGTTTATGGTGAGATGACCATTGAGATAAGCACAGCGGAGGTTTTTAATTGACGATGCAATTTCTGTAGTAAATGCTGAATTAAAAAATTTTGTTCGATCGCCTCCAAAGGGAGTAGAGAGCGGAGTAAAAAACTCGTGAGATTATATGAACGGTCTCGTTTTAAGGAGGGACTCGTCCTTCGACGAGGGCCGTGGGAACGTCAAAGGACACGAAGTCTTCTCGTTTTGAAACCGCGGCTTCAGTCCCGATTCAGCAGATGAAGCCAAGGCCTGTGGTTCCGGTGGAAGGGCCCGCTTCCGGCCGTGCCCGCCCACATTTCCCCTAATTACACACTGCCAGGTGAACGCACGGGCAACATCGAGGATTCGGGAACTCCGTCGAGTCATCCTGTTACTCATCGTGTAACGGGCAGACACTCACCGACCGAGTGTTTTGTCGAGCTCGCAGTTCCCAGCTAAAAAAAAACTTTTTTCTTAACAATGCCCCTTGAAGAGAAATTTAACAGATTATTTGGAGTGTTTAAACAGAACTTTCTCATCTTATGACCTCAGCGGATTTTACACTCGGGCCTAAAAAGCATAACTGTTTGGGACAATGAAAGTCTTTTGAGGGAAAAACGCTGACTGCAAGTCAACCGAAAAACGTACGTCAACCTAATTGTCGGACACGAGGACGTTGGCCATTTTTTGAGCCAGAAAATCCCTTGGGAAATTGCCAGGAGCTAGATCAATAATCATGATACCTTCCCTTATTTCACCAATGTTTGGCCGCTTCCACATTTACGTCATGATAACTCTAGAATATGGTTACATCGTTATGACAGAAGTGAACATGGCCCTCAATATTAGCACCCTGTGCTCCGTACCTTACAGAAAATAATATTTTCACTCCTTACATTATGAACTGAATGCGGTTCTAATTCACCATGCCCACCACTGGTAAATAGGATATAAAGAACCGGGCATTATAATGGCTTTGGAAATTGTACGATATTAAAAAACAGGTCTTTTTTTCTGAATATTACAACTACCTTTTAATTAGGTAAAGAGTAACAATAATAAAGAGGGTATCCAATCGACTCTTGCTAATTCGAAACTTAATAATTCGAATTTCTTCATCATACGAACTCCTCAGAATGTCACTTAGGTAAATGGAAAAAAAATTGTGTATTTTTCATAACAGGAGAAGAGAGAGCATTCTATAAATCGAAATGAAGCCATTGCTCCTTTTTATAATTAGAACTTTTTCTTTGTAATATTCCTCTAAATTTTCACGCATTTTCTTCCTTACAATCTAAAGCGGGGCTTCCCAAACTGTGGTTCACGGACCCCTTTGGGTACTTGGTTACATAAGTAAAAACGTTGAAAAATTCATATTAATTCTAATAATTTTAATTCCAATTATTTTTGTGGCTTTCTGGGTTTCGAATTATCAAGAGTCGACTGTATATACAATCAAAACATTATTGAAGAAGTTAACCATTGGCAGTAACTCAATGAGACAGTACAACTACCAACAATCAAGAGGAGGATTTGACAATGCAATTTTTGTAGTATATTCTAGTATTACTGTTACTTTCACTGGATAGGGGATCTCGCGACCGTCGTCCCTTCAATTGGCGAAGTGGGTTTGAGTTATTTCGTCGGGATGCGAGTTTTTGGATGTGCTGATTCATGATGGTTGGGAGGCTTTTGTTAAATGTGCAGTCGTGGGAGCGAATTTCATCCTGGACGAAAGGAATAAATTCGAATATTCTGTACGTATATATTCGTCTGATACATTCCAAGGATTTTTTCGTAAGATTAAGAATTGGGCTTTTTGGATGCGGCGGACTTTGGAATGTTTTGCTAAACCCCACACTTCCTTCCCGTAATTTCCATATTGGCTTAACAATGGTGCTAAACATTGGCAAGTACCCTGTTTGTCGATGTTCATTCTTATGTTCTGCACCTTGTCCACAGTTGCGAGGGGTATATTATTGAAGTAAATTGAAGGTGGGATCTTTTCCCGGAGAGTGAAGGTTATTTGGGTGGATTTGTCTTTGTTAAATTTTATTACTTTATTTTCACACAAAGTGTCTAGTAGGGTGAGGAGTTGTTGAAGGTTTCGAGGGGTAACGCAAGGATCAGAGTTACTCGCGAGGATTGCTTTATCGTCTGCAAAAGGCAGTGATGTGGTTTGAGGACGGGATGGATGCTGTGTTTACCTGGTAAAGTCTTGCAGCCAGAACGCTACGTTGAGGACCCATATGAAGGATAGAGAATATGCAATGAGGAAATTGCCAATTTCCAATCCACGATTTTTTTTTATTATCCGGATAAGATTACCATCTGTAAGGCGGTCTGCAGCATACTTTTTATCTTTTCTGAACAGAAAATATTGTCGTTGGTCTTTTAGTACGAATAAATTTTCGAACTAATACTGACGTGTTTGATTGGTCGGTTTTATTTGTGACGGTCCTCATTGTGGCTCCACTTTTGCTGAGCTGTAATTCTCTCCTTTGGTAAAGTCACATTTTTAAACGCGCCTCGTCCAACCCGGCTATTCGAAAAGAAACAACATTCATTAACGGCTAATACTCGCAAATTAGAGCCATTTCCGCTTATCCGTGGATCGACCGCAGGCTTCAAACAATGGGAACGACCGGCACGGCGCGCCCACGTTCTTCCTGCTTTTCGAAAAAGTTTAATTTTTTCTGACATTTCCTTAAAGCGAAATGAAGTTAAAAACCAATGATTACCTTCGCCAATTCTGTCCGTATTTGAGTTTGAAATCATTTAAAACGTACCCATTTGTCTGTAGTTATGCATTTTGGTCCGCCTATCCACATTGTTTTGGTATTTCATGCTTCTTACTTTCTTTATTGGTGAAACCTGTGTGATTTCTGGATAGCTGGATGAGACATTTAGCTTATTTATTTATTATCTTTTTTATTTATTTATTTGCTATCAATTGATTGATCGTCACAAACTATCTTCATCCGTCGTTTCTCGCTTTTGATTAAACATATTTCAGCATTCTTTAGTCGATTTCTACAAAAGTTCAACAAAACGAAGCATAGTGCTTTTCGACCGTTCTAATTTACGTATCTACCTGACGAAAATGCCGACAGGCTGAAACAGCGAAGATAGGCAGACTGAAATGATCGGCAACGACCAAATTACACGTTTATCACCCCAAAGACCGCACAGATATGGCATATTTTCCCTAGGTTTTTTCTTCAATTTTAATTTTATATTTACTTGCCACACGTTGAAACAATAAATAAATTTCTCTTGTTCTGTTTCCGGTTATGACACAATATAGAGCTCTTGCACGACTTCTTGACAAACGTTCTAATTTACCTCTCAAAAATAAAAGCCATAGACTTACGTACTGGAAGTGTGGAAGTTAAGCCAAACATTCCAACATCCACCGCATTCAAACTGCCCAGTCTTTAATACTTCGAAAAATATTAGATGGTCCATTTTATGTATCGAACCTAACTACACCTAGAGACCTTTTCGTTTAAAATGAAATTCTCGTTACTCCAAATTTCATAAAAACCTCCCAACTACCGTAAATCAGCACATCAGAAACCGCGCATCCCGACCAATCCTCTCAAACCCTCCTCGCCGAATGAAAAGACAATGGCCACGAGATCTCCTAGGAAGTGATGTGATGCTAGTGAAAGTAATAATGACACAAGTATCAATTAAACAGACAATATTTTAGTAACATTGGACTAATACCAAGTATTTTCTCCACTCTTGTTTTTAATTTCGTACATATTACCTTACTACTTGTTACTTGTTAAATACTTGAAGGTAGTTGTAATGTACTACAAAGCAAAAAAAAATTTGTACTGTTTAAAAAATATCTTTATATTTGTGGTGTAACTTTCGGGTTTTCTCACCCCATGGCCTTGCAGGGTGGAATAATATTTGGAAATATTGGTAATACTACTACTTAATTAATTATTAATTAAATTAATTTTTCTCACTTAACGGGGAAGTCACATTTAAGGATATGCGGAAAATGTTACGATGTTTAGGTTTATTAGGATTTCATTATTCAATAATAGTACTTTTTCTTTCTTGTGTTACATCATTGGATAATTTTGCGGCATCCAAATGTGGTCTGGAAACAACAAACCTTTTGTACAGGTTTGGGAGAACGACCTTCATTACTTTAAAGTAATTTTAAAGTAAGAACTGCGAATAGTCTTGAAAAGGGGAGGAGCAGATCATAATTTGCTTATTTCACTGACAGCCTCACGACTGAAGATATGAGAATCCGAAGAGTATGGATGCTTACTAGTACCAGGATTTCATCATTCAATAATTATCCTTTTTTTCGTGTGTTGCTTCATTTGATAATTTTGCGGCATCCAAATGTCGTTTGGAAAAACTAGGAATCTTTTGTACAGGTATCAGAGAAGAGTAAAAGGGGGAATTTTTAAACTAAGAACATTGAATCTTCTTCAAAAGTGGAGAGGCAAATATCGGTCGGTTTTGACCCAGTCTATATTCCTGGTAGACAAACGACTAAAGATAGTAAGAACCCGCAACGTGTCGTACTGACCAAAACGGCGATTATGGTCAGAACAATATAATGTAAAACAAGTAAACCAAAGAAAACATTTTTTTGTCCTATCTTTCTCAGAAATTATTCTCAATAGATTCCCACATTACTGCTTCTTCGCGGATATAAAACTAGCGCTGGATTTGCATGGAAGACTCAAAAGTAGTGGATTAATCCTCAAAGTTGTACGTTATAACCATTTATTTTCGCTGAACACATGCATTAAACTACTACTCTTCTAGGTGAGATCGCCCACGGCCTTCGCAATTCTCAAGAAACGGCCGTTAATTGTTTAATTTCGGGTTGTCAAGTCCTAACATGAAACTTAGTTCCATGCTGATGTGAACTTCAATTTAATTAACAGCTCGCAATGCAGCCGTTGAATTAATGATTTTAAATATCTCTAGGATACCCGGCCCAGTAAAGAATATACTTCTAGGGTGATAACAAATTATCCCTTTTTCCCCAAAATATCTTGTTTATTATACGTTAAATGTTTGTTATATGTTATAATTGATCACCTGATGCTTGTATTTCGGGATGATCTTTAGTTCGAAAGTTTTAGCCGAAGACGAAAATTATAAAATTATTGATTAGTTTATTATTGGATGTATGAGATTTTATTTAAAGTCGCAGAATTTGGTCAAACGTTAACCACTCTTATATTCAATGACACTAAGAGAGAGAGAGACGTGTGTGAGAGAGAGAGCGAGAGAGAGAGAGAGAGAGAGAGAGAGAGAGAGAGAGAGAGCGTGACAGAGTGTATATATGAGAGAGAGAGAGAGAGAGAGAGAGAGAGAGAGAGAGAGAGAGAGAGAGAGAGAGAGAGAGAGAGAGAGAGAGAGAGAGAGAGAGAGAGAGAGAGAGAGAGAGAGAGAGAGAGAGAGAGAGAGAGAGAGAGAGAGAGAGAGAGAGAGAGAGAGAGAGAGAGAGAGAGAGAGAGAGAGAGAGAGAGAGAGAGAGAGAGAGAGAGAGAGAGAGAGAGAGAGAGAGAGAGAGAGAGAGAGAGAGAGAGAGAGAGAGAGAGAGAGAGAGAGAGAGAGAGAGAGAGAGAGAGAGAGAGAGAGAGAGAGAGAGAGAGAGAGAGAGAGAGAGAGAGAGAGAGAGAGAGAGAGAGAGAGAGAGAGAGAGAGAGAGAGAGAGAGAGAGAGAGAGAGAGAGAGAGAGAGAGAGAGAGAGAGAGAGAGAGAGAGAGAGAGAGAGAGAGAGAGAGAGAGAGAGAGAGAGAGAGAGAGAGAGAGAGAGAGAGAGAGAGAGAGAGAGAGAGAGAGAGAGAGAGAGAGAGAGAGAGAGAGAGAGAGAGAGAGAGAGAGAGAGAGAGAGAGAGAGAGAGAGAGANCTGTATGATTTAGGTAATTGATAAGAGACCTTACCTGGTTTGGGTAAGAAAATTACCCTTGTTTCCTTCCAGCGTTTTGGTATGTACCCCAACGCCAGACTACTCCTTAAGAGATCCCATACAGCACTGGATAAACCAGGTGTATCCTGTTGTAAGAGGGCAGGAAATATTCCATCCATCCCTGCAGCCTTGAACTTCTTGAAGGACCATACCGCCCATTTGTATGCGTCCCAAGAGATCACTTCATATGCCTTCCTCCAATTCGGCATAGGTGTATTATTCATGGTTTGGGTGTCGGAGGAGCCTGAACTTGGGAAGTGGGCCCTTGCCATTAGGTTCAGTGTCTCCTCGCTTGTTGTGGAGTGACAGAGTGTAAGAGAGAGAGATATCACAATAATGAAAATAATAATTACAATATACCATAGCATGTGCCCGGTATGTAGATAAAGGTTGCTCGATGAACCCATACATTGAAAGGTGTCATTCCTTGGCTCCTTATAGAGAGCGAGTTGGAATGCCACCTGATATGAGAATTGTTCTTGATCACGGCAACGAGTGGGCCCCTTTGTCGTATTTGTTGAGGAAACATGTATGTTTTATTGTATATAGTATTTGAAAGATATTTTATTTTGTGTTTCCGTTTTACATTTACGTGGGTATTGAGAGTGAGTGTATTCATTAGGGTGTATGTGTAATATGAGAGGGCCGATGGAGTAATATCCACATCCCTACTTGATTGAATAATACATAAATAGAAAATATGTATTTAATTGACGTAATGTAGCGTTATTGTAATAAATTAACGTAAACAATGTATGTCTAGGTTTAAAATCGGTATGCATTGGGGGGGGGGGTTGAAATGGCCTAGCAGTTGACAGCTTTTGGATCGTGATGGATAAGACCGAAGCTCATCTGAGTGAGAAGTGAATTTGAGTTCTATAAAAGTGGAGTTTGTTATTGGAAACTTTAATTCGGATTTCATTTTTTTCCGCTTTCTCACTTACTTCCAGAGAGGATTCTGTGATAGTAGAAGAATACATTTAAAAATCAAATGGAATGTTGTGACATGAAGACTTTCAGATTCAAGAGAATTCACCGACTGCACTGGTACTTTTCTTTTAACCATTCGTTCAGCTTCCCGCACTTTAATCAGAAGGACACTCTACTTGCAAATAGTTTTTTTTTTTTTTTAAACGGGCTTAATTAAGTCGATGAAAGTAGAATATTTTTCCAGTCGGTACATCCCAGTGAGCGACGTCCACTGGACGCTAGGGTGAAACCGAAGTAAGATACTTATCAACCACGGTTTCTCAGCGCGAACCACACAACGAGCTAACGAACCCAATACAAATTCAACTCCTAATTTATTTAAATCGTTTAATTTATACGGCTGTAAAATTTAAACAGATCCGGCCTGGAATGGATCAAGCGTGAGTGTACGGAATGCCAACAAGTCGGTATAGTTCGAGAGCGACAAAGGCCCCTCCAAGGAACTTCCGACTTTTAAAGAAAGAACTGAAAGGACAGAAAATAACACATTTCTTGTCAACCGCTATTTAACAATAATGATAATGCCTTTATTATCACAATGTACTTACTAGTTCTTACTGAATGATTATAAAATAAAAGACATTCTCTCAGGAATTGTTTTCGGATTTTCAGGTAGTTCTGTAATTTAGTCGTTTCCGATCGTCTGGATTACTCTACCCTTGCTGTTCTCGTCCCCCCAGACGCGTTTCGGCTTTCGTTACCTTCGTTGGTCGTTTTTCATTTTCTTGTTGGTATTTCCTAGGTAATAAGGCTTTCAAAAAGGAGGAAAATGAACAAATGGAGATAACACGCTCGTACTACTGTCGTGCCTGATGATTGAAACATTCCTAGTTAAAGAAAGGTAGGAATCCAAAGGTGAACAGAAAGGAATGTTTGCAAAATTTAAAGCGATATTTGTTTTGAGTAATAAAAAGAAATGTTGATGACGATGTGAAAGACTTTGTACTAAAATTTTTGCATTTGGTTCGTTAGATTAGTAAACATTTTAAGTGCGTAAGACCGATGGATCTGATAAAAATACTTCGGTTTTCTAACGCAAATTTATTGTGTATGGCTTAAGTCCAGAGCAAATGCGCTGCTTCAAAGCCAGAAATAATTTAAGATTATAGCAGGTCTGTTAACTGGACACTGATGCACATAATATGAAGATGAAATTATTGAGGGTAGCAGAATTCAGCATGCGACGGTTCAGCCGAGAAGAGTAGTACAGAAAAGGCAAAGAAAAAAAAAGCTCAGTATAGAAAACTAACTGGAAAGTCACATCAAGGAACTTGAAACTAATAAGTATAGTCTTATAGTTCGTGCTTGATCTTCTAAAAGACTCTTTATACCACTCGATGTATATTCTGCATTTCCCAGTCGACTTGTTAGTTCTAATCTTTCCAGTGAAGTTTAAATGCAGTTTTTGCTGTCGAGAGAGAAACCTGACAAGAACCTGCATGAATAAGGTAGTATAATCTTAATCAGGCACTTCAACTTAAACTCGCAAAAAGTATTACACGTCGGTTTGGCCAAGAAGTAAAGAAAACCGAGGGACTTATGCTTAGGTATAAAACTAGAAAGAAATAGCCTCAAGGGGGATAGTAACCTACAACCCTGTGTTGAAGACCTGCAGTCTGTGCCTGATGGACGCAATCCAAGAGTCTATTTAGCCACCTCGAAAACAAATCTAACCTAGTGGTCTGTATAGAACGTCCGGGTTGTTAGTTTAGTTTTAATCATTCCAGTGAAGTTTAAGTAAAGTTTGCTGTCGAGAGAAAAATCTGTGCGGTGTACCTGCACGAATAAGGGAGAAGTGTGTTAAGAAGGAACTATTAGTTCGGCGAAGAAGAAGTGGTCGTTATAGGTTACAGTGAGAAAAAACATTCAGATAAAGAAAAGGGTCAATTTAGCAAACTACCTGACAAGCTACAAAGAACGTGAAGCTATATAATGAGTTACAATCCTTCATTGGAGGACATATAGTCCGGAACTTACGGACGTAGTACAAAAATCTTTTTAACCACCTGGTCAACAAATCTAATCTACTGGTCTTTATAAAAGTCTCAAATTTATATTTACTTATATTTTCGGTATAATTTAATAACAGTTAAGTTTGCTGTCGCAAGACTAAGGTAATAGACCTGTGTGGCTAAGGGAATAGTGAAGTTATAAGGAACACCTAAGTTCTTCGAGATCTTTGGATTCCTTGATAAGGTTGTAACGTTCCTTTTTAATCTAACGTTTAAAGGAGAGCATCCAATATTCCAAAAGGATTCAGCTTCAGGTAAAGAACGAACCTTCCTAAATTTATCAGGTGGGAAGGTTGGCTGCGTTATACCAGCTCAGAAGTCAATCCTTAAGACTAAAAATTGTGGCCAGTTTGAAAAGAACGGCCTGGAGGAAAAATCACCCAACATTCTTTTTGAAATTAAATCTGATAAAAACAGTCGAACAATTTCCACTAGAATCATGCTGTATTAGACGGCTGGGCCACTCATAAGAGAGACCGAGCCGTCTTCAATTCTTTGTTCGAGCAAAAGGAAGTCATTTTCAAAAATGAGTTTTCCCAGTATTAAGTAGAACTTGTGTAGAAGTTTTAGTTAGTTTTTTAGTTCTTTTGAAATTGCTACTGTTTGATCTTTACTGTTGGGAAGAGTTGTGACGCGTGAACGTTGTTTGGATAAATGCAGTTCATAATCGTAAGGCGGTTAAAATATTGTAAACGACGGGGAAAAACTCTCCCTTCGTAAGAGGTTGAAGCTTGTAGCATTCAGTACCTTGCTTTAACCTGAAGAAACGGTCAGAAAGATATTTGGAAAGTGATTTTCTTTGTTGAAATCGGCTTCATTACTGAAACCATTTAATACGACACGAAGAAAAGGGTTGGGGAAGGGGTAAAAAGGAAAAGGGGTGAGGGTTGGGAATACGTTTTATAACATTAAAACATATCAAGAAAAACAGGCATAGTCGGTTCAGGGACGAATATCTCTGATGAGAACGTTTTGCGACTGCCGATGCGTCCAAAAAAGGCGAAAGGAGGACAGTGGAAAGATGTTCCCAGAAATTGTTCATTGTTGGAGGACGGGCCAGGGCTGCCTATGAATAAATGCATCTGCCGTGCGGCGAGGTCTTCACCTCGACATATCCCACTGACCGAGCACATCCCCTTTTTCTCTTTCTCCCTCTCTTGTATTTAAGTATGTTTTTCGTTTTTTGTGAAGCGGTTGGGAATCATTTGGAAACCGGGCCCAAATGTCAACGCGTCCGCATTTCGATTTCATGCCCATCCCGCCCTGTTTCGGTTCGATTTATTCAAAACACCTGTCAGACGGCTACCCTTTGAACATCTCGTTTTATTCCCGTTTAATTCATCCTTCCTGCCAGAAGGAAAAAATGCCTTTTGTCACATCAATAGCAATAAACAGACTCAAAGACGCGAATTGCTTGTTCAATAAAAAGTAAAATGGATGGGATGACATAAACGAGGAAGAAGATTGTATATAGGCGTAGTAAACACTACAAACACCGTTCCTTTCTAACTGTCCGGTTTTAGGAATTTCTGATTTTGTCTTGTGTCCCTACTAATGGTGTACCATAATATTGATGATTCAATCATTATCTTTCTCGTTATAAAGTTAAAAGATTTGGCAATAATAAAAAGTGATGGCTTCCTAAATCGCATACTTCAAGAATATCTTACTTGTAGGTCAAACATCGCCAAATTGTCTTGAAGAAATCGTTTTTTACTCTTGAGAAAGGCTCTACACGATATCCACCCTACCAAAAAGGGGCCGATGATGGAATAAATCAGAAATTTTGAATTCTGCAAAGATATGTAAGGCAAAATATCCTGCCGGAAAGTATAGACATAGTGAGCGAATATTTTCTATCTACTGGCTATGTACAGCTGGTGATAATAAAGTATGAAATAGAAGAGTTACCTTCATCATCATTGCTATTCATACCGGGAGGTAATTTTAATGGAGCAGCAACTGATATGCAATTACTATAATACATTTACATTGTTCTGACTAGTTTTGGGTAGTTGGGATTTTATGTTTTCTCCATCAGCCGCTAACTAATCTAAAATTTTGAAATTTTGGAAATTTTTCGTAGTTTTTCTCACTCGTAGAAGAGGCCGAATAAAATCAAGGATATTTTCATTTTTAGGCTTATTGAGTTGATGATGATTACGGATACTAGGAAGCAGGGTTTGTGCTCCCCAGGCACTCCAGCCTTCTGGCTTATTTTATCTTCCTCGTTCCCTATTCAGTGCAATCGATTCAATCCTTCTTTACAGAAGAAGGATTTTTTCCTAGGTTAAATCTTCATTGAGACGTTGCTTCGCATTCGAAAATGGGTGTTCGTTTCTTCCTCCTCATTGCATAATCTGCAAATGGGATCATCGTTAATCGTGAATGTTGATGTTTTCTCCGATTCCAGTGAGCGGTTAATAGTCCGATCGAGTGATCGAGTGGTACGGAGTCGTACCAGTGAGTTTGGCAGTCTTGATGAGGGTTGTTTTGGCATAAGTTTATTCTATCTAACCCCCATAGATTTTATCCCCTTCTCGTTTTGTTTTATTTGGATCCATTCTGTGGTGGGGAATTCTGTATTTGTTTGTTTTTTATCCTAAAATATATATATGGCCTTGCCGATCCTCCTCTGTCCAGTGTATCTACTTTTTCGCTACCCAAAATACCCCCAAAGACGCCCAAGATATCAGGGTTTCCCCAGATTTTGGAGATTTTCAATACATTCACTGACTAGTTTTGATATGATTTTTTTACACGCTAATGCTTAAGCGCTGTCTGGCTATTTCAAGATTTTCAGGGGCACAAGCATTGATGGTACCCATTTCTGAATGAAAGACCGAAGTGTACTTCTCTTAGGAGTTTGATTACTCATATTGTATAAAAAAAAACCTGATCCCCTTCATTTGATTGTTTTAGAGGCATCTGTATACCATATCATTGTATTTAATGATCTCCTGAGTTCTCTCTCTATTCTATATCTGTTAAGACGGTAGGGGGTTGTAAAGAATGTTTCGCGATCATATAGTCAGACCCATTTCTAAGAATGTGTGTCTGATTTTATTAAGTATGGTTATGTGTCCGAATTGAGTAATTCTCATCTATTTTCATTGTTTTTGAAGCCTAAGTGAGGTTTTCCCAGCTGCTCCTTGTATGTAGTTTTAGCAGAGTAGTTGTAACTTGTAATGATTGTTTTCATTGCTCTTGTGATTTGGTTTGCTAATGTTTGCATGCTGCATAGTGTTGTTATTTAGTTATTCTACCTATTGTAATCAAACACCTCATTACTGATTACTCTTTTTCTAATTATAATTAAATACACATAAATATTACCCCTCATAAACGTAACCAATGGGAATCGAGACTCCCAGCATATTTAAATTATGTTATTTTAATTCTTATGATTGTTAGATAATGAATATGTTTATATTTTCTACGATTTCTATTCCAAGCATTCTCCTAATTGCATTAGTAGATGGACGTCTCTTGTATTTATTTTGGTTATATATTCAGCGTCCAAGATTTGCCTCGTTTATCCTCATTTTAACGTTATAGGTCATTTAGCCACTGGCGTAGGGCTATCGTTTACAAACGACCGCAGCACAAATTTCTGTTATTTGTATCTTTTTATTACCACAATTTATGTTTTACATTTACTAATCGGTTCTAACAATAGATTTATCACCTTTTGAAAATTCAACGGTTCTTATAAATTATAACAATTATTGCCTTTGTTAACTTATTTCAATAAATTTGTTTTGATCATAACCAAAATTTCAAAGCCTTTTACAAATCGCCAATGTCGTTTGATATATATTGCTTGTTCCGTCTTTTGTAGCTTGGTCGTTGAGGTCTGGTCTGTCTATATCCAATACACCTGTTTCTGTGTATTAAATGTGTTTTGACTTCTTGGTCAGGGTTATAAAGTGGGCGAAATGCCTAAACCTAGTCCCTCTAGCAGTAGTAGTTTCTCGTGTTTATACGAATTCTACAAACACAGTGCTTAATATGTCAAACCGTCATATAAAGATTTTCCTAGATTCCGATCGGTTTCTCTATTGGTTAGTCTGTGCGCTCTCACCAGTGTAGTTTTCGAAATACCGACAGATAAAATGTCAGTAAAAAGAACAGAACAACCACGCATTGTTGAAGACTCCCTATAAAGAACCGCTGTTGAAATCCAAATCCATCACTAACCATTTCTAAAACTCAGTGCGTTCTAGGCAATGATCGCAAGCGGTCTTCCTTCGAGAAAAACCGAGGCATGCTCTGATAAGCAAGGAAAGCCGTTGCTTCTCTAATATCTTCAACTGCACTCAAGTGAAATTTCTAGATGCAATCTCTTTGTACGGTTCATGGACACCCTTCAAACCGCGTTAATTAAATGTCTAAAAATATGTATACCCTTTCGGCTTAACTTCAATTTGAAAACTATAAATATAAAAACACACTGCGGTTATTAAAATATATGACTTAGAAAAGAAAAAGGAAATACTGACATGAGGTACTTTAAGAGAGAATGAGAAAATGATGAGAAGTAGAAGATTTACATATGTACGTCAAAATGTCAACTCCGGCTAAACATCCAACATTAAATGTCACGACCTCACATAACGATCTACACAAAATTTAACAATTTTCTACTACTATCTACTACTAATATTAATTTTCTTTGTTTTATCGAGCGATGGCAACATCTCAAAATGACGCCTTAATAGTGACAAGAGTAATTTTCAGTTTGAGTTTATTTTTTTAATAACTAATCTTGTAAAAAAGAGAACGACAAAACCCTTTATTAGCTGGTCTTGTGTTGCTACTTTAAGCTAACGGTTTTATGATCCGTGATCTAATTTATTGATACACCTTTTGTTGTGTGTATCAACACAACTGTGTGTGTAAGTTACGTGTCTAACAGTTGTTCGATAGATGACTTTTTACTCTGCGCCCTTTAAGCTGTCACTTGCTGTTTACTTATTCAAACCATCCAAACCACCACAATCGGGGAATGAGTTGCGGTATCTGCCGCCTCTGCAGATTCTATCATGTTGGTTGATATCGATTTCCATTGTGTCTGTTTTGTTCCCTTCAAAATATTCTGTAATTGCATCCTACATTTGTTAACAACTCGTATATCATTCCGCTAAATGAAGTTTAAGTCGGGTTGGGACAAAATTGACATTTTCTTTAGCTAAAGTTTAGACAAACTTTTCCTAGCAGTTCTCATACCTTTAAGTAGAACCAGTTACAGGAGGGCAGGTTTCATTTTGTTGTTCCAAGTGTATAATGATATCTTCAACGCTAGCAAATATGCGGTTTGGTTTTCCCTTTCTTTTCTTCAACAGGCGGTCATCGCTACTATTTCTTCGAAGTAAACAGTTAAACTTGTAATGTTCGATTTATATGACGTTGTGATCAATGAAAATTCTCCAGTGCATAGCGCACTAAAATTTGTCTTCAGCACTAAAATTTTTTTCTAAAATATTTTGTAATGTTGGAAAAGTAGTATGTTAGTAGATGAGTCGGAGACATTCCTGTTTCTGTGCAAAATCGACAGATCCTATATTATTTTTGTACATAATATATACATTATAAAGTGTTATAAAACAGGTTACAGCACTAACTGAACCTCATAAGATGTAATAAGAAGGCAACAAACATGAGAGGGATCGTCGTTTCAGGCAAAGTGGGGCGCTTCAGCAGTAGGGTTAGCGTGAGGTGAAATATTGCGTAGAAATTTGAGAAAGCGGGAATGGATCACTTCTTTAGTGAAAATAATGTTAAGGTCATGGTGAATAATGAGGTTAGAGCCGAAGTAAGGAGCTTGGAGAATTCTTCTGAGGACTTTTGTTTGGAATAGAAGAAAACTGCTGCTAGATAGCTTTGTGGTCCCATACTGTTCTGCTCTGTACGGTAATAGTTCAAAGTAATGTGCGATGTTAGTATGTTCTTTACAGTCATGTCTAATTTTAGTCCAAGTGGGCTGTTTAGTGTTTAGTTGTTGCCTTTTATTTGGATTGGAGTTAGAAGATGAAATTAGATTAAAAAAAGGTCGTCGGTATCGTCGGCTGTACATGAGGTTCCCGCATACTCGGTCATCCTAAAAAGGACTCTGAGGATCTTTAACGTCTGCCCCAAGCCTGTTCGGCTTTATCGGACGTTTTGATTCTCAGGATGAGAGCTGATGCACCTCCGCATACGACAGGACGCTGCCGCAGCATTGGTGTAGAGGCAGCTCAGCCCGGAAGGGCCAAGACAACCTCGCTCTCCGCTTGTCGATTAAACCCTAACCGTCGGCGGTACAGTATAATTATTACATAGGATGGGACCAAGAATAATATCATGTGGGGTGCCGGACTGGATTGTTCTTGTCACAGAGTACTTAATGCCGCACCTTATTTTTATTTTTGAAGATAATTATTAAGAAATCGTGAGATGTCGTCACCAGACCACATCTCGCGATTTCTTAATAATTATCGACTAACGGTCACTAATCACTTATTTTGAAGATACGATTAGGTGGGATTCTACACTTTGGTAATAAGGTGAGAATAGGATCTGTTCAGTTTGTGGATGCCTGAGTTCAAGACCCTGTCAAAAGCTTGAGACATATCTAAGAACTCTACTCTTTCTTCTATAAAGCAGTGAAGTAGTGTCAACAGCCCTGAATCAATGTTTATCCTACAATGATGAGAACAGAAACCAAATGGATGAAAAGGAACGATTTTATGTAAATCTAGCTTGCATAGTAGGTGGTTTAAAAGAAGTCCTATACACTTAGAAATATTTTCCATGTGTGTATTGAGTCCGCAGGGCCCAAAAAGACCATGAATCTCTTCCTGGTCGATGATGATGGATACTTGAAGTGGGGGTTTTGTTCCCCAAGCACTGCAGCTCTGGCTCTATTGTACCTTCCTAGTTACTTAGACGAAATTGTCTCAATCCTTTTTCTAAGAAGTGATTGCTCGTAGACTGCCGTTGCTACAATTCCATTCCCTGTGTATCCTTTCACTCCATTGAACGGTTGGATGCCAGTGACCGGTATACATATCACTACTCTGAGTTTAGTCTCTCTAACTGTACCAGTGAGTTTGCCAGTCTTGGTGCGGGTTTGGTTTAGCATAGGTGTGTCTAGCGCCTCTAGAGTTTATCCACCTCTTCTTTTGTTTTTATTAGATTTATTGTGTGATGGAGGATTCTGTCTTTGTTATCGCAAGAAAAGTCCAGGGCCTACATGTATATGGCCTCTGGCCATTGTGTCTGCGTTTTCGTTACCCAAAATTCCTTTTCCTGATACCCACGATATTATCAGGTTATTGTTTTTTAATTTTGAATGCATTCAGTTTTGATTTGATTTATTTACATGCTATGTCTATAATAGCTGGTTATCCGATCTGAGGATTTTTTGCCAGTTTCACCTCTTTTAAGATTTCTCCCAGGTTACACTGATTATACTAATACTGATTTATTTTCCTTTCCGTGTATAGGTATCTTTGAATTAATATTTCTACACTGAGAAATTCAATTTTTTTTTTTTTTTTTTTTTTGGCATAACCTCTGGCTGAGGTGGATTAAACAGCGAGTATAATAATAAGCAGGCCAATTTTTTTCGAAAACGGCGAATTTGCTTAAGAACTTGCTGCTTAACAACAAAAGGTTTTTTTGTTAGCGATCAATCTAGCTCATAAAACTCTAAGCGTCGAAGTTTTCCGAAGGTTTTTCTCCGAGGTCATGAGCAGGAAGGAAATCTTATAAAAACTAATCAAAACCATTTCTGAATTTGCGGAATGCGGTTAAAGGGGTCACGGCGACGGCTAGCAGTACGAGTGAGTTAGTATTCGTGTTTAAAATGTAACGAGACGTGTTTAATTGTGTTAGGGGGGGGGGAGTTATGGTAATGGATTAGTGTCGGGCGAAGAGGCGTGCGGCATGGAGGGGAGATCGGTGATGCAAGTCTGCTATCTTGCAATTGCCCATGCTGCGGCCGTCATGACCACAGTTTTCCCACGGTGAACGACCATCTCCAGTCAAATGTCAGGCCCAGCCTTCGCCCACCTCTGTCAACCTATTCCAGGCCCGTCACGGATCCGGTTCCTAGGCGAAACGGGCCTCCGTCTAATCCGATGCGTCACACTGTTTTATTGGACTGAAAAATGTGTCTATCTGCTTTTTTGTTTCGTCTTCCAGCCCTTGATCTGTTGTGAGGCGCAAATTTGGGAAATCATCTAACAAGAACTAACCCAGAATGTGCTTAGAAGTCATCACACATAGAAAAGTCATAGCGAATCATTTCGTCTCATTAACATAAATCACCATTATACCAAGATTAATTTTGTTATGCCTTCTATTAGATATCAAAACTAAAATAGATAATCGTGAAGGATGGTATGAGAGGATAAAACCTCATGAGAGACATCAGCGTATATCCATGTCACCAAAGTAATTAAAGTAATTCCTGTCATATTGAAAGTCCAACCACTTTACAACACTTTATTGATAGTATTGCCTGATAAAAAGGTAAGAGTATGCCGAGATTCGTACCGCGAACCGTACGAGTCGTACGGCCAATGCGGTCCCCTGTAATACATGTTAATGTTAAAATTTTGCTGGTTGGCGTATGTGTGTCAACGTGTAGTGTAAATTGACATTTTTTAAACTATTTGTTTAGTTCAAATGTTTGATAATGGTCCCTAAAATTAAGCTGTCTACTATGCTTAAAAGTAAGTAACTCAGCAGAATACTGATGAACTTAAAACGATAAATGTTAATATTGACAATCATTTGTTGCCACCAAGAACCATTTTCCTTCTTTTTTCTTCTCAAATAATAAGCAATCCATGTTGTAAAAATTGACACGGATCACTTTACTGGGTCTATCTTATCTCCATGGTTTATGTTTCATCCATGAACACCTCGGTGACATACCAGAAAGGATGGACTAAATATTTTAATTAATAAATTATGAATAATGTTTTATTTTTTATGATCTTTTTGTTATTGAAAAATATACATAATATTATACATTGTAAACAAGGTTGTGCAAGTACTTTTTGTAAGTTTTGGATAACTCTAACTAACAATTATAATCATGGCTTAATTTTATTTACATTATGTTCATGTTAGAATATTATAAATTTATGGTAAAATTAAGGCTCATTTCGATACTATTACCATCGTACGCTCTTTATCATCGAACACTCTTTACCATAGTGAATCGAGTGTTGTGTACTTTTTATTTAATGTTTTTCGCCGATTTTACTTTTTTAGTGTGAACTTCGTAATATATATTTTTTTAAAGAGCCATGTTTACAAATTTTTATTGAACACATTGAATTTTTTTATGCTCCCAATTACGAAAAATTAAGCTCCACTTAGAATTTGTTAAAAATTATACGTACAAAATATGTGGTATCCATTGGTATGTAATATTTAAATAAAAACACTAATTATTTTTTTGAATAAAGTACCTTTGCGACAAAAAAAACTTATGGTTCACCAACTAAAAGAAAAAAGAAAAAAATGAAAAAATCTCTTTTTTTCTTTAAATCGACCTCTTACAAGCCTTTAGGGGAAAGTAAAACTTTTGAGGTCGAAGGGTTCGTATTTTTACGTACGTTTTGCATATTTTTCTCCTAATTTCTAAATATTATTTTTCGTCATTACTCTCTCTTCGGGCACTTGAGATCACACCTCGTGTTTTCTATTTCAATTTAGAAATAATAACTAAATATCCTAATAAACAATTTATTTATAACTGTGTATTTTGAAGTAATGCTTTGGAGAATATAGATATTACGAATTGTAAACTCTGGCAACCACACGAAATTGTACGTAAAATATTGAATATTAAGAAGAAGAAATAATTTCAAAAATTCCTCCATTTTTGAACCAGTAACTATCTTTAAGACAGCCGTTGACTAAGGAAATGTTTATTAATCAGTTATTGACACCTAGTAAGACATTAATCAGCGAGAATAGACGGACCCAGTAAAGTGATCAAAAGCGATCAGTTCAACACGTGATCCACTCTGGTCTAATATGGGGATTCAATTTGAGACGTTTGTGGAGTATAGTCCTAAGAAGCGAACACAGTTATCGTGGATAGAGGAACACGGTTGAGTTATACAGGAGGAAGGAATGTGTAATTAGCTGTAATGTGAAATTAATATATTGGCGTTTATTTTCGTTTATTTTTATCCTCCACTTCTTTAGCCAAGGCCCAAGGACGGTAAGGTGAGATTGTAGGGAATGAACGGCAAAGACAGGATCATTGTGAGTGGACAAGATGGCAGTGTCATCTGCAAATGTTAACAAAAACGCGTTATGGTGATTAGGGATGTGAGTAGTATATGTTAAATAAAGCACTAGACCTAGAACACTACCTTGGGAGGGGGCGTCGGTGGGCGCAACGGTTTAGTGTTGACACGGAGTTCATCACTGTAAGGCAGGGGTGCTCAAACTTGAACTGCTGGCGATCTACCTCAATATTTTTAGACTACTTACGATCGACTCTGAGAGGCTGCAAGTGTGTGTGATGCAGGGTTGTCGTACATACACGATACACCCTACCTACCTAGGTAGGGTGTACCGTAGCATATATAGATATTAGCTTTCTGCACAATATAGGTACATTATTTTAGTCAAGGTTTGGGTTAGGTTTAGTTAGGTTCTTCTCTACAATATCAATGAAAAAACTCATAGTTATTCAAAATTGCGAGTTTATTGGTTGTTACAAAACAAAAGAGTTACATATGGTGTTAAACTTAACTAAGGAGTGGCTTTGGATGTTGAAGCGTGGCACTGCATGTCCTCAGCATACTTTTCATAAGATGGTACGTAACCACTGAGTGCTAATCGCAAGCATGATGACATATGATCGTCAGTTAGTCGATTGCGATATTTTGACTTAATTATCTTCATTTCAGAAAATGCAGACTCGCACAAGTAAGTTGACCCAAAAAATGCCGTCAGTTGAAGGGCGATTTGCCTTACATTCGGATATTTATCTTCAGATATAAAACACCAGAAATTTGTATCAGATGCTGTAGCTTTGAGATGTATATCTGATATAATCTGCACCAACTCATTTTCAACAGAACATGAGTTCATATTAAACTGACTTGCTATTTCAGTAGCTAATTCCTCAATGTTTTTACATGAAAAAGGATAACTCATAAATGATGCTATATTTTCCAATTTACTGCAATCATAAAAACGCATTTCGAATTGTCCCAAAATATTTGATAATTCAGCCTCATACGTATCATAATTCAACTGAGGAATCCTTGCTTTCAAAGACGGAAAATGTTTCAGATCCTTTCTTTTCAGTTGATCTATCATAAGTTGCAATTTACTTTTGAATGCGTTTACTGCGCTAATCATCTCAATAATAGTCTACTAGTCTAGAAACAACGCGGCTTTTCTTTGACAAGTGCCGCGCGTTCCTTTGATAAAGCCACCTTTTGCCGCAAGCAGTGTTATTTTATTACGTAATACATTTTTGTAGTTTAGTTACCTACCTACTTATTAAAAATTTTTTTCTTCTCGAGATCTACTCAAAAAGCACTCGCGATCGACTGGTCGATCGCGATCGACCGTTTGAGCACCCCTGCTGTAAGGTAAAGGTCCCGGGTTCGAATCCAGCGGCCCCTTCATTCAAATCTTGGGGGTCACCTGCCCATGTGGGATATAATAGTAGCGTCATAAGAGAAAAATAAATAGACACAGACTATCTCACAATGAATATAATTGCTGAAAAATGGTCATCAAACAAGGATTTGTATTTTTTTTCTCCTAAATCAGAAGATTTGGTAATAGTGAAATTAGCAACCCTCATCGGTAATTTCAATAAATCTGTCCTTGTAAAAAACGTTTGGTTCGAGACAATTGATGCAAATTTGGTATTCCGCCTGTATGTAGACTTTTGCAAGATAAGAGATAAATTAGTAGGAAAGCTGATGTTTGTATGATCTTCAAGTGTAATCAGATACGAAAAGAGGAGAGGCCGGCTACGCGAGGTGGGTATAAATTTGATTAGCGGGTTGCGCAACAGAAGCCCGGTCGTTCTATCGGTTTCGGATCTTGGGTGGGACGAAGACCATTCCGCCCTTGGCTCGTAGAAAGGCAAAACTATTGTTTTCTTGTCTTTTTTTCCGGACCGTTTCCAAACCCGCCCGTGACATATTTCCGTGGGCACTCTGTCCCGCAGTTTGCGTGCGTCCGTACGCCCTTGAGACCACGTTTTTCCCTTCAACGCCCTTCTTACTGCTCAGATTTTGACACCGTCACAAGGATGGGATCGTATCAGCCTGCCGGGTTGCACCACCACGACGTTATCTAATTTTCAACATTTTATCAATTTTTAAAACAATGTTGACGCATGGGCCATAAAGAACAACTTTTTGCTTTTGAACACAACTTCAATCGACGATGTATTTATGTTAGATTTTTTATTTACTTCTCATATACTACAGTGCTAATATATACTTAAATACTATATACAAGCCAGTAATATATTCGTAATGAAAACATAGAAGTAATTACACATAAAAGGTTAGATGCAATTCCTTTAATTGCAGATCTTTTGCAATATCTCAGGATTACACATAAATTAATGTACAAGGTTTACGCTTGTGGGTTACGGCGTCATTCAAAAGTGTCTTTAGGTAAAAAAACAAAATATGCCAAAAATTAAGCAAAAATGAAAACCAGGATCTCGAAAATTCTACTTTTCGAGAAAAAAACAATGGATTGACTAGCTAGAGGTTGATTAAAATTAAACAAGACAGGATTTTGAATTTTTTTAAGAGTGATTGGTTAGACATGACCTAGATAGTTAGAAATGACGAACAAAATGTTTACGAAGTAGGGGAAAAAATTGACTAAAGTGCATGTATGATGTATGGAGGATTTCTTTGATCTTAACTGATTTGCCATAGTTTGTTTACGATATATTAAAAAATTACGCATAATTTTCAATGCAAATCAAAAACAAACAATAATTAGTAAATTATTTAGTTATTTATTAAAATACCTAGTTTTTAATGAATAAATAATAAAAAAAAATATTTTCGTTCAGTAGAATTTTTGGATACAAAATTCTGCTTTGTTTTTTATCATTTTTTCTGTAGAACCTGATAATAAAGAGTAAAATTCACTAACAATTTGGCATAAAATTATGATAAAGCGCGGTAGCAAGCTTTCAAGGTTCAGAAATGACGAACAAAAGGTTTAGAACTAGAAGAAAAAATGTACTAAAAAAATAATTAAAATTAAATACGTAAAGCTATAGAACCTACGACCTCAAAAATTGTACTTTGCCAAAAGGGATAGGATGGACCAGCTAGAAATAGATTAAAAGCAAAAAATAGAATTAGTTAAAAACTTTTTTTTTGGAACAAAGATGCAATTTTATCAGTATCTGGTTAACAAAACTTGGTGTTTTAATTTTTATAATATTCATCAATAAATAGGACATATTTTAAAATTTACAAACAGTAAAGTAATTTTTTATTAAAAGTACATACAATCAACAAAAAATTTCAAATATCGTACTTTTTGTTTAAACAAATTTCCACAAGTTCACACAAACAAAAAATACAAAACATTTCATTAACTATAGTCAACGAGTCCTAAAATAACACAAAAATTTGGCTTACTTTACAGTGAATTCATAAAATTTTAGCGGAAACATATTTTGATAAAATCAAAACCTGAAAAAACTGAAAAATACTACCATTAATTTTTTCTTAAACGATAATTGTCAAAGTTTAAACGTAGGAAATAAATCAAGATTAATTTTTTTAATGTGTTCCAAAAATAATGGCACTGATTGATAGTGGACCAATTTTTCTGTGAGGTAAAGCAGTATATTAATACACATTTTTAAAATAAATATAAAAACGGTCCAATATTACAGAATCGAAAATAGAAACAGTAGCAGCATCGGTGATACAATACTAGCTGATTAAGCAGGCAGCAGTTCAGCAATTACAGATAAATTTAGCCCCGCCTACCGTCCTTGTCGTTTGAACCGCGAAAATAGACAAAGAAAGGCTAACAATAATACGTATAGGCAAACAGTTAAAACAGGGAAATAAAAGGATGAATGATTAAAAGTAAAGGAAAATAAGAGCTGAATGTCTGTCAACACCGGATTTTTTTTTATATGAAATAAATATTATAAATTATTAAATCCATTATTAGTGGTCTGAATGACCAAATTACTTCTTTCAATTAATTAACATTTTTATGTAAGGTTTTGGTTGAAATGAAAAAGTCATGGCCGGGATTAAAAATTATGCATTTGTTAATACGTGATGTTTTATTACGTCTTATCATGATAATTTTATTTATTATTTTACGTTAAAATAAATAAAGCGCAGCTCTCAGTATCTGTGGTATAATCTAAATCTCCATAAATGTAAGAGCTATCTCATAATGATAGCCATTTTTTTAGAGTTAAAGAGAGAGAGAGAGAGAGAGAGAGAGAGAGAGAGAGAGAGAAAGAGAGAGAGAGAGAGAGTGGGAAAGAGAGAGAAAGATTGATTGAAAAATAATTTCCACTATATAAAATCAGCAAGGCTAAGGTTTTCGGATTGAACTAGTCAGTCATTCTCCTTGCATTTATTTATCTGTTAGACTATTCTAATATGAAATATGATAATTTAAGAGGAAAAATTGCTTTCGTTTTCCCTAATCAATTAATAATCATAATATAAATGTCAGACGAGGAAACGGGAAAAACGCAAGGGGAGAAGAAATTCTAGCCTCCGTACAATAACAGACTGAACATTTCTTCAATACATTGTAGTCATTTAGTTGTAAAAACTATAGAAATGGAATGTGAATGTGAATGAATATGTTCGTGGCCTGTTGAGCCTGTCAACTCTAGGACAGTTTTTTGTCAAATATCAAGATTAGTCAAATATGAACCGAACCGAGTGAATCGATGCTGTTCGAGTTGATTCTCTTCTATTTCGACCATTTTTCATACCTTCCTGTCTGTGTGACATGTACCTTGGCGGACTATGATTTCCTCTAGGAGCGCGAACCGGCAACATCGCCTTGTGTAATGGGTGTGGCTGAAGATGCTCTCTCGGCGGTACACTCCCACCACGGGCTTCTCCTTTTAGTAAACCACTCACTTTCTAAACCATACCATCAGCGAACGACCATCCGGGGAGAAATCATAGACGAGCGGGCCGAACGCGCCAAAGGGCTTACCCGAGGTGGTCGAGACGGCCAGGATCCGAAAACGAACGCCAGTCCAAAAAACGATCTTATGGGAAATAAATAGATATATTAATTCATTGGTCTTCGGGAGAGAGACCGGTATGCTGCATGCAGACAGACTTGTAAACACGATTTGTACGATTCTGATTCTTTCGTCCTTTATAATGAACATTCTTATTGAAAAATTACACATTAATCTCAAGCCATAATTTATTTGCGGTGTACATTAAAAATAAATGACAAGAGATCGAATAGAAGGTGTGTTTTGGCTTCTTGTGTCGGCAAACTGAGCTATTTGGATACCGATTTGGGTTTATTCATACGTTTGTGAAGTAAAGATAGGAATAAAAGTAAATATAAATTTTATACAAAATAATACCACTAATAATAAATTAATCGAGATTTTTCAAAAATACCTGGTTATTCGACATTAGTTTCCACTCTTTTCTGAAAGTCTGCAGGACACAGATTAGGACAAAGAGGAGGATTTCATTCTGACAAGCTTGTTTAATTTAAATAGGAACTTTTCATCCTAAATATTAAATATTACTCACTTCACTAGTTTCGTGGTCCGCTTGACCAATTAATATATTACAATTAATTAAGGTTTTCAGTTGATATAAAAAAGTTAATGGCACGAGCGGGATTCGAACCCAGGATCTTCGGCTTGATACGCCGCTGCTCTACCACTTGAGCTATCGTGGCCTCGATCCACTCGGAACTAGCTATCTCAACTGAAAACCTTAATTAATTGAAATATATTAATTGGACCACGAAACTAGTGAATTGAATAAGTTTAAAATGAAGTATCACTTCACTAAAGCTCTCCGTGGCCATTTCATTAGTCGCCGAGAATCAAATTGATTACAAGACGTTTGAAAAATGGCAAAAAGGAGGGAAAATTCAAAAGGTGTGGTTGAGATGTGAAGTTGATGTCCGAGTGGATAGAGGTCACGATAGCTCAAGTGGTAGAGCAGCGGCGTATCAAGCCGAAGATCGTGGGTTCGAATCCCGCTCGTGCCATTGACTTTTTTATCTCAACTGAAAACCTTAATTAATTGTAGTGCTAAAATAAAAAAATGTTAAGATTTTTTATGGATGTTCAAGCAGTTTATGAGGGTTGAGGTCTACAAACGAATTGTAAATTATTAGGTTCACATAATTTTTGTTTTTGAACATAAAATATAAAAAATTACTAACAAATATTTTCCTTTGTTCGAAGTTTATACATTCCATTGTTTTCTACATATTTTTACCACTCGTCTTAGTTTTTTGAGACAGATGTTTAAAAAATTCAAGTTTCATCAAATCCCCCGGCATAGGGCAAATCGAGAAAATAAAGAAAAAATGCTAGGATTTCAAGGCCAAGTTTAAATAATTTATTGCCTGTGTATAAAAAAATGGATATCCTCAACAACAATACAGTCAAATGTAATTACTATGAAATGGTCCTAACTCCTAACTGATAACAGGGCAAAAATAATAGTATTAATTATCATACATGATTAATTTTTTGTTTGATGCATTTGCTCATTTTCTAGGCGGTAATTTATTGAATAGATTGCTTTATCTCTTTTAAAAAAATAAAAATTCATGACTTAAACAGTCATGCAGTTCAACCTTGAATTCAGATTTTGTTTTAGTTTGTTCTTTTCGGCAGATCGACATGGCCAGAGCAGCGTAGATTGTCATAAATTTTTTCATTCATAGCATGCTATCGGATAATCAAAAATGTCTCATTTTTGACTTGCAAGCGAAAGAAGACTTGATCGGTTTAATTCCAGCGAGCACAGTCAGAGCCCTCATATTTTTTGTGTTAATTTTAATTTTCTGGAAATCATATTTCTACTAGTGCAAAAAGGTTTTCTCTTATATTTTCATAAAGGTGTTGTAATTCACCAATGCTGATTTGAATCAATTTTGACGCATTTGGCCCATTTATTGGCAGTAGGTCGTTGAAAGCATTGTTGTCATCCTCCGTAGAAAAAATAGATGACCTTAAGACAACGATACAGTTATATCTAATAATGGTGAAATGGTCGAAAATCCTAACTGATCAGAATCAAGTGTCATACATGATCAATTTTTCGTTTTATGTCGTTCAGCTTTTTGAAGTGACACCAGAAAAACATCAATCTCCTGAAGTTCATTCAGTGCAGAAATACTGCATGTAGCTTTTCAACTTTTTCGATTCAATATTATCACAATTATCGTGCAAATAGTGTGAAGTTGTGTCTTCAGTTTTCTGATGGTTTGAGGATCTTTATACAACATCTTTAAAGTTTCGTCACCCATTGATGCTGATCGTCCAACGGATTGGCTAACCCCACGAAATCTTTCCAGACCAACGTCGAATAGTTCTTTCAGCTTGAATCCTCCTCTTCAGAATTAGACCACACAAAACAAAAGGATAAAATGAACGAACTTAACAGGCAGAAAATAACCGTTCGTGGTATCCGTGTCATTATCATCATCATCATCAATGGAGAATTAAAAAGTGTAAATATTTTGTTGGAGAATCAACAGGAATGTTGTTAATCCATTTTTCCACGGGCGATCCATGTAGTATTAACATAAATAACCTGGTCTCAACAGACATAATCTACTTAAATGACATGATTCCGATGATTTACTATATCTGGTCGATCCAAACTTCTGTTAAATATTCGTATGCAAGTTTTTTCTAGAGTAATAACACACAAAAGTTATGTTCTCCATTAATTTGTGAAGAAGTTGTCTAACGATCATTGTATTTCCGTCATTAGGTGTAGTTTAGATCTAGGGTTGTTGTCAAGTTTTAAGAAGAAATCCTAAAATTTGATTAAAAATGCCGTATACGTTTCACGTCCATGAACCCGGAAAAATGGCAAGACGGAAAACAAAAATTGGACTCCTACTTCTGGCGGTCGACCCACCTGTTGATCTCACTAATCACATGCGATTCCGCTCGTAAACAATGGTCTCGGCCCACGGTGAAATTACATCGTCATAACCATCACAACCGAACAGAAGAGATTAATTTCCCACTTTGTCCCTGTCTCACAATTCATCCCGGCTTTCTCACACCTCGTTGTCATTGATTTAGTTTTAACCCGATGATCTCATTCACCGTTGCATGTCTAATTTGCATGATAACAAATGATTTCTCATGTATCACAACGGATTTACGAAAAGGTCAAATCTTGTGGATGTTGAGAAGCTATGTCAGTGGTTGCTCATCGTTCTAATGATCACAGGGTCCCCGTTCCAGAGATGTCCTTTGATTCCAACCTGTAGCGACGACGAAATGGTTCATCCATTAACCATCGATTATAGCACAATTTTTTAATTAAATAAAGGACCGTTCGGGGCTTATCTTGATTATTAGAAGGATTGGATCACTCCGGATCAACAAAAATGTCAAATCTGTGGATGATCCAATGGAAACTGTGCCAGTGGTTGATCCTTCATCAGTTAAGCCGTGTTAATCATCTCCGGATCCCCGTTTCCATAATGACCATTTGATTCTGCAACCTGACCATGAACAATGGGACATTCATCAAACATCTATGGCCTAACCACGTTATAATTAAATAAAGCGTGCCGGGTTCATCTTCATTGTCTTATTAATAAAAACGAACTAAACAGAACGCATGAACCAGTCAATTTGCTGAGCAGAGGTTTTTTTTAAATATTTCAGTCTTCTGGACACATTTGTTTTAATTTGCTACAGACACGGTAGTCAATATTAATACGTCAACCTATACAAATTGATATCAATTTAAAAACTTTTTGTTGTGGAAAAGAAAATAACACGTGTTTTTTTTAACTTCGCAGCGGAAACCGGTTCCAACCGTGGAACTTCGTGATGAAGTGTTACTCTTGTATTGTTTAAACGTTTAACCTTTAAATACATTTTTTCTCATATGTTATCACACGTCAGTTTCACAGATTTAATCTATTTTCACAAATAATTTATTTTTCTTGACACAAGGAAGTGATACAAATGGTCTTGTATCACAGTCCAATTCAATTCACTCTAAAAAAAATATTCTATACAATTTATTATAGTGAACATACGCTATGGTTTTACAACTAAAGGAAAAATAAGTTAACAACTAATTACTAATGTCATTTTGTTATTAACTTACGCTGTTAAATTAAAAACATCGCACACCTCATAATTCATACAGATTATATACATTCTAAAAATGCTAACTATGGAGTGACAGTAAAATGAATTTACAACGGGAGAGCATATTTAATAAATTCTCTTTTGATCAAGATACGCAAGGACATTCCATCCCAGGGCGGCAGTCGTAACCCGACTATTTTATTAATATTCACTCCTGCGCCTTTGCTAAAGGATCTCGTTTCTTTCATGATCTATTCACACGTCATTAACTCGGACATCAACATACGGGATAATCGGCCGGGTAGCCGCTGAGTTGTAAATATAAAGGTATACTCTGAAAGTTCTAGTCGGGTCTGTCTTCGATAGTCTTACTCGCCTAGCATATAACCCTGACCAATTAAGAAGAAATGTTCCATCTGACATAACAAAAAATGTTGACAGGCGACTCACACGCCAAAACTGATCTAATAGCCAAGCAGCGAATGCATCTAAAATCTCCAAAACACTTGGGTCTTTCAAGCAGAAATACATGCCATCAACGTGTGCCCGGGAAATGTTAAAAGAGGTTACCCTGGCAAAAAATATCCTCATCTTTCTGATCTCATAAAAATCCCCATAAGATCTGATAGCCAAGCAGCCATAAAGCATTAGCATGTAAAAACCGGAAAACACAACAACCAGATGATATCTTGGGTGTCAGGACTCAGAGGAATTTTGGATAACGAGAAAACAGACTGGCGAGAGGAGGATCTGCAAGGCATACATAGGCCCGGAACCTATACTTGGGATAACAAACAGATATAGAATCTTCCATCGCAGAATGGAACCAAACAAAACAAAAGGAGAAGTGGATAAACTCTAGATACAGTTAACTTATGATGAAACAACCCTCACCAAGAAAGGAAAAATCACTGCTGCTATTGGAAAGGGCTAGGCCCAGAGGAGTGGTAGAACTACTAACCGGTCACTGGCATCTGAGAAAACATCTACTCAACATGGGCATATACAACGAGATCCCATCTGCGGATTATGTAATGAGGAGGAGGAAACAGCCACCCATATCATCTTCGAATGCGAAGCAAGAAATGGAGATTTTACCTAACATACGAAAAATAATCTAGGGAATGAAATTGTAGCAACGACAGTCAATGACCTGATAAATCTAAGAAGTCTATTTCATTGAACTAAGGATTAGGAAGGTACAATAAGCCAGAAGGCTGCAGTGCCAGGGGAGCATAAACCCCGCTTCCTAGTATGCTTATTAACATACCATACCATTCACGCCAAAACAACGAGTACAAGCTGACAGGATGACCCGAAACGGTTAAACATTTTTCGACTCGGCAGCAAACCAGCCGATAAGCATTAGAAAAACACCCATCTTTAATGTTGCGTCAGGGTTATAAGGTGGGTTAGAAAAGGCGAAATGATGAAACGCGACTAACAGGCACAAACAGCAAGAATAGGCGGATGATCGAAATAAAAGAAATATTAGATTCATTATAACCCAGACCTCAAAGAAGCATTTTTCACAACTGTAATTTACTCCATAACATTACATATTCATCTTTGAAAAAAAAGAAATCTAAAAACACCGTTGTTTCTTACAATGGAAATTACAAAAATCGATCATCAGTGATTGTAAAGCTTGGTTTATTTTGTACAGTCCTGTAACATTGAAGTTTTATAAAACCTTGATCATTAATGTTTAACTAGCCCAACCAACTAGTTTTTTAAAAATCCGCCAATGTTGCATATTGATGCGTGTCGGGTTTTTTATTTCAGAACCTGACCTTGGACATTATCTGTAAGTTTCACAGTCGCAGCGAAACAAATCTCAGCCGATAAGAGAATCTCAGATAAAAAGTGTACTTCTCGAGCGAAAGAAAAAAAAATGCACGACCCCGTTGGATTTTTTAGATCCGCCTTTGGATGAAATTAGGAACTCGTTTTAGATCCGATAAGCCGGTTATGGTGAAGATGCGCCAACTGTGCCAACGCCGTTTGGATAAGACGTCCCTCCGACATTCACTTCGCCTTAATTTATTTTGTACTCGTTATGACTATATATTAGAATATCCATCAGTAAACATACAACAATAATATACATTACAATACACAGTATACATTAAAACGTAGCCAAAATTAACGATGGTACAAAATTATATTCGTATAATGTTTTTTAGATTCAGAAAAGGACAAAATCAACGTATTCCTAAAAATATTAATTTAATTGTAGAATTAGTGTTAAACATTTTGCTTATATTGCTTACATTCCAATTATACCTACAAATGAGTGGATTTTAAAAGTCTTTTATCTCCTCTCTTTCTCTATTTAATATTATTAACCCTTACAATGTTACAGTCTTTTCTACAGTGTTCGTCCATGTCATTCTCTGGCCTCTGCGATATCTGTACGCACAATGCAAACATTTTACGTCTCAGATATCCAACTAATAGAATCAGATTTAATAGAAAACCTTTTGCAGTCCAGTCACCCTCGCATCGGGCACCTCGCGTGAAGAAAATAAAATATCTCGACTCTGATTGGTTTTTGTTAATTCGATAAATTGATGTTCACTGAACCTCAACCATTCCAAGCTTGAGTACATCACGGACAACGCTGAGAATTGCGACTGGTACACAGTTTTGGATATAATTTGGAAACTCTTCGGTCAAGTCCTGTTTAAAAAAAAATTAGAGTGGAAACCGCTTTTCTAACCCATGAAATTCATTGAGAATGGGCATGTATTCCATTTAGTTAGAAAATATCGTCTGCTAATTTCCAGCGTACGCTAGCAGATACACAACTTTTTTTTAATGATTGATTTCTGGCTGCCTTACAATAATCCAACAATCCGATTTGTGTTTTTTTATTATTTTGTATTTATTTTTAGATTCCATAGATGGTCATTTCTTTACTATTACCGTTACAACTTAAAGATTTGCTGTATAGATGATACTTCAATTTTTTCAAAAACATGCTATCCAAAAAGGGTTTCAAACTAAAATTAGAGAAACCTAGCAAAAACTTAGTAAAATATTTAGGCTATTTATTTTTTTTTCAAAAAGTCCAGTCCAATCAAGGTAATCTCCAAGCTATTGGAAAAGTGTAGGAAAATGACAACGGGACGTGTTACATTCAGTTGTCGTAAAAAAATTAACAGTTTATTTATCATATTGCGTTTTATTATTGCGAAGTTGTATCCAATAACGTTCAATATTTTTTCTTTGTTCATTTCCATAATAATCCTAAGCTTATTTTGTCTCTTAATGTTGCATCAAATGTCAATGCGACTCATAGTTGATTTTAGCTTGATGGATTCTCCAGCAACTGTCCTACAACTAGGACTAAGAAGATCAAAGACGAAATAAGTCTGACATACCAAAACACGGTGCGTTTGTTGGGTCCCTACAAGTAATTCTAGAAAAGTCGAAGCTTGTCTGACAGCCCAAAAGTGCGACTATAGCCAGAACAAAATTATCATAAACGTCCAAATTATCGTGTCGTCCCCGGAGTTCATTTTAGCGATATTTTGTCTAATAATCTCGTCTTGATATAGTTTCAAGATATGAAAAAAAATCAAAAGCCGTTAAATTAGAAATTATTCCGAAACAATTACAATATGGTAATTATTAATATTTTGTAATAGCAGGTTCGTCGTTTTCCTCAAGGTACTGTCCGACCGAGGGTAGGACATGTATTTAATAATTCAATAAATGATTGATAACAACCTAATTTCACAACGTAGCTGACATCAGTATTAAAAAATTCCTTTGTATTATTCATTATGATAAATAGCCGTTTAGAAAAAAATTGCATGTACTTATATTGTACAATTATATAGAAAATGAGATCAAAAACAAAGTCAAAATTGATCAATTTAATCATTATATTTCAGGAACGCCTAGGTTCTTTATGAATTATAATTTTTTTTCTGAAAAATATATTTTATTATACCTACAGCTCATGACTGATCATCATACTTCAATTATTTCATTTTAATCAACTTATCATTCCATCAAATGGAAGAAAAAATATATTAACAATCAATCTGACACAGATGAGAAATCATGGGAATAGTAAAGATAAAAAATATGTGATCCTCGTAATTTTTAATACATAGAGAGTATATCTGTATTATCTGTCCTCATTAAGCAATTCACATTTTAACGTTTAGCGCAGTTTACATTCATTTTTATTCTACCATTTTTAAAGCCATTATTTGGCAATAAAACTGTTATTTCACAGTTTTTCTCTCATTTTTAGTATGTGTGTATATTCTAGAAAATTTCAACTTCTTCTTTAATTCCACATTTGAAATGAAAAGAATCTATAGAGTGGTTGTTTCCTATCATTTTGGCAATAAACATATCAATATGCTTGGAATACAAGCGCACCCCTTTTATCCTACGAAACAAAACCCAACATGCAATATTTCTCAATACTACACCAATCCAAAAAACTAGAAGACAGTAATTAAATAGACGCTTCAGACAGACAGTATAAATCAAGAACGTACCAACAAAAAACAAATACTCAAATATACTCAAACCGATTTCGTCATATGGATTAGTGTGGCGCCGCCAACCCTTCCTATACCAAGAAACAATACAGTCCTTCCAATCCAATGTCCTCAGAACCACCAACGCTCCCTACAACGTTTCCAACACTACCCTTCAAAAGACCTCTAAATACATCTCGTTAAAAGCTTAATCCCTAAGAAATTTTTGACATTACATGAAAATCTATTCTCACATCCTAACACATTAGCCCGATTTATGATCAACATTACCCATCCCTACAATCCTGTAAGGCGACTGAAGTGGAGATGGCCCCGGGACCTAATTACGAAAGTACATGACTCTCTATTCAGAAAGCTGGGCCAGCAACAACGGTTGCTGACTCCCCTCAGGACATATGGAAATAATAAATAATATTTTACCTCATTGCATATAATTTGCACAGATGGTAAAAAATAAAATTTAAAAAAGTCCAAGTGAGCAGTTTGATTCTGCGCGTGCCATGGGGTTATAAGCGAGGAAAGACAGGACCCAAGCCACTTAGGAAAATACTTCTGACAGATCAAAACAGCGAAGATAGGCAGACCAAAATTTTAAACTATCTCGCATGTAAGCTCGCAATGTTACAAAAATAATGACATCAATTTGTGAATTTTTCGATGTTCTAATCACAATCTTTTCCTCCAATCCAAATAGTTTTATAATTCATCTTATGAGTACAGATCTACTTTTATACTAAACATTTTAGTGTTAAATAAAACGGAACCGAGTTCTGATGCAATTGATGCCTTTTTCTTAGATATTTATATTCAAATAATCCAGGAGAATCCTAAATCCAAGAGAAAATCGACTTTCTTGAAGTTTTCCAAACTGTAGACATCATTCTTTAACAAGAAACTAAACGAAGTCGGTCTAAATAATTGTTTAATTCTTATATTTTAACTTTGCCTAATAATTCGCCATGATTCTTTCACGCCTAATATAATCTCATTTATAAGTTAGCGCAATAACTTTTTTAATAAAAAAAAACCACTTGGAGATTAGTTCATCAATCTGTTGAAAATTCAATTACAATAATTACTGCAATTAATTTTTTCTATAGATTTATGTTAAGATAATTTTGCATTGACCGGAACATACGGGCAATCTCCGGTGAGACTTGCGGGTGTGCAATAATTTTTACTGCGTCACTTATGATATATGAAAATCGGCTTGAAGGATAACTGTTATTTTAATTAATTACTAATCCAAACACTAGAAAACTGTGTCAAAGTAAACTTATCACACCGACTCTATGCCTTAACTTCTTTCATCCAGCCATTAAAATCCCGTTGATTATTTAACCTGAATAACATTTATTTTTATAAAAAATGTAACTTAACAAGATTAAGTTATAAATGTATATAACAAAGTAAACAGAGCCTTTCTAACCTTATTCACCTCATTAAACTGTAGTTTAAGGAAAGATGTGTATATGTGGATTTTTCAGAGCATAACAATGTTTAAAACAAATTATTTTAATGAAATTTGAAATAGTAACAAGTAAACAGGGCTACTAACAGATTTTACAAAGCAGATAATTACGAGTTAACATATTTTATTCCCTGAATCTGGGTGATTTGCGATATATTTTTAAAGTTAAGTGTGAGCTACTCCGACTAAATTACACCCCCTTGATGGAAGGGTCTTCTATACAGGGTAGCCACCCCCTATTTTACTCTAAGGCCAGAGAGGACGTAATTCCATTTCTTCGCAGAGAGCACAATTGTAAAATAAATTAGTATGCATTACCTAGGCCGCAGTTCCCTGTCTAGAAATGATCTAATTACTGGATTAAACACTGACGCGGCTCTACTTTTAAAATATTGCATACATGCAGGACAATACAGGTATATTTATGTGCTCCAACTCTCAACACGACACGCAAGAATGGCACACAGAAATCAAACACTTTGAGCCCTGAAGATGATCTCAATAAAGATCGAAACTTTGACACGATAAAAAAAATGTTTTTCTGAAACCTACATCACACCAGACCGCACCTCACGATTTCGGAATAATTAAATATTTAATCTTTAATGAGGTACAATTTGATTTCATTGATTTATTATTTTATTTTATTTTTCACTTTTCTTTCATGTTCTTTAATCGTTTCTCCTCCTTTCAATTTTTTCGGAATTTTCCTTGCTCTATCCTCATTTTATTTTATATTACTGAAATATAGTGTATAACAAATAACGTACTATTTTTTTTTTGCCCCCAACTAAGTCTATATTCTATTTACCCTTTCAAACACTACATTCATACAAATAAATACATTCATACACATAACTACATCCATACAATACACTCATTCCGTTTGGTCGGTGGAGTACTTGATATTCCTCCACCGACCTATACTCAAACTAATCTAGATTGGGGTCGATGGAGAACTTTTATAAATATTTCGCCATCGACCCCGAACATACACCTCATACGTTCTCAACGTTCGAGGAGCTTATTATCATATTATTATTTAAAATTTAAAAAAACCAATTTCCCCTAAAAAGCGGAACAGGGGACCCAGAAACCCGCTGCAGTGCTCGATACCATTTTCAGATTGGATGGTATGCCTACACGCTCCCTGTATGGAGCCAAGGCATTACATGTTTCCAGTATGTGGGACACGTCGAGAAACCTTTCTCTGCATAAGGGGCACATGCGCGGACTTTGGCCCAAGAGGAGGTGCCCGTGAATAACGTACTATTATTATTGTTATTATTATTATTACATATTTTATTGAATATTATGACCATACTTGTTAAACAAAAAATTATGCGAAACAAATAATAATCGTTCTGAAAACCCATGTGTTCAAATTGTTAAATGTCAATATAGCACTAGAAATAGGTCCATTTTCTTGTAATATACTTCTTCAGTAAAAACTAACTTTTACCCGCGACTTCGTCCACGCAGGACTTTGTTTTAATGTACCTTTCTGATGCGATGCATAGTGCTAGTATGTCTTTATAGTATAATATCTCGTTTCTCAAATTCTTTTCTTCTTCAGTTCTCATCGTTCTATTCATGGTAAAAAATTGTCCATATAATTGATCAGAAGACAGATCTGTTAACTTTGTGAATTAATAACATTAGTTTCGAAGTCATGTTGAGGGTGCTATATTCTTCGAAAGCTTGAAAAAATAACTGATTATGAATGTTTTTTTTTTCCTTTTTTTAACATAGAACTACTGGTTGCTGATTTATGTAAGCTCAATTCTGCAATGCTTGTACATGCAAACACCCGTGTACAGAGTTGAGGTCCATGAACATTTCAGCTCCAAAGCAATCGGTTCCTACATCCATTCACACTCTCACTCACTCTTAAATGCATTTTTACTTCTTTATTTACCATTCACTTAACTTAGGTGGTGGAGTACTTGATATTCTTTCATCACCTATTACACCTCTAAAAAGCTGAACTAACTGGGGGTCGATGAGTTATTCAATATTCCGCCATCGGCCTCTCAAACTACGTATTCACGCCAATAAATATATTCACTTCCACTTGCTAGAGATACAAAACTTGCCTTACATACAATAAAACAACCCTCATTGCCGAGTTCAAGTACGAGTCTCATATCATATGGCATTCCTACGCGCTCTCTATATTGAATCGAAGAATTGCACCCTTGAACTAGATGGCCACACCGAGCAACCTCAAAATATAAATAGGGAACACAAAACTTGATATACTACAATATATGCAATAAAACAGAACTGTTTCCTCATATATCGGAATAGAGTACCAAAATGCTTACTGCTGTGCAGAAGCACAATTTTAATGACGGGTGGCATTCCTACACGCTCTTTATATGGAGCCAAGAAATGACTCCTTTCAATTGTTTGGGACACATTCGCAACAACCTTTCTCTACACGCCAGACATATTCGAGGGCTTTGGCCTAAAAGTGAGTGTCCGTGTCTTGCATGGCTTATTCTTAATCGGGTGACCATGTCCTTCCTTCTTCATGTAAGATACTCCGAGGGCCATATATTTACAGCGCTGTTGATACATGAGATATCAGAATTATAATGTTTAGTACTAATATCAATTATATCGAGATAGTCATTACTACTATTACTAATCTTCGTTCAACATATAATTAAACAAAGTCTTGTGGATTAACAGGAATCAGAAAGTTCTTAAGTTTATATATCAGACAGTTGCAAATCGGTTATTCGTGTGTGAAAAAGCGTTTTCTGAAAGGATAAAAGCGAAACCTGTCATCCGGGCGTTCATTAAGACCTCGTTGTACTTGGGCCCGTGAATTTAACAGCGCCTAAAATTAAAAATTAATAACCCAACAAGTTTTTAATCCTTTGTTGTGCAAACGAGGTAATTAATTTGCTCGCTCTCTTTGATCTATACGTTCATGCAATTATCGCCTTTTTTCAACTAAGAGATTAAAGAACTGGTTCAATATTCTGTGGATAATCACGAACGTTAAATTATGTAGTTAGTTGGGTTTCAGATAATAATTTGGGATTATGAAATTTTGTATTAATCAATTTTGACTAATCACCTAATTTGTAACATATTTATAAATTCTATTCGTAATTTTTAATAGTCAATAATTATCTGTAAATTTGAATGAAAATTAATAAAACTTCACTTAATAAGAAATTTACATAAACGTAATATTGTGAATAATTATTATTCTGGTATCAATAAGAAGATAACGACCTCTACAAATAAAAATAGTTTGACTTTTTTTACATAGAAAAAACTTTTTATACATCAATTTGCAATCTAACGGATTAAAGCGTGTCAGTGTGATGTTGCAGAATCACGAGTACACCGTAAAATATTTCACCTCTTATCTGTTTTATAACGGAAATAAATTGAGACGTTTTATTGCTCTGAAGGACAAACATTAAAATATACCACTTTCCTTGAAATAGTGCGTTTGGCGTGACTAAGTTGTCCGAGTATTATAATTTTCTCGTTAACGGCTTCTGTTCAAGATGGGAACCTTATCTCCGTTATTACCGTTCCAACTAATAAGTTCTAGAGCTTAATTGCAAGGATATACTAATAGCGAACCTTGGCCTGTATAGCAACTGCTGCAACTCTCGTTACTTGTCAGAGGGCCGATTTGAAGATACAAGTTTATTCTTCACCGTAAAGACTGGCCAAGCCGTGGTGTACTTCTTCTATATAAAGACTTGACAAAGAAATAAAACATTATCGTCAATTAAGTTTTACCGAACAAAGTAAACACTCTCGAGTTCACCTCCGCATGGATTAATTCGTATATTTTTTATCGGGCAATATAAGTCGTCGATTTCATTTACGCTAGTCATTACCATTAGAACAGTCAATGTAATGTATCTAATTATATGCAAAATTAGACTTGCTTACTATGCGTTAGAAACTTTATAGATCATAATTTCCTATATGAAAGTTCTAAATGGCTAACCATGGAAATTTGTCGAGATTATATAACTATTACTACAGAAACAGTTAATTTCGCCACCACGTTCCTGTTACATTCAGCTTTTTTTAACATATACATACTGCACACGCGTCATACAGCTCCTGTTTTAAAATTAATGCATTTGAATTGTGTTGAGAATTGCGGTGAATTGTTATGCTGATCAACGTGTAATAAATTTAGAATAATAAAGGATAAAAATCAAATGAACAAAATGTAAACTGTTATAATGGAGCACTCTTCAATTTTATTTTCAAACTAAAATTTCAGTTTTTTTATTACAAATTTATAACCTAGTTTAATTGAAAAATAAATTGTTTTAGAAAATTTTTGTTCATTGATAAACTTTGATAGCTTTCACTATATTTTTAATGCAATCTACATAAAAAATGCTGTAAAATGTAAAATTCACTATATCATAGTTGATTGAGCAAGTAGAAAAATTAAATAAATATATTGAAAAATGGAAAATTTTAACGGTCAAAATTTTTTTTGGCGAAACCAAGGCCTAACTCCAAAAAATGTTTGGTCCAAATCCATGACCCACCAACTAGTCGTCTCCTTATCAGTTAAAAATTAAATTAATTTAAATTAATTAAAAATTGAACTGTTTAATTATCTCGGCAGTTGCATAGAACTTTTTGGTTCCGTAAATTTGTTTGTTTATTTTCGCAGAGGTTTTATGTATATTCTTTTGAATTGCGTGTTGATCATTAGTTTAGTATCAAAAATACCAAATCCTTAAAAGAGCAGAGCAGCAAGCAGTTCGCCCTGTCGTAAACCAATCTTTAGCACTTCTGCCTTTGTCCGATTAGATATTAAAACGAATAACGATGTTTACGGAGTCAATTGTGGAATAAAGGTTCGTAAACCTACTTTTATTGATGCGGCTTTTATCACAGGACAAGGCCGAGCAAAAAAAGAACCCCGACCAACTGGTAAAATAAAAACTAGAATTTATCGTCCAGGAGTTTTGTTTCGGCTAGGCAAAAGATTTTTTAAATTATCGTCAAATTGTTTTACTCGCTCCATTTAGAGGCTATTCACGTGGTTGCGAAGATGCTACATCTAAATTATTTCTCAAGATTTTTGTTTACTTTCACATTGTTTATTCATATTGGTTACACGATTTCGGGTGTATAAAATATACCTATAATCTTTTTTAATTTTTTTAATATAAAATAAATCATATAGTGAAAATATAGGCCAGTGTAATCAAATGTCAAAAGCCATCTTTCAGCTAGTTGCTCGATCTCACCATGATACTTCTTCATTTATGCAAAAAAATACCCTGAACGAAGTATGCCAAGGATTATAACGAGTAATAACCTGAAGTAGTAAGGCCTGGACTATAATATAATGGGTGTGGCAGGGGCTGATCTTCATAAATTTTCCTTAGTATGGCAAGTATGTCACCGACCAACTTGTTTGAAAAGAACCATTTTACGGCTAACATTCTAACGCTTTATTACAATATTTCCAACTTTTCGCAGTGGAATTCAAAGTTCATATCCAACAGGATCATACGGCTGATGAATGAAAATCGTAGTTCCTAAAACGGCACAGCAGGGAATTGGGAAGTATGACCACGATCTTACCGTTGTCCACAGACGTCAGGATTCTATCTAATAAAGCCGTTGTTCCTATCCTATATAACAATCTTTCCGTAAAATCCCATTTTACATAAGTTTTCTAAAATATTTAGAAAGGTTTCTTCCAACGGAATGTGGTGAAGGTTCATGCAGGATCATTCTACTGTTTTTTTTTCTCATGTCGTGTCATGTTTCATTCACTTTCAGTGGCATGCACGCGAGTACCTGTAACTGAATTTGATTGTGCAGCTTGCTGTAGATCCATCGATGATTGCCCGAAGTATTTTTTTTTCCTTTTGAAGGACCTAGGCTGTTAAATTTTTCAAACCTGTTGATGTTCTTATCAACTACCTCTTCCTCTTGAGTGATCAAAAGGTGAAAGTGTTTAAAGTAAATGTTCATGCTATTAAGTGTTTAAAATTTCACAATCTGCTTAACATGGGCTGCAAATATTTTATACAATAATGTTTTAATTTGACGTGAAATTCTTAATAAAACGTCACCTTTCTAATGCCACAGAATGAATTAAACTAAGCCTTTATGGAGACAATCGAATAATTCTAAGCAAGATTAGATTCTATAGAGTATTAAGCATTTGTAAACATTAAATATAAATTAATCTTTTTATGTAAGGTCTTGGTTGAAATGAAAAAGTCAGTGACACCAGCATTACATAAAAATATTAATAAATTGAAAGAAGTAATTTGCTCAATCAGACCACTAAATATAATGGATTAAATAAAAATTGTGCATCTAAGTCCTAGGAATTCGTGTATTTGATAGAACTGTCATTTTTTACCCAACAATCTAGCATGATTATTGACATTTTGATACTTTATAAATTTTACGGCAATTAAAAACTAATTTCGATTGTCTTGCGACACTTGCACTTTTCAATGTGTAAAGTTTCATCATAACCGTATTTCAAACAGACCTTAGTTTCGTCTACCTCTTTTTTAAATTGACTTTTCTTTTTCTTTTAGCCTGATTGTTTTGTAAACAAAGTCAAATTATAGGACCAGAATCGATTGGACACGTTGTCTTCTGGTCTAATATATCGGCAAAATTATCGGCCTCTTTCCAAACGGGTGCCCACTCCGAAATTAAGACGATAACTGCCCCGACGCTAAGCGATTTGTGCACGGTATTTATCTCCCGGCCGGCTTTTTGATTTATCGGTTTGGATTAATTTGAGTTTAAAAGCCCACAAGGGAGGAAAACAATAATTCTCCTTGATCGTGCCGATATTGGCATAAAATAGATAATAAATTTGTACTTGGTTCTCCTTGTCTCTTAATTAATTAATCAATCGTTTTTATATAATTTTGAAAAACATTGATCATTTTATTAATCCATATATGCATTTAGCAGTCTAATAATTATCTTAATTAATTATACTTTTAATTGAGTTGGTGTCCAGGTGCATCGAAGTCACGATAGCTGAAGTGATTAGAATTACGGCGTATTGAGCCGAAGGTCGTGGGTTCGATCCCGCTCGGGACACTTGCTTTTTTCATCTCAACCAAGACCTCAGTTTAAAAGTATAGTAAATCATTATTTGGCTGCATTCAAGCTTTCGCTTTGAAAATAAAACTTCGAAAAGCCGTGTCAACTTTAATTGAGCTTTAACGGCCCACTTATATTTTTATGGAAAATCATTCGACCACCTTGTAATTAAAAAAAGAAATCTCAAGCAATCTATTTTTTTTTTTTCAACTTTCTGCCACGACGGTCCGGCAATCCCCGCTTTTTGCCACACCGACCAGTTAAGATTTGGCTGATTTCGTTAATTGATCCCCTCTTCCTTGGGTGTAACTATTGCCTGGCGCAGTTGTCAACCTTGACCTTGCTGAATCACGCAGAACTTGTAGTTTGAAATTTCTTTTACATGATGAAAAAAAATTTTGTTAAACCATAAACTGGTTTCATAGTAGTGATACTTTATGCATTTTTTCGAATTCACCTCCTTTATTCTGTCTCTCAAATCATCCTTTTTTCAAATTTATTTCACGTTTTGTGAATCTCACTTTTTACTGAATACGAAATACATTTTCATCCAATATTCACTTACATTCAACAAAACCAAAGTCCAGGGTAAATCAAAATCTAAGAAAAAAAACCGTCAACCAAGTAGAATTTTTAAGTTTTGATTATAATTGATCTTCCTTTGCTCCTTTTACGTAACTATTTACCGCTTATAAGTCAGCTTAGAAATAAAAATAGAATTAGAACATAATCAAAAGTAGAGACTGAAAGCAACGGTTGACAGGATTTCAAATTGATCTAATTCCATCTATCTCAAGAGATTATCGAATTATTCGACCACCTAGTTATATTTCGCTATTAATAAACTAATAATATTGATGATATGCCAGCATGCTCCAAAGACCGATCAAATGCTTCTAAGAAGTACCCAAGAAAACATTTTGGCAGCTATCCCATTCCCGGTGATTCCTGTCGTGATGAATTCACCACTGTCCATTCTGTTGTTTCCCTTTTTTCTATTTTGATTCACCCTTAAGGAATGTCAGTGTGTTTGTAGAGGTCTTTTGGAGAAAATTGTCCATAAAATTTAAAACATTGAAATTATTGGCAAAGTAATGATACAGCTAAAATCTGTACGTTTCACCTTTTAAGAAAACATCCCGGCGGAATTTTTAAGCATTGAAGGTTAATGGGTTAAGCATTTAATAAGCAAGCTATCTAGTAACTCAGTTGGCCAATCACATCGCCGCTCAGACTTGTTGCATATTCCACTTGAACATGTTTCCCTATAATTAGAGCAAGACAGCTACAACCGGCCCCTTGGGATTTTTGGTCATGCCAAGGATCTCCCTTTACGGAGGCAGTAGTTTCTCCCGTTCATCCTCATTCCTATCGGAAGGTATGCTGTACAACAAATCCAATGTTTTTGAGTTTTTCATTGCATGTAAGACATAAAGTTTGTGAAAAGATAGTAATAAAATTTGAAGAAGATACTAATAAAATTGGAAGTTTATCTTTGTCAATTTTTTTATTCATTGAATAAACATTAAGAGTTCTCTGGTGTATGTTTACGGGAAGAACTTGTTCGCAGAAACCTATGACTATCAATATAGGATCGCCATATTCAGAACTTTAAAAATTAAATTTTTGGAGCGTTGTTTATAATTAAGAACTTAAAGTTTCCGTTCATCAGTTCAATTTAAATTCATTCATTCAAATCTCAAGTTTCAATTCCTGTCTGTATTATTTTATCAATAATATTACCTTTTTCAAAACAAGATTTTCCTCACGTTTACCACCTTCTTTTCCTCCCTCAAGATTATCGAATCTTTTTTGAGGCCAACGAACTCAGTTTTATATCCAAAATATTATTCGTGACAGTTGTCAAGGAACCCATAAGACGAGGAAAATCTGACATTCTGGTTTGTCCTACTACCTTTTCTTTTAACTTCTTGTGTTAAGTTTTGGAAGTGATAATGTTTTCATCTCAGGATTGCTTTGTCCAGGAGAAATCATCTGCAGCGTTTCTGACCTCTCAGGAGTTCCAGGATTGATAGAAGCTTGTGGTTTAATAGTCTACAATACAGAGGAGCCGACAATTATCAGCCAGACAATTAAGTGTTATGGACGAAGGTAACAAGGGCTGTTCGTTGAGATAAGAGGATGAGCCGATTAGCCACACTACTTTTGAGCTTTTATCAAGTTCACAATTTATATAAAGCTAATCCATTCCGGCAAAACTAAAAAATAAAGTTATTAATAGCTCTCAAAAAAGGAAACCGGCCATCTTCAACTTTGAAGACACTGTAGCCAATAATTTATTTCCTGCAAGTTTTTAAATATCTCAAAAAAATATTAGATCCATTATGTTTAGTGGTCTGATTGACCAAATTACTTCTTTCAATTAATTATTCTTTTTATGTAAGCTCTTGGTTGAAATGAAAAAGTTAGTGTTACGAGCGGGATTCGAACCCACGAACTTTGATTCAATACGCCGCAACGACTTGATGTCACGATAGCTCAAGTGGTTAGAGCAGCAGTGTATTGAGCCGAAGATCGTGCGATCGAATCCCGCTCGTGACACTAACTTTTTCATTTCAACCAAGATCTTACATAAAAAGAATAATTAATTTAAAGAAATATAGATTTCAACTCGCGAAAATGTTAATCAGCACAGAGCCGATCTTAACACGCTAGCACCTCGCAAGCAACTGCCATTGTACCTTGTTAATTGTTTTTGATTAGGTGCAAACAACCTTTTGGAAGTTTTACTATGCAAAACGTGCTAGATAAGCAGAAAGGAGGGATGCTAGATTATCTGTTCAAAAGAGATGGAAATCGATTGATCAAATTGAATTTTATCCTACTTTCAGCGCCCTTTTGATCCTTCATTTTTTAATCCCACTCGTTTAGGTTTTAGTTAATTCTGGAAGTTATTGTTATTTGATTTGTCTGATCCTTTTGTAAACTCTTCCGTTTCAAGCTACTAACGACCAGTAAGTAAATGAAAGTTTAAGTTAAGTCGAGGTTATGACAGTGTCAATAAATAATGTTCTGTTGGTTCCAAAATGTCACTTCGTTAAACATCTCGACTTTAATGAAGTTTTAATATGTTAAACACGATTGGCACAGCGGTTCTAGGTTCGAATCTTGGCACAGCTGTATACTAACTGAAACGAAGACTTGTGTTTATAAATAAATTAATTTCTTGTGTAACATCCAACTACACGTTGGTTGTCGCGATCAAGGGATTACGTTACAAAACCCATGGGCTGTGCTGGGATTCGTACCCAGAACAACGAGCGTGACAAATCAATTCGGACGGTCTAACCGCTGGTCCACCGCAATAATAATATATATCTGTTTATATAATTAATTTTACAATTACACGACAATAATTGATCATATATTGACTATTTAAATTTTTTCCAACCTCCATCCAGCCGTGTCTAATGGACCCCAAACTGCCAGAACAAACGGCTAGTTGGCTAAAAAATACAATTGTTGGGGATGGTTTAAGTTTTTTAAGGCCTTCAATTGGTCTCTCCTAGGTAGGGTGTCCTTTGCAGATGGCCCGGTAGAATTTCTCTTCAACCAATGACGCTATAATCTGTGTTTAATATCTTTTATTCCATCTTCACATGTTTACCTTTTTTGGAAAAAAATTATATAGGGTAATCCCATTTCAACTTCAAAATTTCAAATAGGACCCTATACTTCCCGACACATCATTTTAAAGCTAAAAACAATGGTGCAATTGGATTTTAAATTGGTCAAAAAATGACAAAATTATGGTAAAAAGAAACCGGCAGCGTAATTTCAATGAAGAGCTGAATATTTTACTGTAAGTTCGCAAAAATCCGAATTCTTCTCTAGGGTTTTAGGTTTTTCAAAAAAGAAAATTAGAGTTGTACTCCCGATTTACTATTTTAAGCCATAAAATCGCTCTCATTTTGTTCAGGGACTTCGGTACTCTGAGGCGTGTAACGTTCCTTGCACAAATGTTGATTTGGGAAGCTGAAGAAAACGTTCTTCCATACATCCCATTGACTGATGTATCCAAATTCACCTCTAATGGCATACTAAATCGTTGGAATTTTCGAACGTGGGCAGAGAGTCAAATCCGAGAATTGTATACTCTTGTCATCATCAGGTGGTTCAAAATATAAACATCTGGTGTGGACTTCTCTCAAATAAATTAATTGGGCCTTATTTCTACGATAATAATTTAAATGGTGCTCAGTTCCTCAATTTTCTGAGGGAGGTTACCAACACTATTAGTATGTTCCTTTACAACAATGATAATGAATGATTCTCCAGCTTGATAGATGCCGCGCACACAATTCTTTGCAGGTGAGACGTTATTTGAATCGTCACTTCCGGGTGGATAGGACCTCAAGGCCAGATCTGTTGACCTCTTCGGTCACCCGATTCTGTCTGCGCCAATCATAACCCAGCAACCTAGTTGAAGAACTGCGGCAAAGGAGAAAAAATGCTTCTGAGACCATCTCCCCTGATTCTATCGCGCTCTTAGCAGGGTTAAGAGTGGTTAAAATAGCTAATCATTGAATCTTTACGCAAGGCAGGCAGTTCGAACATGAACTGTGATTAATATATAGCAACCAAATGATTGGTTTTTCAATCTTTTTACCATAAGTTTGTCGGTTTTTGACCGATTTAAAATCAAATTGCACCATTGGTTTCAGCGTACAAAATTCCTTTAAAATGATGTGCAACTATGTATAGGGCCGTATTTGAAATTTTGAAGTTGATTAGGCCTATAGTATCCAGTATAATTTTTCTCCAAAAAAAGGTAAAAATTTGAAACTAGTGTGTGGTGATTAGTGACCGTTAGTCGATGATTATTCAGAAATCGTGAGATGTGGTCTTGTGTGACGTAGGTTTCAGAAAAACATTTTTTTTATCGTGCCAACGTTTCGATCTTTATTGAGATCATCTTCAGGGCTCAAAGTGTTTGTTTTCTGCGTATTTGTGCCATTCTTGTGAGCCCTGAAAATGATCTCAATAAAAATTGAAACGTTGGCAGGATAAAAAAAAATGTTTTTCTGAAACCTACGTCACACCAGACTGCATCGCACGATTTCTGAATAATCATTTGAAACTAGACTAAAACATATTAAACACATCTTTTTGGTTTTTTGATAGCCTCATTGGTTCAAGAAAAATTCAGCCGGGCCATCTAAAAAGGACACCGTGCACAGGGAGGCAGGCCAAAGGAAGGTAAGGAGGTTGTATAGCTAATTAAAAGGATCTACCTTAGTAGGAAGGCTTTTATATTATTTACATCTATATATTAAAATTTATACATTGTCTAATTAAGTCAACAGGAAACCAGCTCGAGATAAAATTTCCTAATGAATGATCACAATTTACCTAAACCTAAAAAAATAAACAAGAATAAAATATTCATCGCAGTATTATCACAGAAAAAGAGTTAAGCGCCCGGTAGAGTTGCGTCTTTTAGGTCTTTGAGGGTGGGCGCCCATCTACTCGAGTGCTATTTTTTCTATTTAACATTTTCGTTTGATTTAAAAGCTTGTTACAATTCACTAATTTCGTGGTCCGCTTGACCTATTAATATATTACAATTAATTAAGGTTTTTTGGTTGAGGCTCGTGCCATTGACTTTTTTATCTCAACCAAAAAACGTTATTTAATTGCTTACAATGTTTACGTACAACTAAGTTACAATGTTTGTTTATGTAATGTAAAGCTCACTTGTGATCGAGTCGACGAACTGTTATTCAGCTTTATCATGACACCTCTGATTTTCTGACGATACCTAACAATGAATATGGTATAAACAAATGAACCGTTTAACATTACATAATATCACTTATAATAGGATAAGTGATTTTATGTTCATTTATTTAACCAATCAATGTTGAATAATAACGTGTGGACCCAGAGATGGTAGTTTTTGTTTTTGTCGCGTTTATATTTAGGATTTGAGTAAGTGATTTGAGCCCGTGTTGGGAATGCGGTCTTTGGCATGGAGCCGTTACTGGCTTCAATTCCAAAATGTATCTGTAACAATTAATTAAAGCGTGTCCTCTTCCCTGTTCAATGAACAGATTTGTTTTGCCGATACGAAGTTAAAGAGAAGATCGTTTAAAAAAAAAAGGAAAGACGATTTTGTAGAAATTGTTCTCTTTAAAATTGATTGAAACTGTCATTTAAAATCAATCTGATCGATTGCCTTGCAAATTTCTGCTGAATCTGTTTTAAATATTTTTGCGTAGGTCTAATTAATTATTTAAAAGGATTTCTATCAGGTTCGATTGTCTGAACAATAATGTGATTCAAAGGTCTACCTACAAATTTGTTAACCCTTGCTCTTTCATAATATTTTTTGAATTATAAAGTAATATGTTTAAAAAAATTTCTTGCCTTTTCCAATTTTCATTTTGCGGGTTTATTATGATCTTATTTTTTAGATTTTTTAAAAGGTATGGGGTTGATAAATTTTGATTAAATTAATTCATATTTCAAAAATGTAAAAACTAGTATAATTTACTTTAATTAAGGCAACTTCGGTTTAAAAAACTTATGTATTAGAACAATCTTAATTTTTATTACTTTTATATATACATAAATTATCATATTCAAATAATTTTTAAGACAAAATTTATTTACATTTACATTTTTTCACTTTTGTACATAGTTAAAATACTTTTATATTGTTTACAAATTTTATTTTTGTGTTGTACATTTTTGTTACCATCTTCCATATTTATGTAAATATTTTCCAACTCTATTAGCTTATCATTTTTTTCTAGTATTTTAACATATTCAAAGTATATATTATGTCCAGTTTTTGGTTATACGTTGACTCAAACCAGTTTTTCACTTTTATTTTTTGTATCTATTGTATGTCAATCTTTTATACAAAAATTGTTTAGTTTTTCCTATATGTGCCCTTTTGCCAGAACATTTGTATACCACTTAACGTTGTTTTAGTTTTGTTAAGGATTCTTTTATGGACGGTAAAATATTATGCACCATTTTACAAATGTACATGTAGAAATCTTTAAACATTTTTTTCTTTTTTACACGTTTTTATTAGCTCTTCTATCAAACCCTCAACATAAACCATTCCAAAATATTGTGGTACAGTTACATTTATTTTATTAATACCATTTATTTCTTCATTATTGTCAGGTATTTTTATTGTAAAAAACTTGTTTTTTCTGATAATTTATTAATTAAATTATCTGAATAGTCGTTTATTTTAATGTCTTTCTTAATAATTTCTAAATTATATTTGTTAAAAGATATATCATTTAACTCCAGAATTTGTTTAAATTTCTATTATGTTTATTTTTTGTGTCACATTCATTGAATAAAAATTGAATATTCCATCTGAACATTCAGGTTTCTTGCAAATGTTAAAATTTAACTTTTGTTCAGCTTTTCTCATTATTGTCATGCCTAGTAATGCTTTATCTTATTCTTTTTCAGGTGTGAACTTAAAATTGGGATGTAAATTATTAAAACCATTTAACAACTCTTGAATGTCCTCTTAATGTACCATAAGTATCTTGATGGTTGTCTAGTTCCTGAAAAGAAACCCAATAAATATAAAATGTCAACAACCGAAAAAGAAGAGTAAAAATCTATAAATTATGACTTAAAAAACTTTATTTATTTCTTTCTACATCTGTTTCTGCGGGAGAATGTTTTTGTTTACCAAGGGTTTCTTATTTTTTAAACTAAAGTCGTATAAACGTATACTGAAGATGTTTAAAAGTTCTCTCCGATCAGAAATGCGTTTTGTCCGAGGACATATGAGTTTGACACATTTAGCTATAACCGATCCCGTTTTACAGGCGGTTAACGGTCCCGAAGATGGTAGGAAGGTCCGTTTCGAAATCGGTCCCACTCGGCAGTTTGTTCGCCGTTTGCGAAAACGTCGGACGTCGGTTGAAATAATGTTTGAGCAGGGATTTCGAACTGGGACATGTTCGAGGAGGACGGGCGTGTGTGAAAGGTTGAATCTGTGCCGTGTTGCGTCAGAACGAAGACGCTCCTCTTGCGCAACACAGCCCATCCCACATCACAGCTAATACTCACCATTAAAATTATTATCGCAACTGCGCTTCGTAGGAAATTTATCGCCGATCCTGAGATACGATGTCTAATCCTAAAAAGTTCTTTTTTAAAAAACCGTGGCTGTGCGATAAGACGTCGTGTCATGTACCTGCCCTGCCTTGCACTAACACAATAAAAGTAAATCACGCACGTTGTACTGTGCTAAATATGTTATTGTGGTGTTAAGATAGCAAGAAGATTCTATTTATCATTCCTTCGGACTACGATCCCGTAACAATTGCAGACATATTTACAAATGTTTATGCCGATAGTCATGACAATGAAGAGATGGTTTACTTTCTTTTTGCCTTTCAGGACCATTCCTCTGCTGGATTATTACTTGTGTCACCGCCAAACTATTTACGAAACATGAGAAACTTCCCTTTACCTATCATAACTACAATTTAACCTTTCATTTTGGGTATTCACACAATGGTGAACTGTGTATTAAGTTATTATTGCGGTATTAAATTGACCAATAAAAAATAAGACATACACTGAGAGGCAAAAAAAAGTGGCCACCCTTAATATTTTTCATTATCTCTTAGACAATCCTCCGTTGATTATATTGACTAACATATTTGGTCTTTTTTAAATGATTGAAGATAAATAAAACACACATTCCATTTGTTTACGATTGGATTTGGTAAATAAATCTTGAAGGATCAATTTCATCTTCGTTGGTTTTTTCTGTAAAGATTCTTCCTAACGTTCCCGTTGTTTGATTTTTTTAAGTATTACTATTTTTAAGATTCAAAATTGTTTGAATGATGGTTTTAAGAGATACAGATTCGGCTAGAATCAGAGCATTCTTAGAAGATGGAAGAAGCGTATGAGGTTCTTTAACGTGTGCACCTGGTACATAGGCCTCATCACACGTTTAGTATTTCAACTTAGGAGCGACTCACGTCCACTCACGGTAGATGGTTTGAACACCGAGAGGTTCGGTGCAGAAGCCCCCAAATCCATAGACTAATCAAACAGACATGCTGACTTCTCCCGCTTACCCCATCCGAAGGGGTGCTTAACAATCCCAGAATAACTGCCCGAAGGGTCTTCCATCAATACAAAGATGTTGAAGTTACTCAAGAAGGTATGGATCAGGCCGCCACTGTGTAACATCTCCGAAAGATGACGTTTTATTGTTTTGAATGTACTCCGTAATGGATATTCTACCGCTGCTGAGATCAAGATAGCAGACGGCAGGTGAATTTATGACGATGATATGTGATTATAAGGTGATTTAAACGGCACACGTGGGTTAGGGTACCAGATCCTGTCTGCATAGACAGGAGAGGGTGCATAACCAGCTGTACGACGGGGTAGCACAGTGTCTTCAGTTTCAAGCCCAGTTGCGTACTATGTGAGAATGGATTCGTCGTTGGCCGTGAACTACGAAACCATTAGACGGGTGCTTAGAGAAGAGCTTGGATCGGTGGTTCCCGCATGGGCTCCTTTACCAAAGGCAGTCTCCGTGTGGTTAGAAATTCCACTTTAAACGAAACAGATGCCGGAGCGTACATGGTATTTCGACGCTGGCGGGACCACAACACTAGTAGGGATATAGAGTTGTCGTCTCTCCTAGGGAGCGCGTTGGGAGTCAGGCTGATGCATTTCAGCCCTTTCGGTTATCCCTTTAAGAGCGGCACGCGGTTGAGTACTCAATGTTAACCCACCACTTCGGATGGGGTAAGCTGGAGAAGTCAGCATGTCTGTTGGATTAGTCTGTGTGAGGTATGTGGAACCTCTCGGTGTTCAAAACACCTACCGTGAGCGGACGTCAGTCGCTCTTAAGTTGAGAAAGTAAACGTGTGATAAGGCCTATGTGCCAGGTGCGCACGTTAAAGAACCTCATTGTCTAAAGATGTTGCGACCCCCAATAGGAAACATACCTGTTGAGATCAAGCAACAACATTAACCTTTTTAACAAGTTAGAAAGGTTAATATCAACTTACACAATATAAGGTGAAGTCTATCAGAAGCTCGATTACGTGTGAGAAAGCCTGCTACTGCTACCGAACTTCTGACAAGGCACAGATCAGCTCTGTTAAGTTTCGCAAGATATCACAACAATTGGTGTGAGCAAGGTTGTACTAAAATCTTTTTCGGATGAGTCAAGGTTTTGTTTGAGGTTTTCTAACGGCCGAAAGAACGTTTGGAGAAGAACAGAAGAGCGATATATCCCCGCAATATTTTCACACAGGAGAAGCAATGGAGGTGGTGGTGTTTGGGCAGGCAATTTCTATGGAAGGTCGTACAAATTTGATCGTCATCGAGGGTTTCCTAACAGTTTCGCGACACATTGAAGATGGTTATCAGAAGTAGTTCCTTAAATGCTACTAATTGGCAAAGGTTTTATTTTTTTACGACAATGCAAAGCCCCACACCAGTAGGATCGTTGGTGACCCCTTCGAACATCAATTCAATTTTTGGAATGACCAGCATATTCCCGACTTAAACTCTATCGAACACATTTGGGACAAGTTGTCAAAGAGAGTAAAAAGTGAGCCAATAATGCCAGAAAATGTGCCGGAATTAAGGAAGGCGCTGTTGGAGGTGTATGAAAATATTTCACTGCACTACATTCATTCACTTACACATTACCCCATAAAATCGATGCCTCGTCGGATGCAAATAGTGACCAACAAAAGAGGAGGAAATACTCTCTGCATTGAATTGAATATGTTCTTCATTGTTGCCTTGGTACCATTTTTGGTAAAATTATTTTATTCACTTTTCTTTCTTTAAGGTAAACCCTGTAACATAGATTTCTTATATTTTTCTTTAAAAATTCCTGTAAATAAAAACAAAAAACAAAGAACAAATAAAAATTACAACGATTACAAGTGTTTACTAGAAAATAAATATCTCCATTTGCGAACATGGTCAGGAAGGAGAATCGTTCCCAACTTTTTACAGGATTTTTCTGACAATAACAATTGTCGGTTTTTTTACGAAATAAAATTTTAATATTTTTATTCATTCGTATTTTCAAAGAATATCATAACGATCCCCTGGGTGTAAGTGTTATTTTGCTATTAAGATTTCTTCTGCTAAATGTGCTAACAAACACCAACAAAAATAAAAATTATAATTATTGCACGTATTTTCTAAAAGAGAAGATAGATCTCCATGTGCTAACGTGATCAGGAAGGGATCGTATCCTAACTTTTAACAGGATTTTTCTGAAAATAACAATTTTCGGTTTTTTTACGAAATAAAATATTAATATTTTTACTCATTTATTTTTTCAAAGAATATCATAGCGGTCCCCTGGATATAAGTGTTATTTTGCTATTAAGATATCCTCTGCTAAATGTGCTAACGTGTTCAGGTTATACATAACTGTTCAAATAGGTTTTTTACGTTCTCATTAGGTTAGGACATCCCAGACCGTGCTAGTGATGAATGTGCTGTTAGTTTCGAAGAAGCCAATTCCCTGCATAATTGTTATCGTTTTTGTAGCTGAATCCTATTACTTAGGGTTTAGATAACACCAATGACGGTTTTGTTCATATTATGGTACATATTAACATTATTTGACCAAAAATTTCTTTTTTTTTTAATTATCAAAATGGAAGTTTATAGAAAAAAGTACGTTGATTGTTACTTATGTATTTATATTTTTAAAACTCAACGTCTTGTTTACTTCTAAGTTTCCTGCCCTATCACACTCTCACTCACTTTCATGACCACCCAACAGGCTTAACATCAGAAATCCCAAGAATTTTTTCAACCTTTCAAATATCTGTGGTGATTACATCAACAATCCAAACATATTACACGCAGAACAAAACAAACAAAAGTTACTTTTACTTTTTAGAAAATGGTTTACATCAACAGAGATAAACACAGCATCAATTACAGTACAGACACATGTAAACTCAGACGCAGCTAGACCAATATCATTAATCAATATCGATAACATACATATATCATCATCACATCACACAAAACATATAATATAACATTTAAAACAATCATCACATTCCACACATCAAACATTTCTACATAGACTAATTTTTCCTCAATTTATCTTTCCTTGCCCTGATTATCCCCGTCTATATAATCCTGAAAGGATAATCTTGCCGAACCATTACCAACGTTTTTTTCCCATCGTCGGCTCTTTTCACCTCAAAGAAGCCGACTGCTTATACAAAAATGTCTTTCTACACCGACTTCCTTCTCCACCCCTTCAAAATTCAACGTATATAAACATAAAACAGCAATCTCACTGGCACTCTCACGACACGCAAGAATGGCACAATTACTCAGAAAACAAACACTTTGAGTGAGTAGAAATACTTTGATTGAATATAAAAAAATATTTTTTTGCATTGTATAAATTCACTTTTTTCCATATCCTAAATGCATTTGTTAAATTTAAACAATGTTTGTACATCCCAGGCCCTGAAGATGATCTCAGTAAAGATCGAAACGTTGGCACGATAAAGAAAATGTTTTTCTGAAACCTACGTCACAACAGACCGCAGGTCACGATTTCCGAATAATCTTTTAAATATGTATTTATTAGAAATATAATAAGAACGATATAAAATGTAAAATGACTGTATAACAATGTTTCTTATTAGTTTAATGAAATTGAGTTTTATCCTTCTCAGACCACCTTTTTGATCGTTCCTTTACCACTTTGTTTCTAACTTCTTGGCTTTTTTAACACTTCCTTTATAGAAAAACATTGTTTTCTTGATTTTACAATCAATTAACTAGGACTTTTCAAAGGTTGAACCTACACTTTGTTCGTGTGAGATCACCCTGGTCCGTCTAGTCAGATATGTATACGAGACGCGCTTTTGTTAGACTTGTTGTATCATTTTGCAAAAAATCTTCACCTATGTGGACACGTTTAAAATCATAACATGAAGTAAACAAATCGAAAAACACAGTTCAACCCTCAAAGCTCATGAATATAACTTTTAAAAAACCATTGTATTAACATGTAAAAAAAGAACAAATCATTGACCAACCGAAGCAAAAATAAATTTAGCCCTAAACAAACACAGAAATAAAACTTTCAAATTTTACTTATAATAATTAACGATTTATTATTGAGGATTTATTATTAACGATAATTATTAACGATTATTAACAATTCATTCGATGTACTTTGTTAAATATGTCATTGTGCTTTTAAAATTCGAGTTTTCCATCTTCAAATTGTGCTAAAGTTTACAAGAAGATTATCGTGAACTCTAAACGTGAGGTTACGGATGAGTCTTGTTCGTGATTAATAACAATTAATTGATTTATTTCTTCCTTAATGCCAAAAAGGCGGAGGTTGTGGATTATCTTCTTTCAAGTCTTTGATGGTAATCGATCCATGGAATTCAATTTTATCCTGTATTGATCACTTTTTGTCCTTCTTTTTCTTTTTTTTCTGCCTCTTGCAGCTTACGAACTAGTGCAGGGTTAGTCGTCTCAGGATCTTGCTAGAATTGAGTGTGCTTATAGTTCTCTTACATTTACAGAAATCTCGACTTAAATCCACTTTACTCGAGTACCATGGTTAACACAGTTTGAGATAATAGTCTTCATAAACGTCAGTCAACAATAACACCATATACAATTATTGCTGTCAGTTTTCAATGGCTTGATTTTATAATAAACTAAATAGAACTTTTCTGTGATGAAACATGAAAGGTGATGAACATTTATGAACATTTAGTTTGTTCATGTCCGATCATCCTGGTCCGACCGGTCTCGCTGGGTTTGAATGTCAGATGCGTATCGGCATTCCGATATCTTCAGAAATTCTGAGTTTTTGTTCCTTTTCAGAAAATCTTTAAATTCTCAAAACGCGACAAGTTTAAAATCGCACCATGGGGCAGAAAAAAAAACACAGATTAACAGACATTCAACGCGTGAAAAATCATAAATACAACTTTAATAAAAACGGTACATAAAAGAAAAAGAAAGAACAATGAGCATATTAATCAACTGTAAATAAACATTTAAAAAATCGGATTTCATCGTACAAAGATATCGAAATTAATTTAATAATCAATCAACCGATTTACTGTGTTAAAGATGTCATTGTACTACTTGTATTTTAGCTTTTCATTTCCTAATTGGCTAATGTGTACAAGAAATTTATCGTGAGTTAGCACAGTTTGTGAGAATGTACTCAATAACAGACAGACCAACCAATGATCAAATTATAAATCAAATCTTTGGTGTTGTTTGGCTAAGAATTTTTTTATATATATTTATGTATGTATTTATTTTTTATAATAAATATACTAAATACCATAATACACAACATATAAGTAATTTCATCGTTTTCACTGGAATAATGGTTAAGATACTCAACACAGCACTAGGTTTGAGTGTTCCATCAGTTCCAAATTATACTTCTTTGAAAAAACTTCTGAAGATCTGAAAAACCAGCGACATTGGGCGGACCAGGATGATCGAAGTCAATCGAGTTAATATCCCATCACAAGAAAACACGTGAACATTAGAAATCGAATTTTTGATTTTTTTGCTAAAAAGTTGTTAATATTTTAATACATGTCGGGTATATAACAAATAATTTCACTGTTTTCACTATAACAACGGTTAGCAGGCCCAAGACCACACCAGGTTTCAATGTGTTATCAGTTCCAAAATAACACACTTGTTACACATCTTCATTTTAGAAACATGCAACACGATTACTAGTGGTTTCGTTCATACCCTAATAATCTGTCTCATAAATTGTCAGTATTCCAAGAAATATAGCTACTTTTCCTATTTAAGTTAATGAGTTCGCCTATACAATAGATTCAGTTTAATATAATTAAATTTTGCTATTTAGCCTATTAATTTAATTGATCTCATTCTTTCTTGATTCCGTGGATAGCCTATGCACCCTATCATCCCACGTTTATTTAATTTTCTAACATATTACATGTGTTTTACAATCAGTGATATATTTATATACATTTTAAATATAATTATTAGCATTGCATGTAGATGTCTTGAATAAAAATTATTTTATCTTGAATGTTTTAAATTAAATGATAGTTGCGTTTTTTAATTAATGAAAGAAAATTCTTTTTTAAATATATTAATTAATTCTGCAAATGTTGGTGGCCACTGTCCTAATTTTAATACTATTTCACGTATTAAATCTGATCGTTCCTTGGCGAAACTCCGCCCTATGCGCATCCGCAAGATTCATCCTCGATGATCTTGAACCTTTTTAGGTGTGTTTTTTTTCCGTGACCAGAGAAAATCTGTGTGGTTTTATATGAATGTTTGATCTCTATTCTTAGACGCTGTGATACTGTTGGATACAATTTTTTGGTGTGAATTCAGTTGTCAGTGTTCTGCCAGATTTCATCACATTCTAGTTGAAGTTTCTCTCTGGTTGTTCTTAGCACATGCGAAATCGGTGCCAGGTTGAAAGCTTGTGTTAGGTCCTCGCTTCTCGCTGCTTCTTTTGCCTTTCGGTCCGCTGCTTCACGCCCCTGTATGCCGATGTGCGCTTTAATCCACTTTATTGAGCTTTACCAGCGTTTACTTTCCAAATTGATTAACATTTTCCAAATGCATTGGACTATCTTTGTCATGCGTTTTCGGGGCTTTAGCAAGCCAATAGAGGTCTGGCTGATAAGCATGGAACCACACCGTTAGCTCTTCCACAAATCCATTCAAGAGCCTCTTCTATCGCCATCAGCTCTGTCTGGTTGTTAGAGCAGTGCGAGGAAAGGTTGTAGTAACCGACATGATATAGAACGTTTTCCCCGTGTACGAAAAAAGCGCATCCTACTTTAGCATAGCAAAGTACAGCAAGCCAGAAAGCTGCAGTGCGTGGGAAGCGGAAACCCCCACTTCTTAGTATTCATCACCATCATGTTAGAAACCATCAATATCAGCTAATTTTAGGTGGGTTTTAATTAACAAATTATTACAAAACCGTATTCACCTTAAAAATTTGGTGATTGCATTGTCATGATGGAAAACGAAATTCTGAAAAAGGTAGTTTACTTGTAGGTATTTAAAAAATTGTCAATGAAAACTGTTTACCATTCAATCTACACCTATTAAAATTTCAATCGGGACAGAATAATAGATTTGTTTTTAATAAAAGGTTCGATTCGCCTCTCTCACTTTCGATCTTTCGGAAACATCGTAGGCGATCGGGACCCTTCCGGCCGGTGATTATCGCAGTCGTTTGAGGAGCGTTGCGATTTTTAATTGAGTTTGTAAAGGCAAAGCGATAATCACACTCTATTCGCGGGATAATTAATATACCCGTGTCCTCAGCGGGTGAATAAATTGATTTTCAAGATGCGGTTTCAAATGGACCGGTTCGACATCCACTGACGATTAGCGTCTGTCGCCTCTGATAACCCCATTTAACTGAATTAATTACCAGCTGTAACATGGTTAACAAAGCATAATTCATTATTTACAATCTTAGAATATTTAATGAACAAGTTAATGAGAGAGAGAGAGAGAGAGAGAGAGAGAGAGAGAGAGAGAGAGAGAGAGAGAGAGAAGAGGTATCTGAGAGAGCGAGTTAAATAATTGCAAATATAGATAAAAAGAGTGAAAAAGTGCTAATAAAATAAAGTGAAAAGAGTGATTAAATAAGCAAACAATTGAGAGGGTGCATGCGCGCGTATGTCTGTACTTCGTAGCAGTTTCAATTTTTTTTTTCTTGTGTATGATAAATTTAAAAGTTTTCTTATTTGTTCGGATTTTCTTAACTCTAACTTGTGCCGGAATTGTTAGGGATGATTCACGATTGTTTGAAGGCAAGTTAGTGGATTTATTTTTTACTCTATTGATTGAAGAATTGGTAAAGTTGTATGCATTATTTCATGTTTTTTTCTTCTTTATATAGTTCTAACATTCCAATTTTATTAATTATGATTACTCGGAGATCGTGAGATGCGGTCTGGTGTGTCGTAGGTGTAAGAAAAACATTTTCTTTATCGTGCCAACGTTTCGATCTTTATTAAGACCCTCTTCAGGGCGTGGGATTTATAAACATTATTTAAATTATACAAACACGTGTAGGATGTGAAAAAATGAATTTATACAATGCTAGAAATTTTAGACTTAATCAAAGTGTTTGTTTCCTATGTAGATGTACTGTATATGTGTAGTAAATACTTTGATTGAGTCTAAAATTTCTGGCATCGTATAAATTCATTATTTCACATCCTACACGTATTTGTATAATTTAAACAATGTTTATAAATCCTGGCCCTGAAGATGATCTTAATAAAGATCGAAACGATGGCACGATAAAGAAAATATTTTCTAAAACCTACGTCACACCAGACCGCATCTCAGATCTTCAAATAATCATCAACTAATGGTCACTAAACACAACACACAATTATTTAATTTATTAGTTGCCAATTTTTGTTAAGATCATATTGACGTACAAAAGATTATCTTACGGCTAAAGTTGGATTTAAAGGTGTACTGTAAATTAGAGTTTCTCTTTGAAACTAGCATTTTTGGACAAGTCTGTAGTAAAAAAAAAAAACTGTTAAAACAATATTTTTGTGAATAGTTTTGTGAAAATGATCTTTTTGCCAATTATAGTTGATTTTTTTTCCCGGACGGTTTTCGTCGGTGAGAGAGAAAGGGAACGAGAGTGTAAAACGGTAGTGCGATTGAGCAAGGAAACGTTGAAGATAGGAAAGGGAGGGCTGGGTCGGATTTAGGCTGGTGAAGGTACCGGGCAGGGGTGGTAGTGATAAGTGAAGGGGTTCCCACGGTACCCGAGGTGAAAGTGAAGCACTAATGACACCATGACCATCTCTTACCCAACATGCAAATACTAACCACCGCCCTCCGACAATAAACGTCAACGGCATACCATCCCGGCCGTGGCTCGCCTGACGTCTTCCCATGGTTATTTATTCCAACGGTTGAACCTTTTGAATCCGCCCATTGTCGTCCTAAATGGAGCTGTAAGGCTTCTATGGGCAAAAATGGAGACTGTACTCCGTTAGAAAGGGCGTTACTCACTACTTCATTGCTATATTCTTACAACTTGTGATTCGCGAATGACTTATTGTTTAATTCATTGGATAATGTCTATAAGAAATTTTAAAAAAAACTGTTTATAACATTTTTCACACTACCTTTCTGGTGCAGAAGGCCCTGTGGCCGACTTTTTTACCGTTTTTTTCTATTTCTCCCAAAATGGCAGTACAATTTCGTCCTAAGAAACAATTGTGAAACCGAGCCATTACTTATGTTGCAAAGAAAAGACTATCGTTTTAAATTATTTTTATTTTTCATAATCAAAGCAGGTGAAGAAAGATAGTAAAATATTAAAACGTTTTGTGAAGCATTTCAAGAATTTGACGGTAACAAATGTATTCGCCCCTGCGCCGAGAGCGATCTCCTTTAAAAATGCAAATGAATGAATAACGCCGAAGGGCATCAAGTGATATTTCTTCGTCGGATTCCGCCGCACAATTTTCGGCCGGGACTTTGGATTGTTTAAGGTTTAAGAGATTTTAAAAAAAATCGGACGTCTCGAGCGGGTCAGGGATTATTTAGACACCCGTTTCGCCCCTTTCCTCGTTTGTTTTAGAAAAACCAACCGGTTTCGGTAAGTAAAGAAAAAAACGTTCAGCCTGTCCGATAAATTATGAGCCGGGTTTTTCGTCAATAAACAAAATATGAGCAGTTTGCGTCACTCATTTTCATACCGATTTTAAAATATATATGCATATTTACATGTTTTTTTGTCAGGTATGTGTCTAAATCTATGTAAACCCGTCTGCCGCCACTTTTCGTAAGTTAGAACAATTATGCTTTTTCCTGAACACGATCTGAAATCTGCATATGCGCCACTCGACAGAACTATGGTGCCATAGATCAAAAACATCAATTTGCTATTCCCATTTGTGTTCCCCTGATTCTACAAAATTAAGCTCATTTGTGTGGTGATTAATGACCGTTAATTGAGATCAATAAAGGCTCAAAGTGTTTGTTTTCTGTGTAATTGTGCCGTTCTTGCGACTCTCAACACGACACGCAAGAATGGCACAATTACACAGAAGACAAACACTTTGAGCCCTGAAGTTGATCTCATTAAAGATCGAAACGTTGGCACGATACAGAAAATGTTTTTCAACCTACATCACACCAGACCGCATCTCACGATTTCTAAATAATTAAGCTCATTACTCATCAACTGTCAAAATGATCCGCTCCTCTCACTCACTCTCTCTCTCTCTCTCTCTCTCTCTCTCTCTCTCTCTCTCTCTCCCTCCCTCGCTCCCCCCCTCTCCCTCCCTCTCTCTCTCTCTCNCTCTCTCTCTCTCTCTCTCTCTCTCTCTCTCTCTCTCTCTCTCTCTCTCTCTCTCTCTCTCTGTCTACTTTTAACCTTTCTACCTGTTTTTCTATCTCTATCTGTCTAAGTACGCGCGTACACAAACTTTCACTTATTCACTAACTCTAATAAGTAAGGTGAGACATATTTCCTTTGCTAAGTGAGGTCATCATTGATCGTTCGTGCTAGTAGCCACTTCCTAGACTTGAAGGTTGTTACTGATGTACCATGTTTTTAAACATTTCCATTCGTTTTATATGGTTGACATCGATAAGGTTACATTGAACATATGACAGTTAGGAAGATGGAACTTTTGGGGGGTTAACGAAGTTGCTTAACAAAAATTTAACTTGAGGAATGTGTATTTTCGACCTGTGGAGAACTTCCGACATTGGGATTGTCAAGCCAGTATTAAATTGGGCAAAAGTGGTATTTACGAGTAGACTTAGATCGTCTGTACTTTGAAATGCGAGGCTTGTTGTTTTGAGTAATGTGATTTGTACTAAAATAGATTCTATTGTTAAAGAAAAAAACGTGCTTTTGTTAAGATAGTTTCACTTTTCAAAGAAAACTAATAGCCAGGCAACTCGAGGGTGTTGGTCCAGCTTTAAAGGGAGAAAAGGGCCCAGGAAGTATGTAAAAACTGTATATGTTTATTCGACATAATTATCGCAAAAGAATTCTTAAGAAATGGCAAAACGTTACAGTTTCAGTTGAACACCTCTTCCCTTCCTAATAGGAGTTGAGCTCTGTCAGAGAAACATTACATGTAGGCAATTTGTGTGACTCACTCCAGCCAACACTGACCACCTTTCTAATCTAAATAATTTCATTTAAATTAGAATTCTGTTTTACCACTCTTCAAGCTGGGCGCGAGGCTGTTCTTTAGCCCTTGGAGTAGAGATGTAAATTCGTACAACTCGGATTGAGTTACAAACGCACTAACTGGAATTACTTCGTTATTAAAATCAATTTTACTTCCCCCATATTTTGTACAATTTTGTAAAATATTAAATATTATTATTCTTTTTCTAAGTTTTAATAAAAACAACTTCATTTTCACGGCCTATTCGCTTTATTTTTCCTACAGCTACGCTTGATGTCAGTAGATAGCTTTTGTAGTACATCTAAGGACTTTTAGTATGGTTAGAGGCTATTTCGCTAGGCAAACGAGGCAGTAGTGATAGTCCTGTCTGTTTGAAATTCTGGCCAAACAAGGTGTTCCGTAATAATCTAACAACACTAATCTGCTCCTATGGGTTTTACTGCTGAAAGTCGCTTGTCTTCGATAAAACAGATAAATACAATATTTCGTTTTGTTTTCGATCACTAACGTTTTCTTAGTAATCAGTGAAGTACTGTTTAGGTATGACATTTTGATTTTCAAAGGAGTACTGCAACGTCTGCAAAAAGTAGTTGTAGCAATGTCTGTTGGAAAGTCATGCAAAAAGATACTAGTAGATGACTATGGGTTTTATTACTTATAGCCGATTTTGACTGAAAAGATTCGGAAATGCACTTGAGGCTGTAATGGAGTCCGAAAGGGTTGGGCTTTTTTATTTAGTTAGGACGCTTCATCTGTACTGTCAAAAGCTTGTTCTGCCTTTTAAGCATATCTAAGATCACATCCGTTAACAAAATATCGGTGAAGTTCGTAATTAGAGATTTATGAGTTTACCTTCAAATGCCAAAGTTTACTCCAGTTTCATATTTCATACGTTAAAGTTTAAATGAGTAGAATATTTTGCTTCGAAAAACAAAGCTGTATCTTCTGCCAACTGGGAAGTAGTTATAGAAATGGCTGTTTAAAACTTTTTAAAAAAAAAGTGGCCTGGCAACTCAACACAGAGGATGCTTGGTCAAACTTCACCAATCAGTAGGGTAGTAGAGAGCATTCAAAATTTTCACCCAATGAAATGAGGCTGGTGTCTCGTTGGAATGATAGCTTTTGATCTAGTCGAAATAAAAATTGAAAAGTGCAACGTTTTTGCTGTTATAAACTGGGCAAGTTGAAATATATAACCTAGTAAAAGAGGAGTCACGTCGAGAATGCGATTTCTTACGTAGCCATTTTTGCGACATGGCTTTTGCCCGTAGTTTTATTTCTCTCTGCAATTACAACTGGCTGCTGCGAATTCTGAGCGATGATTTGCGGCGGATGAATTCACTTTACCGCCGGGGAATATTTTCATGTACGTGAAAGGAATTTTTTTATTCCTAGAAAAATCGGGGCGAAATCCAGGCAGAAAGGTCGGTGGAGTCAATTAAATTACCAGTTGACGAAACGGCGCACAAACCAAATTGGCCAATTATTTCAAAATCGTATTTTACACATTACAGACTAGGGGGTTGAGTAAAGTAAAGTAATTCCTGTCGTACATGAGAGCTTTAAATCCAACTACCGTTGGGTGGAGTTGTAAAAGGGTCAGACCACTTTACAATTTTTTTTTTTTTTGAAACATGAAAACTAGGTAGTGAAAATAACTTCTCTGGAATAAAAAGTTTGCAATCCCACTCTAGCTGCTTACTCTTCAATATTATTTGATATTAATTAACCTAACAACCAATGTAAAAATGCGTGAGATAAAGTTTAATTTTACTATATTTTATCCGATAAAATTTTATAAAATATAATTTCAATTAATTATCCTTTTTATCTAAGGTGTTGGTTCAAATGACAAGGAATAATTAATTGAAATAATTAATATAGTGAATTATGACCGTTAAACATATATGGATTAATAAAAAATATAAATAAAGATATAAATAAACGATCTTTAGAGTCGTCTTTAGTCGTAGTTTTCTGGTCACTTTGGTCTGTTTATACAGCTGTTTTGGTCAGTCAGACCCGTTTTGCAAACTACACTGATTGGTCTGTGTCGTGCTTATGTCCTACTTGTTGGAACTCCGCAAGCACACCAAAATGGGCAGACCAAAATGATGCCTTTTTTTTTTTTTTTTTTTTTTTTTTTTTGTTATCGGGAAAAAAGGGCCAGAGGCGACGGTGGGAATCGAACCCACGACCGCGGCGTGAGAGTCTCTCATGCTAACCACTGGGCTACCGCGGTCCCCTATGCCTTAGATCTAAGAATAAATCGCATTTTGTATTCCAGAATATAATTTAAATTTCTGTAGTTTGATTAAACTTTTTAAACTTACTAAAAGTTAATTAATGTCTAATAAAACCTACGAAAGCAAAATGTTCCATTTTCACACGAAGAATAGTAGATTTTCTTGAAATTAAATAATTACTGTTGCTGACGTAATTGCTGCAAAATGATTTCAGTGTTTGTAAAATTTAACAACCAGTTTTTTTCCCAATTTTGCACAAGTTAAAAATTTTTCTTTTTTACAGGATGAGACGGTGGGGAAGAGATGGGGCGGTGGCGGCGAAACAAGCCACGAGATTGATCTCCATCCTGCAACGAGGGAGGTGAGTGCCGATAAACTTTCTTTTGTATAAATCCCATTATTAAAAAACAAATCAATATCAAAACTAATCAACATATCCAAAATTAAACGGACCATATGTCTTACATAATGGAAAAAAGAAAGGGTTAAATTTCGAATTCACTAATTTTCAGAAAGTAGGCCGTTTTAAATATTAATTACAAGTAAAATATAAAAGAAAAGAAAATTTAATCTATTTTCCTAGAATTTAACATCATATTTTTATTTAAAAGTTCTAATAGACGAAAATTATCAATAACAAACTGGAAGCAAATTCCAAAATACAGTGAATGTACGGGATGTATTACGGATCATCGCTTGTATTTTACTCTGTTTATTGTGAAAAACAAAAATCTGCCAAAAGCTATATTTACTCTCATAAAAACAAATGATGGTTCTGTAAAATTTTGTTTTCCCAATTAGTTGTTCATTTGTGTCTAAAGCGCGAGTAGAAACATACTTTCTTTTGAATGAACCTAATTATTTATGTTATTTACACATCAAACCTTATTAAAACATCAAAAGAGAATAGAAATAAATAATTCTGAGTTAATTTTTGGATTTAGCTTTGAACTTATCAAATTACAGACCTAATTATCGATTTTAAACTGTAAATCCTTCTTGGAATTTAGATTTCTTTTTAACGTTATTTACAATTTGTACGATAAAAATATTAATTTTGATGGAGTGATTTAATTTTTTTTTTCAATTTATTCTTCATATAGGACAGCCTGTCCTTTACAGAGGGAGTCCATAAGTCCAGGCTTATGCATATAATATTTGCAATATTAGATAAGGAGCAAAAAATTACGAAGCAATGAAAAAGGAGGAAAAAAGAAAAATCCAAATAATACCAAAAGAAGCAAATAAAAACAAATAAATTTAACATTACAATAAACTTAAAGTAAAAGAACTTAGTTACATTTTTCCTCCGAAATGATAAAATGCTTTAATTTTAGTGAACTATAAATAACCATAAATAAAACGTAAATAAATTATTGATTTCTTCTTTATTTTGGGGGGGGGGGATATTTTAACAAAGGAATATTTAGGGGGAGGTTTTTGCGCATGATTGATACCACCACAACTAGACATATCGGAGTGTACTGAAGTTGGAATTTGAATACGTTTTGAACTTTTTTTTAACAAAAACATTTCTTTTAAAATATAAAAACTCATGCATAAGCAAAACCACCTGGTATGAGGTAAGCTAAAAGATTTAAACAGCTTTAAGTCATATCTCTCAACAAGAAAAAGGTTCTCCTCTCTCTCTCAGCAGGGACGATTTAAGGAAAAATAAGCTCTATAGTAGCCACAACCCTTTTAACTACCACCGCAAAAAAGAGGGGCGATGCAAAGTCAGAAACCCACTCTGTCAAGAGAAACCGTCGGCACATATCCTTCATGATCTGAGGTATAAGTTTCAGGAAGGCAATTCTTACACCAAGAAGTCGTGAGGTACCGAGAATGATTCGTTTTGAGGAAGAAAGCATACTTTCCACAGTGTGGACATAATCATAATACATAGGTCGTACTGGAGAACATTTCATAATTCCTACTATAAACACACCTCCCCCAAAGAAATAATACCTATATTTCAGGAGAAAATGGTGTAGGATTTTTTTTTCCAACAAAAACCATGAAGAAAATCCGGTAATAAAGCCATTTTGCTGCATCGCAAGGTATTTTTCTTTGATTATTTTGAATAAAAAGCTTATATCTAAAAAAGCTCTTATAATTTACTGTTGAACTTGTTTTTTTTATATAGATTATCGTTTATAAAAATGGAAAATTTACTTTTTTGCAGATACTATTTTTCTTTTCAAGTCATAAGATTGAGAACGGATTTAGGCAATAACATCGACTAATGTAAGGAGCTGGACACGCGCCTCAATCAAATGGACGATAAAAATCTAATAAAGTTGAGGAAAAAAACAGAGAAACACATGAAACCTTGGCTTTGAGTCCCATTCGAGATTTTATTGCTATTGGGAAAAAAGATCAACTTGAGTTATAACTAATCGGTTTACGAAGAAAATTTTTTATTAAATTGTGTTTAGTATTTTTTTTATTTCACTTGAATTTAATCAGTTGTAACAATACAAGAAAAATTTCAAAATGTTACTATCATCATGGCAGTCCCTTTTGTTGAATAATGTCATATGTTTACCTTGAACCCTGATCATTCTTTTGATTTCCAGCTTGAAAATGTTACCCGAGCAGTTATCTCAGTCTTATCGTTGGCAAATAAAGTAACACATGTTGAGATAATGTCATTTTTCCATTTGTCCGCTGGACTTTTGTCCATTGTTTTTAAGAAAATCGAAGCATTCTCAAATCTTAACAAAAAGAAAATTTTTCAAAAATCTCACTTTGAATTGATAAGGAATCCATTGTCTTATTTGTAATATGTATTGTTCAAAAATAAATTATATTTTGCATATCATCTAGTTACTTCGTGCTTTTACCGTACAAGTCACAAATTAAATAATTCTATGTTTTTAATTTAATTTTCTTGCCATGTAAAATCTATCCAAGGTGTGTTTTAAACAACATGGATTTATTAACTATTTATTGTCGGGAAAATGAAAATGACACAGTGGCATACTGTGAAGATGTGAGTGACATTCGAGGGCGCGCCTCTTGTAAAATAAGAGCTGACAAGATCCCCTTGTTCGATCTCGCTCTCCTTATCTCGATTGGGCCTTTTCAAGATCACGTTACGTAATCTTTGCTTTGACGATTGTAGCCTGAGACAACTTTGAAAAACCCAGGCGAATACTCGTACCCTTATCACAAACAAGTTTCATATTAACTTGCACAGTGCATCGAGAATTTGAGAGCTTTCGAGTGGGTACTTCACATTTCAGTTGACGGCAGTTCGACAAAGTTGTGAATTTTCCAAATATTGTATTTGTACATGTATTCAACACAGTTTTATGTTGAATAAAATTTTATTCCTATAAAACAACAAGTGCAGTAAAACTAATTATATGATAAAACTTAATCAATATTTTTCTTTTATCTCGATTTTTTTTAAATTTTCTAACGAAAGTATTTCAATTACGAGGTTATATAAACTTGGGGTGCCGGTTTTTGAAAAAAAAGCCAAATTGTAAATATGTCCAGTGGCCCTGAATTCGAACCCGGGTCCTTTACCTTACAGTGATGAGCGTCGTGTCAACGCCATAGTTGCGGCCAACAACGCCACCCTGAGATTTTATTGAAACACTTTTTCATTATTAAACATAATTAATATATTATTATTAGGTTTTTTCATGTTGCATCGATGACTCGCATGGCTAAAATGGAATTATTAATAAATATTAATTATTATTATATTTCAGTCATTTGCAAATATGAATCAATAAAACTTCATTTTTTAAAATAAAATTTTTTTCTATAAAAAGTTCATAGTATGCTTAAAGCAGCTAACTCTTTAAATGTGTAATCATTTAAGTCAATGGATAAATGATTTTTTTTAATCCTTATTTACTCTTCTTGGGGGATTATTATTACCGAGTTATCTTCAACCTGAGCCGACAAGAAATTTCCTTTTGACTCATGGTAAAAAAAAACTAGTTTCATCCATTGGCCAACTAGTATAGATAGGATTCTCCTTTAGACCACCATCGTCTTTCATATAAATATTTTTCACCTTAGCAGCTACATTCCATTAACCAATCCACCTATATTTTGAAACACCCTTCACCAACGAACTATAAAGATTTTTCGAAATAAAAAAAACGACATATTCGGAGTTATTACTTTTTCAATGGATTCGTCATGCCTTGTGCTAGTTTTATAACGCAATTTAAAAAGTAAACGTCAAATAACTGTTTAAAATACGATAGAAACAATTTTTGAAATATTTCTTTGAATTGTGTAAGACACATACAAAAGTAAAGTAAAATAATCCCTATTGTACAGGAGGGTTTAAAATCGAACTCCAGGTAGTATGTTGGGAACGATGGGTCAGACCATTTTACAATACCTTTTTCATACCATCATCAATTAAAAAGCCACGAGGTCTGCCGGGATTCGAACCCAAAATCGCTAGCGTGGCAAATACAAGTCGGACACCCAAACCACTCGGCCTCCGCGGTCCCTGGTTTGGTCATACCTCCGGTTAACCCATGGGCACCGGCAAAAGACCGAAGGGTGCCCACTATGTGGGGAAAGTGTCACTACAAAACGTAATACCTGATTGCAAAGTACTAAAAGAATACCGGAAAAAGGCAATACCTCCCCAGACGACAGAAAAACATTAGGCCCTAACAGTGACGAATACTTGAAGTTAATGCACGTTTGCGATTGCATGTAGGAACCTCTTATTCTGTATTTTTTGGCATAAAAGTTTGAGTGTCTGCGTGGGCGCATCTGAGTTGGAATATCGAGTACCTCACCAACTCGACAAAGTCAAAATCTAGGTACTAGTATGTTTGTAGAATGAAAGGGATAGGGCACTGGTGTAGTACAAAAAAGCCGGTGACTACCTATGTGCGAATGTGTTTATAGGCTATTGTGTGCGTGTGTATGTGTGTGTGTGTGTGTGTGTGTGTGTGTGTGTGTGTGTACGTGTGTGGCAGAATACAGAGTGCCCCAGGGATCTGTCAATTTAGGTAAGCTAATTAGTATGTATGAATGAACGCAGTGTGATCCCCGTCGGCTACACAACTTTTGTTTGTACATATGTCTAAAAAGATTCTTGTCTGTATGAATGTATTTATTAGCGTGAATGATGGGAGAACGTCTCGTGGATATGAAATCCTTCCCGCTTCCCAACTGTTGTTTTGTAAATAATATAGTGTATATTTTGCATTAGTTTTAGAGATTAAGCCATTTTTTCAACATGAATGTGTAAAGGTAGTCAACAGCTGTTGAACTGTAGGTTAAAGATTTTTTAATCCTTCTATTTAGATAATATATTCTTTTTCAAATCAAATACTATTAAAAAAATCATAAATTGTACTACTAGGACATCTTTACTTTAAATAGTAACAAACAAATAAATATGTTTCAATTGGAACTATTGACATTATTTTTGTGAAAGTGAAGACAGTAAAGCCTTGAATTGAAACTTATTGAAACAAAACAAAAAAAAACCTTAAGAATCTATCCACAACAAATTTTTATTCATACCGATAAGTATAAATTCTTGCATGAAACGATTGCATTATTGTTTGATGTCCAGAGATAAAAACTTGATGGATATTCGATTGACAACTGGAATCGCGATTTATTTGTTTTCCTCGGTGAATAACTGTATTTATTTACATATTTGACAGTTGGCTGAAAGAAAAACCGAGGCCTGATATTCGATTAAGCATGGATCGGCCTATTCCTTTCACCAGTGTTTATTAAGCCCACATCTGCTGTGTATTTATTTTATAATTTTCCTCTCTTGTTGGCTCTTTGTTGTCTTTGTGTCCTTCGAGGATGATCATCCGTCTGGCATGGAAACAAATTACACCCTGCGAAATAAACACTCGTGAAATTAGCTTTCTGCCTTTAATTTGTAATTTCTCCGTTTATAGAGATTTCAACATCTTGACGATGGGTCGAGTCCAGTTATGTCGATTAGTTACTTGCCTAATTATTAGATTCTTTAACTCAATCAGCGTCCACATTTGCAACTATCTTTTAAATGTATTTGTATTTTTAAACCGGTTAATCTTTCCACGAAGACTTGAGTTATTTATGAGTCCTGCTCACCTAAACACCTGCCGTACTGCTTTACTCAACTTCAAATCTCTTTAAGTCACTTCAGTGAAATTCGTTTTGAAATTTATCTCTTTGATGTTCTAGATTATTCTTCTCGGACCCATTGAGGAAAAGCCTGCCGAATCGTCTGGTAATATAAGAAAGTACCTGTTTCGTTTTTTAACTTAATCGAAAACTTCACCTAGATAAGACTATGTTCCATTATGGATTATAAAAATGTTTCTCCTTGGCCGAGTTGACGAGAAAGGAAATACACTGAAGACAAAAAAACCGGACACTCGTATTTTACTATTTATTTCAAACTATATTTATTTTATCGTTTTATTAATTGCAACTTATTTTAATGGAAACCAAATTAACCCAGATCAGAAATTCATGAATTTTTATTAAAAATTATTTATTTATGATGGTTTGAAGAAAAATTCACCAAAATATCTGAAAATCATTTAGTGATAGATTAAAATTGAATAACAATTAATGACATCTTAATAACTCGTAATACCTACTTCCTCTACCCTCGCGGAAGGCCTTAAGTCTCCTAGGCATTGAGCGATCGGATTTCATCTTGTGAAATAACCCCATTCTTCACCAAAAACAGTTTGAATGACTTTATCATGTTCCGTAAGTGTTCCATAAGATTTATGTCAGCATGTAACGTGCTAGCCAATTCATTGTGGTAATCCCTACATCCTCCATTACATAATGGGTGACAACTCGAGCTGCATGCGGTCGAGCATTACCACGCATTAACACGACGTTGTCTCAAAGAAATGGATCGAATTGGACAACAGCTTCCAGAAGAACTTCCTCAACGAAAACAGTGCATCAATGTACATTCTGCATGACAATCCGTACAGTCAGGCATGGATGTTGATTCCACCCCAGGTTCTCCGCCATCTTTTCCCCACGCGGTCAGGTCATCTGATTGTCATAAACCATCGGCACTGATTTGTTAAGAAAACACCCTATTGTTCAATAAAGAAGCTGATTTGCGTATATTCGCCTTTTTATTCGATGCCTTTCCAGTTAGTGGAGAACCTGATGCACGACTCCTAGAGACTAGGCTATTCTCACGAAGTTTTGATGCCTCTTTTAGAGTACATTACGCTTGGAGTTGACTACCTATCAAGGAGGCCGTTGAATGACAGTTTCATAGTAATAGCAATAAAACTATCGTCTCTAGCCGTCGTACATCGAGGTCGAGATGCATCTTTCTCTTCGATCGAGACATCTAGTGGGCCGAAAACGCTGTAGACAGGCGAATTCTCGACTTACAACTTTTTCTTAAAAAAAATAGTTTTTCACTCAAATAGATTGTTCATTAAAGAAAACAATTTAAAAAAATCAATTAACTCAGTACATAAATTGGCTCTGGAAAGGATGAAATTGAATTGATTTTCTTTACTCTTAATCTAAAGCGTGTAAAAGGATCAGTAACATGCTATGATTCTAGCCGAATCTGTATCACTTAACACCATCATTAAAACAAATTTGAAACTTAAAAATCAAACCACGTGACTGTTAGAACGAAGCTTTACAGAAAAACCAAGAAAGAAGGTATTGACTAGTCAAAGATTTATTTACAAAATCCAAGTGGGAGAGTTATCTGTGTTTTATTTACCTCTAATTCTTTAAACCGGACCAAATACTGCTGTAAGATAATTAATGGAGGATTGTCAATAAGATATAAAAAAGTTAGCTAGTTTCTTCACATTAATACATAATGCACATTAAGGAGTAACTAATCTCCTCAACCCAAGAGAACAAATCTCACTTCAGTTTTGCTATAACAAACACAAATGATAAGATCACTGGATTAGCGGAGCACCAAGGGCTACTTCTTCGCTGTTATCCAACAGATAGAGAGCTTACTCATTTTGATACCGGTAAAGCCATGATTCACGCAAAGCGTTGAATAGCAGCACCAACAGTTTCCACCCGAAGGTCCCGATGTAGATCGAATCTACCATGGTGCATACACAATGCAGCATAGCACTTTGTTTTGAAACATCTGTTTCATCTTCACATGAGTTATACACACAGTTTTCTTGGTACAGCCCCAAAGCTGAATACCATAAGCCCATAGGCTTTAGAACTTGCTGTTTAAGAATCACCTTGCTCTAAGTATCCAATTCTGAATATTGACCAAGGAGCCAGTACGTTTTCCGAAATTTGATTTTGAGTTCTTGACAATCAAACCACCCAAGTGTTAGAAAGAAGCTTTACAGAAAAACCAACAAAGAAGGTATTGACTATTCAAAATTTTATTTACAAAATCCAATTGTAAACACAAGTGGGAGAATTATCTGTGTTTTATTTACCTCTAATCCTTTAAACCGGACTGAATGTTGCTGTAAGATAATTAATGGAGGATTGTCAATAAGATATAAAAAATATTAAAGTTTTATTAATAAAGTTTTATTGGACGTTAACAACTGAGTACATATCCTTCTAGTTACTTCACATTAATACATAATGCACATTAAGGAGCAACTAATCTCCCCAACCCAAGACAATTGGGAGAGTCTACCCAAATTGTAAACACAAGTGGGAGAGTTATCTATGTTTTATTTACCTCTAATCCTTTAAAACGGACCGCATATTGCTGTAAGGTAATTAATGGAGGATTGTCTAACAGTAAGATATCAAAATATAGCCACTTTTTCGCCTCTCAGTGTATATGCAATTTATGGAAAAATCGTGATTTTACATGATAATGGTACATGTAGATAGTTTTTTGAAAAGATAAAAAGTGAACTAAAATCCAACACGAAAGAAATGAAAAATAGACTTTGTTATTCATAGAGCATCTTTTAAAAAAAGGTATCTCGTTTTTAGAGTAAATTTCTTTCCTTCTGACCGAAAACAGTGGAGAATGTTGCTGTTTGCTGATACGAGTACGTTGTAGTCGGACTAGCTTCATATAATTTTCTGTCAGTTGGAAACGAACGATGCCTGCCTAGAAAAAAGTCTGTTTGTGTACTTAGTATCAGTCCGCATTATCATTCCGGTCCTTGGCGTTGAATTTCATAATTCACATTTAAATTGAACATTTGGTTCAAGGCTTGAAAAAGTTATTTTAAAAGCGAGTATATCCTTTGCACTTAATTTACATCCGTGGAGAAAATATGTGTCGTATAAAATTTAAATTCTATTTCTAAAAGTGTTATGCAGGCAGAGAATTTTTCCAGTAGGTCTAAAACACCTGTAGCCTCTTCTGCCTTGATTATACGATAGGACTGCTGATTAAACGCAGCACGTCCGATTTTTTCGTTTTAATATCCTCGCAATTAAAGTTAATTGCCGGTAATTGGCCTGCGTATTTCACTTATCTGCCGAATGTACCGCGGAGGCGATAATTGCTAGAAAGATGCACGAAGGCCCCTCCCAAGTTCTATTTTACGACAGGAAGCTTCTCCAAGGACGGGCGAAAAGTTGCGTCACGTAATTGCTTGATTGCTATCTTTATAGGCAACAATACATGACGTCTATGTCTATGCACCGCCCTTTTTGTATGAAGAAAAAGGCTATAATTTTAATTTTGACCTATGGAAAAAACGTAAAACAGAACTTTGGGGTACTTGTCTAATAAAGTGCTTTGATAAGGCTAATTTTTCAAAAAATATAAAAGTCACCTTATGCAAATCCCTAAACATACGGGATTGCATAAAATATGTTATTGTCTATTAATAAAAGTTATTTAAAACAATACCAGTTTTATGATAAGGATTATTTCAAATGTGCTAAAGTAGTTTATTTTTCGAGTCCGTTCTTTGTTAATAATGTTCTAGTCAATCAATATTAATAATAATAATGTTCTTTCTTAATAATATTAGTATAGAATATTTCATACTCACAACCACACATCTGAGTCACCGATTTTAATACATATGTCTACACTGAATATGATGAGAAGCCGAAACGCGTCTGACTGACCAAAACAGCGAGGATAAGAAGACTAAAAATAACTGGACCAAACTACTTTCATCCTCATCCAGCTGTATCAAAACTATTACTATTCTTTAATTACAAATAAACGCTCGCTTTATCCGGATTTATGCTAATCCCAATTACTTCGGACTAGCTCCTTGATTGTAACTTAATTTTTTTCTATTTTTGTTGTACTTTATCTAATTATCCTCAGTTGTTGCAGTGCTTTTGAAGTGTATAATTTTTTTTTTTTACCAGAAAGTTTTAATCATTTTTATTATTGGTTTAACTATTAATGGACGATGAGCTATGGAAAACTTATTACCAGGTAACCACAAATGTTCGTGAGGATCTATTAAGTGTCACAATTGAAATTAGTTTAAAATTATTTTTTTCGAGGAAATAGTCTATAAACTTCACCCAAATGAGCCCAAATAGTTAGTTTTTAAAAAGTTTGTGTTCCGGGACTCAAAAAAATAAAGTCATTTCATTTTCCAGTTGTTGGATATTACCGAATTCCCGATTGCGCATATGATTGTCCATTGTTAAGGAAAGATGAAAGTAAGATGGGGTCAGGTCTGGAGAGTGGTGTGGTAGGACTTTCCTACCAAGTTTCAATATCTCCTATGGCTGTAGGAAGTCCTGGTGAAATATTATACCTCCTCTGTTCACGAGATCAGGTCGTTGCGGGGCCAGGGGAAGAGTTACTCGTACCAGTGAGCTTGAGTAGATTTCTGCGGTGATGGTCGTGCCCTGTGGCAGGAGTTGGTACTGTGCAATGCCTGCCCTACTACACCAAACATATCCTTTTGTTGGTGAATATTTTGTTTTGCGTCAAAGGGTCAGGGTCATTTGGTGAGTTAATGGTACGACCTTCTGTTATTACTGTACAGGATCAATTTTTCGTCGCATGTGCCAATTCGGTCAAAAAGTCTACTTTGTTCCGTGAAAGTAATGGAAAGGAAATATTTATGCGATCAACCTTGTTGCTCAGTTCATGACGAACTCCTTTGCTCAGCTTTGACGTTGTCCCAAGTGGCTGTAAGCTAGTGCAAATGGTTTCATCTCTTACATCAAAAAGTCTGGTAAGCTCCTGGTATGTTTGATTCCTATCAAGTTAGATAGCCCCTCTCAATAATCATCATTAAAGATAGAATGCCAAACAGACCATGGTTCATTTTCAATCCGTTCATTTCCAAAAGCAAACTGTTGGAACCACTTTTGGAAATTGGGCTCTTTAATTTTTTTACCACTGAATGCAGTGCAAATTTTATTGTTGCAGTTTCATTGGCCACCCCAGTACCGAGTTTAAATTCTACAATATGCACTCACTTTAAAAACACATCATCCTCTCAGTATCATGAGATGTTTTACATTTTACCTTTGTTTTCTCCAGATTTACGTTTTGCCGATAGAATGTTAAAAATAATTAAAAGAAACAAAGAAACTGAGACTAGCATGTGCGATTCAGTAAGAGGTCAGTAGTTTGTTCAAAATTGATTCCTTGCGATAATAGGCGGATCCCAGTTTGTATTTTATAAACAACCTAATTCCATTAATTTTCGTTTTTTTTCGATTTAAAATTTTCAGAACGATATCCATTAACACGGTTGGAAGTCTGGATCGCTAAGTTACTAAGGAAGGCGTCGAGGCGATCAATGGGCCCGGAGGTTTCGCTCTGCCCCTTCCGAACGTGCTATTAGCCAGCAGTGTTTTCAGCCTCAAACGAATTCGCCCAAATGGTGCCCGACTGAGATCCTATCGTGGTCATATCTTTCGAAAATGATACGGCGGCTACTTATTTGGACGCCGTTTTCTGAATTGAACCGAGGGCCGCCGCTGGGCATGCGTTTGCACCGCTTTTTCCCCGTGGGTAAAAACTTGAACATTGGTGTCAATGGAATGATTGAAATACGTTTTAAAAAGTTGATTGCCAAAAACAACAAATTAATGAAGAGGAAAGTCGTGTAACTCTTCCCTTTTGAATAATCGACGTTTTAGCAGTTCCGTCTGAAAACAAAGGAACTCTCTCGCTCCCTGAATTTTATTTATCGTCCAAACAACTTTCTTGATTGTAATAACTTAATTAATACAGTGTTACCTCAACCGAGTTGCCATTTAAGTACTATCTTTCTTTTTTACTTAATTTCCCTCCATTTCTGATAATCATGATTTTTTCACTATTTATAATTAGAGTAACTAATTTGGTACTGAAAAGTTTGAACATGGCTGGCAAGGCTCGAGGGCAGTCAGCGAAGTGGGCTCAGTACGCATCCTTGTTTGACCTGGATACTTACATAGTATGTATTTTTGGTCCAAACAAAAGAAGTCGTGTTTTCACATATATTTTTCACCGCCGACATAAAATTAGTTGAAACACCTAGTAGGAATTCCTGAGTAAATTTTTTCAATAGTATTTATGAATGAAATAGGTCCGTGATTGCTAAGGATGCATGGTCGCTTATTTTGATAAAAGGGAAAATTATTGATTCCGACAAATTGTCAGGGATGTGAGTTTTGAGAAAGATTCACAGTGTATTCACGGTTGAGTTGATGTAGTAAATTCGGAGGAGAGCATTTATAAAATTCATATGGAATCCTATCAGAGCCCTGAGCTTTAATCTTTTTTGATAGTGCTAATATTCTGTCAGGTTCTCATTGCTCGATTTTTTTAGCAAAAGAGATAAATTAAACATCTAAAGTTCATATTCCTTAAGTAAACAAAAGATGAGGTAAAAACGACAACAGGTTTGAACAAAAATTGCTATGTAATCTGTGGTTGCATTGAAAAGTGGTTTAATTCGAAAATTGCTATTATCAAGTTAACTATAAAAAAAAACTAATAAAACCACTTAAGGGAGTATGCTACTGTCGAGAGAATCAAGATAGAACATCACAAAAAAAATTAAGTCTTTTAACGTTATTTTCCAAAAAAATTCAATTTTGGACTGATACAGGGAAACGTAATTTAGTTCAATCGCCAGACCTACCTTAAAAACGTTTTTTTTTTATAATGGGTATCTGGATTTAAAAACAAGATGTTTCCTTGTTAAGTAGGTTGAAAGTGTGTGTACTGACGAGGGTGAACAGCATATCTCCACGAACGAGTTAGGAGTGAGCTGCAGAAGGCCGCGGAAGGCCGCAGGGGAAAAATCGAGAAAACTAGAACAAGCAGTTGAAACAGCAGACCGTGGATCCTCGTCCAAGTGTTCAAGAGCGCCAAGGACCTTTTATTTTCCTGTTCGCCTCCGAGAGCGTACAACAATTGTCTTGACCCACATACCGATTAACATTTTTGTCCTCTCATAGAAACGCCCTTGCCTTTGTTAAATCGTCGTCTTGCGAATAGATAAGGTACGATGACGAACCCCAGGCAAAATGAAAAATATCTCCTTTTTTCGCTGACAGTTTATTCAAAAACACTTAAGAATAGCGAGGATGCATTTTTATTATGAAATTCAACTTGATATAAAAAATTATTCGCGAGACTTGAATTGAGATTTTGAACTTTTTGAGAACCAAGTTTGCGTTTGGGGAAATTTAATCGGATTCCATTTGAACAATTTTCTTTTTAAATTGTAATTATAATCCTTAGGGCATAAAAGTGTATTCGCACAACCATTGCTAATCATGAGCGTAAATAAAAGTAGTTAACTGTAACAAATGTCCACCTAAATTGATAAGACACTTATTAGATAATAAAAAAATGATCAAAGTTATTACATAATCTGAAATAACTTCTTTTTTTCATTATTTTTAAGTGACCAAACAATTTTTGTTCACATGTAATGTCATATCTCAAGCAAATAATATAAAATACAAATTTTTGAAATAGATATTACAGCAGAATTTTATCAAATACTACATTCATAACTCAAAACGTCTAAATGAAAAAGGTAATAAAATTCTGATGTCTTTCTTAAATTGGATTTTTTACAAACTCATCAATGAGTCAAGTTTGCCAAACTTCTGGTTGGAAATATAAGCAAAAGTACATTTTGGTTTGGCGTTGGACAAATCTCTCTCGGAAATATAATTATACGCTTGATAATTTTCCTAAGGACCAATTATCTATTTTATTGGCAAGAGTAAGTTCAGCCAGGCGAGAATAGTTAAGAATGAAGATTGCCGCCATTTCTACGTATTGTTCTACCTATTATTCTCTATATCCACATCTTTCACCCTGTGAAGTAGCCTTCTTTCGTTCTAGCGTTCAAACAGATTGTCTTTGCCTCAGTTCAGATAGATTTTTAAATTGCAAGGTGAACTTGTTTATTTGAATCACACATGGATAGAGCGGATGGATGAACAACAATGTGTCTTATGCGATTCTAGGGATGTAGAAGACATGTTGCGTTTCGTGGTTATGTGGTCTAGGTATTCTTACTTTCTACTTCTCATATATTTTAGATTTTGATGATTAATTCAACATTAAGGGGTCGCTCCTTATTGGTTGTTCGCTTACCTGGAACCCAGAGGAACTAGATTCAGTTATGTACTTGTTCACTTTTTCTAAGGTTTCTTTTCTTTTTCTTACTCATTTTATGTATATATTTTTGTTATATAATCTGCTTAACCCCGCAGATGGTTTATTACCATGTGGAATATGTATTTTACTTTGTCGTATTAATTGTACACATGCAATTATATCCATTGTATCTAAAAACAAATTTTTTAAGATTAAGAACATTTTAGCAAATATAAGTCAATGTATGAAGATATGCAACTTATTTTAGGTACTGTGTTTTAAATGGAAAAAGTGCAGGTACGTGAGAACCGGACGGTACTTTTCCCCTTTGTAAGCACGCAGCTTTACAGCTAAAATCCTTCCCAACATATGATTGCTGCCGTTTGTGGATTGTCTGATAGACTTAATTGGCAAAATACAGGGGGTCGCTTAATGTGGGTACCCTCTTCCGACGTATTTCTCTTTTTTTCACTTTCGCCACCGTACGGGCGATTCTGATAGCGTTGATATGTCAGGATTGTACATAATTGTCAAAATTGGCTGTCAAAAGAACAATTTGAGTTCTTGTGCACCGATCTTTGAGTGCCAAGGTTTTATTTGTTTTTATATTTCTACTGATGAAATTAGTCCAGGTCTGCAGGTAGTTTACACAAAAACGGAGTTGTCAGTTGGCAGAAGGTCGGATATACGTTCCCGAGGCGAACCGTTTAATCTCCGAAACAAAAGGAAGCCACGTGACAAGGCCTAAATCACTTAAGGGATCAGTTTAAAGGGACAAACGTGAAGACGGCCGCTCCACCTGGTGAACATTAAATAACCGAAAGTTAATGGCAAACATCCAGCTTTTTGTTTCGGTCGTCGGTGTTCCCTTTTCTACTTTTCACGGTCTCCTCTCCCGATACGTTAATTGAAAGTTGGCAACTTCGGGAGACGTCGGGAGACGCTCAATTAAAACCAGTTTCCCGGTCGGGCTCCTCGTGATTTCCGCGTCTGGCAAAAAAAAAGACAAAAAAAAGTCGAGCAGGATCTAACAGCCCGAGGCTCCTGCTCATAAATTTAACTAAACTGAATCCCCGAGTTTACACACATGCGGACAAAGCAATTTTCATAAAACATGTTAGGTTCTCACCTCATAAATTCAAGCCCCTCGCACATTAGGCCCTGAAGAGATGAATTATTTACAATATAATAATCAATAACAGTCACCATTTTACGCATTTATTATTATATTTTATGACTACAACTACAAGTAATAATTCTTGTAAAAGTCTATTAGACACGCCTAAACACCCAGAGATTATTCTTACCTTTACATTAGCCGTTGCTGATCACTTTTGATCTGGCTGCTCTCGATGTTTTGACGAGATTCGTTTTACCAAATTCTTCAACGGTAACTTGACTATCCCGGCTTAGAAATGCTGATCGATCAGAGAATTAAAAAAGCCCAAGTGCATCAGACAAACTAAAACAGAAATGGTGAGCAAACAGAAATGATAGGCGGCCATATTACTGGTTTTTCACGTCGGAGATCTCTCCCAATTATTCTTACATTTGCTGATGACAGAATAATCGTCAAAAACTTCCAGCAACATCTTCATCCAATAAATGGTGCTAAACTTGCTCCCTCATCTATACTTTTTCTAATCTATCAAACGAGGTTTGACACCTAATGATGTACCTTGTAGAAAGTAAGAGTCGTTTCCTTGGCTGCAGTTCTTTGGCGATTCCTCCCATGCTTCGTTATCTTTTGTTGTTTGTTTTGGTAATGTTAGTTCCTTTTAATGACTAATATCTTGACAGGTTGCATTGATACACTTTGACCCTTAGCTTTCAGTTGCGTCAAATGGAAGAGACGTTTGCGTCCATGCTTCCCCATTGTTTTTTTTTTTTTTTTTTTTTTTGCATTTGGGACTGTATGATAATTAAGGTAGGCATGATGATGTCTAGAAGGAAATTACCTACCCTCTCAACTATTCCAATAATGTACTTATTCCTACAGCAAAGAAGAATTATTTCCTAGGAAACAGACGAGATAACCTTAGACACAAACCTACCACAATCTATTTACATGATTAAGTCAGTAAGTATCGCAACCCTACTTGTCAATATATCACTTACTAGAAAACGACCGATTTACAATAATATAATAATAAATACTTTTATTTTGAGAAATGTTTATAACTATGAGATTTAGGACTCGGCAAATGGTGCACATGAGTCAATCACGCGGATTAATTCCTTGTACTGTAGAAGGTATGAGTCTTTTTCTTTTAAATCAAATCTTATTTTTTTCTGCTTCTTTTTTTCTATCATGTGTTTGTACAAATGATATGTTTAAGTAAAGCCTCGAGGTTTTTGTTTTCTTTTACCTCTTGACAATAGTTCAAGATTGTTGGATGTACCTTTTGGGGATGTTAGGAAGGCTTCTAATAATTCGTCTGTTTTGTTTAGGATAGTTATCAAAAGGATGCAAGGTTGTGGAAGTTCTTAGAATTTCGTGATGGGTTCTCCTTCTATCTCCTTCGTGACAATTCGTGGCGGATGTTTTCGATCAATTAAGAGATTTTTGATTCTGCAGAATCAAGTTTCTACATTTCAGTCTTTCCGTCACATAAATTTTCCATCCATAGCTTTTTTATTTGAACCACGAAGGTTTTGTACATCTTTTACTCTCTGCCGACGGACCAGCTTATCTAATTCAATAATATTCTGTATAAACGTGATGTACCTAGAAATACCTAAATAAGAGTCTTAACATGGAATCCGGAAGAATGACTTATGAGACTAGAACTGTTTACCCTTCTTGACTAAAGGTCAAATATAACGCTTACTAACAAACAAATTATTTCCAATGCCATGCTATACTATTTAGTTTTAAGAATTATCTAAATTTCTCGACCCAAAATCATCAGAAAAATACTTACTTTTAGATTCTCTTTTATGTGACCAACCCTTATGATCCTTCGTACATGACCATTTAAAATGTAGTAAGTATATAGTAGTAGTAAGTAACTTTTACACTCAAACGTCAGACCAGTGAACATAAACAATAAGGCGTTCTCCATCTAACCGTCCAAGTCCGCTACGTTGGGTTATACTTAAATAGCAAACTTTCAAGAAACTCACAAACAAGATTTAAAAGACAAGTACTTAAAAAAATATGAACTAGTCAGGCACCTACTGAGATTAAAATTAGCACTAAGTGTACAAAGCATACTAAACTAACCACTTCGAAAATAATCAACACCCCGATTTGGACTTTCTGAGTCGACCTGTAGGGCTAGATCAAATCCTTCACAATCAACGAATTCAAGCTTTTCAATCCTAAGTTCTCAGCCATATCTTTACGTCACCAATCAAATGGTCTAAGAAGACCTTGAAATCACATTCTTGAAGGATCTGATATATCCTATCCCTCCACCCTAACCCTCTAGCCCAAACTCTTTCCGCAAGAGAGAGTTACAGCACTGGCTAGTTTTTCTCCCCGCTGCCTCCTGGTCTGACATATCTGTTAAATTTATACATGCTTATCAATACTATATGCTCAACGCATATTTGTTTTATACAAATAATTATAACTTTTTTTTTTAATTTGTAGGCGTCGGGGCCCCCTGTGCAGCTGGAGCCGGTGGACTTGAGTATGAAAACTACTTCGCCGCTGCCCGACCTCCTCCCAATCAGCAAATTCACCGGGACGAAAACAAGCCCCCAGCCTCCAGGTGAGTGCTGTAAGACTTAATTATCTACTATTGTTAGTAGTTGGAATTTTTCCTATAACGTTAGGTTATCATATATGAAGTGAGTAAATATTGTGACACGTGAAATGTCTGTTATAACACTAAAAAATTATTAAAGTGTTTTCTGTCTATTGTCAAGAAAATATTTACTATTGATAAATACTCGTTCATCTCTAATTTTTAATAATGTTTTTTTTTTCTTTTCAAGTTGAGTTCAAGTTTCAGTTTTTCTTTTAATTTTGAACATTAAACACTCGATTTACTATTTCTTTTTTCTCCAGTCCAATCGAAATATAAATAATTTATTGAGGTAGTGAAGAGCGGTCAGAAGTGAAGTATTTTAGAAAATCATCTTTTTCCTTTTTGTTACCTACGTTTCGGCCTTTATTCGGGACATTTTTCAGGGCATACACTGCAGTGATATTATTGTAGTATTATGTTTGTTTTGTGTGAAATTTTTGTGAATTACACGAAACAAAAATGACACCACTCTTAGCGCCCTGAATATGACTCGAGTAAAGGTCGAAACGTCGGCTAAAAAATGAAAAAGGGTTTTTTCTAAAATATTTCAATCCTGACCGCTCCTCACTACTTAAAAATATTATTGAACAACCGGTTGCTAAATAACAACACACTAAATACAAACGTTTATAAGTTTTTCGGTGACGAGAGTTCAGTTCTATTTATCATTAAAAACCATCTCTTGTAAGGCCTTCAACATCAATCGATGACGAACTGGCTAAGCAAGTTTTTAAACAAAGTTCAGAGAAGAACATCTTCCACTAGTAGCACAGACATTTAAGATTAATCGAAAAAGGTAAACATCGCAATACGTAGGTTCTAACATGAGCTGAACGAACGAAATCCTAACGTTTAAACATTTGTGTTTTTCTGCTTGCACAACGAAAAATAATCAATTTTGTAAGCTTAACATTTAACAAAGTGATATGTGACGAAAAATCGATCATTTATGACAATCGGTATTTATCGGGTAAGATTTTTTGCCATATCACAGTGGTTAGATGTATATCCGAAGAAAAAAAAATTCAGCCAAAAACATAAATAGAGACTACATATTGGTCTGTGGTTGAGGTGAACCTTGTATACCGGGGGGGGGGGATTAAACAACTTAACGACTTGTCAAATTGATCAAATGCACAAATTTGACCAAAAAACAGTCGGCCCGGTGAATAGAAAAGATCCAAACCTGTTCTTTTCAGCATCGGACTTTATGTTTCAATATTGATAGTTGCCAGATTAAAGAACTTTTATTAAAACATGTATCACTTAGTGATCAGTTTTTCCCCAAAACATTTTATTCTAGATTCTTTCTTTTTTGTTGAATCATGCATTAAAAATGCCTTTCAAGGGAATTTTTTTAGTCGTCGGTTAGGATGGTAAACGTTGTCAGTAACATTTCACTTATCGGTCATGTCTGACGACTAATAGTTCACATTTTCTTTTATATCTTATTTATAGTAGCAACATTTGTGTCATATTTCTTGGCAATAAACCCATTATCATAACCTTCTTCAATGCCGAAATTCATCACAATTTATTATAATTTGACGTCATAGTTACTAAGAATTCGTATAATCCCTAAGTACATTGTGTATAAAAGTATGGTATCCTAATAGGTTGATGATTAAGGACATAGAGAAGGCATTTAATAGGATTAACATTTAACGAGAGTTCGCACAGCGAAGGACCCTCGGGTGCTGGTGTTTCTGAAAAAAAATCCCATTTGTAAGAATGTCCGGTTCAAATGCAGGGCCACTGGATTCAAGCCCGGGGCCATACCGCTGCCGCCACCGAAGGTGTAAGGAATTTTTGCACTGGAAGAACTGAATACAACATAGGTAGTATATAACTAGCAAGTAGTGCAGTATTTAATCTTTTTCGGTATTTAGAACGGCTATATTGTTGTTAGTTTGACTAGGTGGAGTCATAATTGACTTAAGACGTTTAAGGTTTAGTCGATTCTCCAAGCGCGAAGCCATGGTCCAGGTCAGGGAGAAACACCAGCAGCGTAGAGGTTATATACAGCTTGCCATTACACTTCCTTGTGGAACACCAGAAAAATAAATGACGCAGAGGTGCCTCATGCTACAATACATATGATATGACTGGGAAAACACCTAGGTAGAACTCCTTCAACTGGAGGGTGTAGCAATTTCGTGATTCATAGTGATTACGTAAAATCTGTAATATAGAATTGTTCTTTTCTTCTTTATTTCACATTTAAAATTCAATGGTTTGATGATGAAGACCTAGTCTCAATCCTATCGTCCGATTAGCCTCCTACCCATACTAGGAAAAATCCTCGAGAAGCTCCTTCTGAAAAGAAACCTTCCCATCTTCGAAGAACAAAACATTATTCCATATCACCAGTTTGGCTTACGTAAACACCTGCACCGTGTAGACGCTATCTCTTCCTCTCTTGAGCTGAAACAGTACTGCTTTGGTGCTTTCCTTGATGTGGCTGAAGCCTTTGATAGGGTCTGGCATCCGGGTTTGCTGTGGCAGCTCAAGAGCATCCTTCATATTACCTATTCCTCACATTACGATTATACTTGATTGACCCCTTCTTTCAAGTCAGCGAGGGTACGTCTTATTCTGACTACTATCCTGTTATGGCCGTAGTCCCGCAGGGTATTATCCTCGGTCCGATCCTTTATTTGACGTATACTGCTGACTTCCCTACCCATCCAGACACATCCATTCACACTTTTGCGGATGATACTGCTATCCTATCCTCCAGTAAAGATCCCGTCCTCGCCCATCGCTCCTTAGGCTCACCTAATCAAACTAGAGCCTTGGTCTGAGAAAGAATGAAATTTAGATAAAAGCCAACATATAACCTTTAGCCTCCGACGTTGAAAAATGCCACTACTATACCTACATCACGTATCCCTTCCTACAATTAACCACTTCCGCTACCTTGGGCTGTACATCGGCAAAAGTCTTACATACAAGACGAAACAAGTAAATACTCACTAGACACTGCAAAACATTCTCACGACTCCTAGACGAACGATCAAAACTGACGCTTCACAACAAACGACTGATATATGAGACAATAATTAAACCCATTTGGGCATGGCATTAAATTGTGGGGTTCGACCAATCATTCTAATTATCATCACATCCAGATTTTCCAATCCAAAATCCTCCGAAAAATAGTAAACATCTCTCCCTTCTACATCTCTAACCACACAATCCATAATCGTATTATTGTTCGTTCTGCAAATTGGAAACAGTACACAGTCGACTGTCAGTAGGAGTTCAATTAACCGTACGGATCAAACCGAAGATAGACGGAACGGTTCTTGTCTAATTTAGAGATATGCCGGTGATTGGTCACTTTGAAGAGCCGCGTCTCATTATAGTCGGGAGGCCGTGTAAACAATGGGCCTCTACGATTAGCTGCCCCCGTGGGAATCCGGCTTCATTAGACAAAAACAGTCTCTAAGGGCTCGCTTATCCGGGACCTGGCCCCCAATTTCAATCTAAGATCGGAATCCACACGAGTCCCGAACATTCAACGTCTGGCGAACTGCTGACTAACGACAAACATTATTTTACATATTTTATAGCAAAACAGTAAAAAATCTTGATTTTGTTTTTAAAGAAAAGGGGACACTAAAAAAGGTAAATTTGTCTTCTTCTCTCGAACATTGGTAGGTTTCAAAAGCTAGTTGAAATAATGAAGCTGTAAATTCAAACTTACTTAAGTCAATTTTATCTTAATTTTCATTAAAATCATATCGTTAATAGTAAAAATAGAACAACCCTGATTATTTCTTTATGAAAAATGTCTTGTTGGTGTAGCAAATGACGCCCTTAATCTTCACACATCTCATTCCACTACCCATATAAAGCCACGGCACAATTTTTTTTTAACGCCTGAGCATAAATAATTCAATAACACATCTTGTAATGTATAAAAACGAAAGACGTTTAAAAATTAGCCTCCCAACGTATTGAAAAAATAAATAGAATTACAAAACATTCCAAAGCGGGTAACAGGTGAGTCTAGGATCGTTAATATATGCCGATTCCCCCACAATGCGCACTCGCATCCTCTCGCACTCTCTTTCACTCTCACTCTCTCTTCTTATATATCTTCTTATTTATCTGCCTAACGGTTCTTTCCCCTCACTCGTTCTCGCTCTTTTTCACTCTTTATCTATATATTCATCTCTCCCTTGCTCTCATTCTCTCTCTCGTAGACCACCAATCATGGCATTCCTCAAGGGTCTATGCTATCGGCTTTATTGTTTATCATATATCTAAATAGAATATATTACGAAATTACTAACAGCCTCTTATATTTGTATGCCGATAACTTAAAAATATATGTAAATTACAATTATTAAATATAAATGAAAGCATATTAAAACTAAATAGCGACATAAAAACTTAAAAAATTGAGCGATGATCATGGTTTATCAATTGGTATTTTAAAAAAAAGCTATTTTATTAGGACATGACAAACAGTTTGCAAATGTAAACAAAGATAATAATTGTAGAAATCAGAAATTGATGATATTAGGAGTATATTAATTTGAAACAACGAAATAAAAATTCTAGGCTTTTTAATATATCAAAATTTAACCTTGAATACATTTATTGATAAAGCTTGTAGCAAGATACATTCCATTGTATATCAACTAAAAAAAATTAATATTAATAATAGATCCATGAAGCTTTTTAATACACTAATGCTTCCTAATATAGCATATTGTCTTGCAGTAATTTCTAATTTTTCGAGTACAAATTTTCATAGGTTACATGTTATTCCTATATCTGTAATCTATACTATGATTGTAACGAATTTATGACACGTATTATAATTTATCCAATTTAAAAATAGATAAAATAGTGAGTATTTCCATGATTTAATAACATTACAGGTGGGCGTCGGTGGCCGAACGGTTTAGGCGTTGACACGGCGCACATCACTGTAAGGTGAAGGTCCCGGGTTCGAATCCAGCCGCCCTGCATTCGAACCCGACTTACTTACAAATGGGCTTTTTTGCAAAAACACCAGCGCCCTGAGGGTTTATATGACCTTTTACAGGCTCTCAAACTGCATTTAAAGTTGGGTCGTACACATTGTTTTTATAAATCATTCTTTCCTAAATTTATAAAACTTTACGATAGTTTACCTGTTCAAAATCTATACATATTTATAATAAACATCTAAATATCTCCTTTCATTGAATCATGTAAATCATCAGTAATATTTAAAAATATATGCAGACAGTAATAAAATTATAAATAGAGAGAGTAAAAAATTATATTTGTATTACACATGTTTACGAATGATTGTTAAATTTTAAAAATTTCCATGAGACCTACATGCGCGAACTTTACAAATAAAATGTTCTATTTCTCAATTCAACATTCGCTCTCTCTCTCTCTCTCTCTCTCTCTCTCTCTCTCTCTCTCTCTCTCTCTCTTTCTCTCTCTCTCTCGGTCTTTCTTACTCCCTCATTCTTTTTGATTCAGAAACTCATAAGAAATCAGGCGCAGATATATAGAATGGATCAATTAATCACTCTTCCCCACACAAGTCTATTTGCTTATGTTTCTCATTCTCCTTCCCTATCTCACTCTATTTCATGTCCGTTTGTGTTTTAGCGCGTGTGGTTTAAGTACCGGAGGAGCTCGACGCCGCCGAATAAACAATGGCCCACCCACCGCAATTTACTTTAGAAGGAAGTGTTTGTTTTTCCTTCTTCTTCATTGATTAAAGGATTTTTCCCACATCCCTGCTGTCGGCATATAGAAAAGAAGAAATGACAGAACCAGAAATTAACCGGGCCCGATGACATGTTTATCATTTAATTGCCTAAATTTTTTATCGTTGGCCGAAGGGCAAAATGATTTTCAATATTTCAAGGGGGGTTAATGAGGCGTGACATTACCAAAATATTGTGAACCTTTTCTTAATTTTTAACGTCGTCTCTTTCTGGTTGTACTTGTAACGTCGTACCGAATGGTCTTTTTTTTATAGACGCGCTTTATTCCCTTACAAAAACAATAAATTGGTTTTCATTATGTTATCTATGCACAAATAGGCACATATAGTATTAATAATATAAAATCAATATGTAATTGGTTAGATAATCTTCGAAACAGACTTCCAGAATCTTCTATATGGACAAGAAACTTTTTCAATACCAACATCGGCCTGAAACAAGATTTATTAGTATCTCATTCCGTTCTTATTTTATCATAAATTATTTATATGAGTTCATAGAATGTTGGAAATAATACCGTAAGAATATTGCTTTACATTGATTACATTGCCTTTCTAGCAAGTGACCCAATTTTATTTTTTCCCCTCTAAATAAAATGTTTTATCGATCAATCTATCCGTGAACGTTGACTGTTTTTGAAATGGACGTATAAGCGGAAACGGAGTTCGATTTTCCCACGGCTTGGGGGCGTAAAAAAAAAGGAGAAAAACCTAAGTCCTCGGTGCCCGTCGAAGTCTCCGGGAGTAGGTGTCGGATGAGGTAAGTGGGTGACGCAACCGCAACCACGCCTGAAGATGACATTGCTGTTGCTGATGATGCAGTGGCTCGGGCGCATGCTCAACCTTCACCCGATTCCCGGCTTAAAGCCCTCCGCCGGTGAGCTTAACTCTAAGAAAGAAAACGGCTTTAACAATATATCGTGACTTTAATCTTTTCGTAATTTAAAATGTTTTATAAATATGCATACTATTAAAATTTAATATCAGAATGTAATTTACTTATATATTAGTATTATTCCAGCTAAGGGATTCTTAACAAAATGGCGGATATGGCAACATCCAAATGTTGGCATTACTAAAAATGATTAAGAAGATTTCCTATTGTTAGGCTTCTAAAGTTCGATCACACCTTGAATTATTTATGTATGGTTGCTTTGGTTCATTTGTACATAATATTTGTAGAGATCTTGAAAATTCTATATGCTTTATTCTTAATTTTGAAACATTTTGAACCAAGTTTTGTCTGCAATTTGATCATTTCTTCAGGGTTTTTGTTATAGCATCAGTACATAGACCTATATGCAAATAAAGATTGCATTTATTAACGGAAACAAGTCAAACCAGGTGACTTTTATATAAAAATAATACTTAACATCGCTCTCCACAAAGTACTAAAGTGGTATGTAAATCTCATTTACAATTACTGATTAAATTCAAGTAAGTTCAATTCAGTGAACAGTTATAATGATAAGGAAGCCAACTCAATCAAAGGATAATCACAAATTCAAAATTGTGTACATTGAGAACATAGTTATGTAACTTTTCTCCGATAAATAGAAAGATTAAACATAACTTTAATTGTTTATGGTGGCTGTTGCCCATTTGTTAACCACGTGCAATATATGCACCTAGTTATATAACGAGTATTTTCCATAGAGTGGTTTATTCAACTGGAATCGCTTTAATTGAAATGCGTCGGGTAATAATTCATATTATAATTTAATACAAAACTAATTACAGAGATTACTCGAAAGTTTTTATATTTAGCCTGTTTGCACTTTTTATCCGAGGTGGGCAGAGAATTTAAATAACGATATTTGTTGGATGGTTTTGTCTAAACCTAAAATCATTAATAACATTTGTTATGCAACTATTCTAGATGGGCTTTGGTTTGTTTAATATGGAATCAAACACGTTTTCTACCTTTTATAAATCATTTTTGACCAACGGAAAAGATAATAAAACTTGTTAATAACAACAAGTTTGTTTATTAACTTAAGTTAATAAACAATGATCACAACACGCCGATCATAGCAGATCATGAGTGTGGGCGGTTAATACACGATTAAACATGTCGTGAGATGCCATGAAAACTCATAATATTAGAGTTTTTCCTATTGTTTGAAAAATGTTTATGGATCAGCTGGGGGTTCATTATGGACCCTTGTGAGCCAGAGCTAACTAGGCTATAATGCCAATTACAAGTTTATTGTGTCGCTCCTCCTTTAAAAATTTTTCCAGCATTTCCTAGTCGCCTCGCTCTGATCCTTCCGATTTCAATCAATCACGTTTTCTACCTTTTATAAATAAATTATTTTAATGAGAAAAGGATCGTAAAAATTTCTATAAAAGATAAACTATCAACATTAAAAGCAATAAACAGTCATCACTGCACTCCGATCAATGCAAATCACTGGACAAGGAAGATATTTTCTGATCAGGTTTTTAAAACCACAAACGGACCGTTTTGTGTCAAATATTATTAATATTTTTTTTATTGTTCGGAAAATCATTATTGACCAGCTAGATCAATGGACCCTTGTGAGCCAGAGCTGACAATAACATAGCAGAAATACTTCCTCGTCACCTCGCTGCTATCCTTCCGGTTTTGATCTATCAGGTTTTCTACCTTTTATCAATCTTGTAAAAATCTATAAATGAAAAACGATTAACACCAAACAGTCATCATGTCATTTCACATCATGGACACGTATGAATGAGAGTGGGTGATATACAGACATGATTAAAAAAAGGAGACAGTTTTATATTTTTTATTGGGAAAGTCATTATTGACGAGCTGGGTCATTGTGGACTCTTGTGAGTAAGAGCCGGCAAAACCATGGCAAGAATATCAATTACAACTTTGTAGACTTGATCCTTCGTTTGCGCGCTCTGCAATACCTCATCGCCTTGCCCCAATCCTTGTGATCTTGATCCGTCACGGTTTCTACCTTTTATAAATCTAATGAATCTATAAATTAAAAACAATTAACCCTAACATCATTGCAAATCATATACACTATGAATGGAATTAGCGACATGCAGACATGATTAAAATCGAAAAAACGGGACAGTTTTATGTCTTTTGTTTGGAAAATCATTATTGGCCATTATTCCCTTCATTTAGTCATTATGGACCTTTGTTACCGTGAACCTTCCTTAACTTGTCTAGTACGTCAATTAAACTTGTGGTCCCGCTCCTTCGTCAATGCGTTCCTCAATGTTCTGCAGTCTCGCCCAGATCCAATTTCCAATTTCTGGTTTTCCTCGGGTCCCCGGTCGATTTTTATGATAGGTCAGACGCCTTGATGGATCGCGGGAAACGAGATTAATAGGAATGGCCACATTATGATGTATATCTCAACCTCCACGTTTACATTACAATCCACGCCTCCTCCTTTCCCATTCATCAATGCGGCCCACTGGCCCTATTTCTAATATAAACATGACGGAAAGCCTGATTATTTTAACATTTCACAAATTATGTTTTGCATAACTTGTTAACATCGCCGATTTAAGAAATACCCCTTGGATCTGAATAATGCATGCCCAAACACAAGATCCGATCGGAAGCTTTTTGATGATAAAATTGATACTATCGATGTAAAGTGTTTAAATGATGTACTATCCATCACAAATTAATGATCCAATTTGAATTTCATAAACTGAACATCAAGGAATGTGAGCAAAACGCAAACACTAAAGTACCTGTGCAATTTGGCAAAGCAAAATATATTTGTAGTTTGGTAGCTCTTTAACGACAAAATTTATTCTATTGAGAAAAAAATTCTCTTTTATTATATCTCACTCATTTTATACGTGTTTTTCTGATAAAACACAATTGGAATAATAATCTTTGTAATATATGTGTGAATTGGCGTTTGTTTAGCTGTTGTTTTAGGAGAAATAGGTTAAGGACTGAGGGCAAATGATTCAAATTCTTTCACAGTACTTTATACCTTGATGTTCTTTCTCGCCAGGTTGCTTTGTTCTTTTCCTTCCATACGGCGTCCATAGGGCGTCCATAGTTTAGTCTATGTTTGCTGTTACGTCATGATAAATAACATAAGCAGTTAAAGTATGTTTGCCACATCCTTTGCTCCCGATTTCTTTCTTGGTCTTTTTAAGTGAATTGTAAAAGCTTGCGTTGTAAAAGCTGCTATCACTGATTTAAACAATATCTATACATTATTACAAACTGAGAACCCAGAAATTGCCTTGCTCCATACGAAGGTTGTATCAACTTGCATGCACTCGCTCTGTATACACACTACCACTTTCACTACTTTCCTAAAATAGCATTAAATCTAGACTGAAAGAAAGTCTTTGTAATTTATGTGTTTTGATTCCACTTATCGCTTGGAGACATTTCCTATTTTCTTCCAGCTTTTTGCGTTCTTTAGGATGGTTGGTTCAACTTTGCTCCAACATACTGAAAAATGACCTGCTCAATTCACTTTAGCGTAAATGTCTTGGGCTTGTATTTCTTTGCTATTTCTAGTTATTTTTGCATCATAATAGGTGCTATTAATGATTTAAACAACACTATACAATATTAAAAAAAGGAGGACACAGAAATCGCCTTGTTTAAGAACGATTGTTGTATTAGGTTGCATGCCTACTCCCCCTTTATACGGAGTCAAGTAGCTGTTTACTTTTACTATTTTCCTAAATGTTATTGTAATGTCTCTGTAATTATATTTTTGATCTTCACTTATCCATTAATGTCCCTTCTTATGTTCCTCTAGCTTGCTTTGTATCCCGTTTTTTTTATTCTGCCTAGTTCCGCTTTATCATTTTTTGCCACATCTCTTGGTTTTGTTATCTTTTCTAGTTATTTCTGGTGATTTTAGCATCGAATATACTAAAGTCAAAAATTGAAACAATTGTACACAATAGAGAAACCACATGTTCTTAAAAAAACAGGAGGGCCAGAAGCTTACTTGCTCGAAATCTATTGTCGTATGATGTTGCAGACCTACTCGCTCTCTATACGGACCCAAAGCGTTATTTGCATTCCCTACTTGACTAAATATTGTTAAATACATGATAAAAGAATGAATGTCTTTGAATTTTTTATGTTTGAAATTTTTGTCAGGCGTGATTCGCCGTTGTTTAAAGAATAGTAGTTACTTTTGAGAGAATAAGCTTTCCTAGTTTCCTCCATCTCACTTTATCCGTTGATGTCCTATCCCATTTTCTTCCAATTGCCTTGTATCTCTGTTTTCCTTCTTTTTGATGGTTAGTTTGGTCTATTTTTGTTCTGTTGTCCTGGCAGTGTAACTTCCCCAGAACTACTTTAGCATCATTGTTGTGCTGTTTTGACCTCATCGTTTAATTTGGTTTTATTTCTTATTTGTTTATCGGTCTTTTAAGGTGATCGATAGCGTAATCCACGATTTATTTTTAATCTTTCGTCCGTCTTTTTGGAGAGTGCTCCTTAAGCAAGGCTGGTAAGTAAGTAATGGCAGGTTCTCAGTTTTTTATCCCACTTTTTAATATTTATTTTAAGCATCAGTACTATTTTCCAACTTTGAGTTATTCCGTTAATAGATTGTAGTGTCCTTGAATGAGATGATTTGTACGAGATAAGTGGCTTCTTACCCATCGCACATCTTTTTGTTCACTGCTATTTGTGCCAAAACTGTTGTTACTTACATTTCTATTAGACCTTTTACATATTTCATAATTAAGAATATGAATACGTGATTTCATATATTTAATAACATGACGTTCCGTGCGATTATTGGCAGAAATCTTTTTTATTTTTAACCAGACTTCGTTGATGAATTGCCCAAATCGTTGATTTTTGTCCCCTGATTTCGACAGCGGTTTCACCCCCATAGACCCAGGATATCCACCCACGTGTAGGACCAAAGGTGTCCTGAATGTTTTCAGCAGTAGTAGTAGTTTGGGCGTGACCTTCTCAGCGAGTCTCATCCTCACTAATTTAGCGGCCCGCTCCTCCTCGCTTCATTCCTTCTCGTTCCCCCTTTTCTCGACACCGGCCTTGTAGCCCCTTTATTTACAAGCTCTCCACGTGATCCCTTCCCCGCCTACATTTTCCAATCGGTTTTGCTCATCTGCCACGTGATTCACCTTATTGTTGCAAAAGACCTTCTTCGCATTTTTCAGAGGGCCGTGGAATTCGAAGGCTGAGATATAAATATTTGGCCACCTATAGTTATTTTTTTAAACGTCCTCTAAACAACAGACATATACTTTTTTACTTTCATATCACAATATTTTAGTTTCAAAAATATATTATTTTTAGTCTCCTATAAACATGTTATTTTAAATTATCTGCTAAAATGACAAAAGAACGAACTTACATTCATTTTTAGATTGTTGAAGGGAAATGTTAATAAAGCTTGACAAATTCCTTAGTAATTAAGTTGTTTACCTGAAATACAGACAACACCTGGGTTTGCAATAAAATAAGAGACTGTTACGTGGTCGATCTGAGTTTGCATCGATCACATCAAGAGACAATTTGGGCTAGCCATCTGTTTCCTTGACATCACGACGTTTTGTCTACTTTCTGTACTCTGTGCTAATTTTCCCACTAAATGTGCCCGACAAGAATTTATTCTCATAGGCAAAAAAATTTTGCTCAGTAGAGAATTGAATTGGTGAAAATATAATCAGACCAATCGGAAAAAAGCCAACCAGTTCTATAGTCGAGCTTTCAAGGAATAATCGCCTTCATCAGTACTTTGCAATTTGTATAAATCAATTGAAAAATATTCCCAATCTGTAAATCTATGTTTTCATGTTCCATGAAATAAATTATTTAGATCGCACAGATCTATCATGATCAGTGCATGTAGATGTAATATTTCAGGGTATGGTATACTTGTATCCCCTGTGCTCTGCCTAAAGCACATCGGTGAGTCCTATTTCATCAAGAAACTTGATTAATAGGCCCGGTTTCAGTGGTTGTAGTTCTTCTATGGTCACATTGTACATCCCAAAACACTTCCTCCTGCGGGCTAGTGTAGCTCCGCAGTTTGGTAGTAAGTGTGTTGGTGTCTCTTCTGCTTCTTTGCAGAATCTACATGTGCCATCTTGGATTATTCCAATTTTCTTTAGGTGTCCATTTAATCCTGCCAAGAATCCTGTTAGGATTCGCAGTCTATTCCTGCTTCCTTTGACACATTCTGTGATTTCTTTCTTGCCAAAGTTGGTTAGAAGATTCTTGGATTGTCTATGTCCAATAAGTGAATTCCAAAGTTCGCTCATTTTCTTTTTGTCCTTCTGTCTGAGATATTCGTTAATAGTGTGTATTCCTATTCCACACAAGGGTTCGGGTCCTATTAGCGGTGTGGCAGCCCCTTTTCTTGCAAGGGTGTCCGCTTTCTCGTTGCCTTCTACTCCCATGTGTCCTGCGACCCAGCAGAGGCTGACTTTATTCTGCGAACCTAATATGTTTAGTTTGGTTTTGCAGTTCAACACAATCCTTGAACTAATGGTATTTGAGCTTAGTGCTTTGATGGCTGCTTGGCTATCTGACATGATAGCTATATTCTTGTTTTTGTATCCTCTATTTAGATTGAATTGAAGATACTGGTGTGCTTTCCCATGGGTTCTGAGTATTTGGTTCCGGGTCCAAACACTCCTGCCCCCGTACCTTCCTGCTTTCTAGATCCATCTGTGTACGAAAGTATGGTGCCATTTTTGAGAGAGTTATGTCCCTTTCTTTCCCATTCCTTTTTGGTGCCCAGATGTATTCGGAATTTTTGGTTAAATTCGAACCTCCTGTTCATGTCATCTCTTGGAGCCATGAGTGATGGATGGTTTTTCCACAGTTTGTTTCTGTCTCTCCATTTCAGTTTTATTCCTGTTGGAGGTTTCTCTCTAATGAAATTGATTATGGTTTTCTGTGCTGTCCTATCTACCATGTGATGTAGGGGGATTAGTCCCAATATCTTTTCCATGATCAGTGCATACTGTGACCTAATATTAAAATGTAATTATAATTTTGAAGGCTGACCAATTAAAAGTAAGTAGTAATGTGTATTTATGAAAAACTGCTTGTTAGAGATTCTTACTTACAACTGTCACACTTAGAATAAAAAATTACAATTGTTTATCCTGACATACATTGTTCTTTAAGAAATCTATTCCGACCATCAGTGATGTCGTAGAAAAATAAAAGTGTCAGACAATGAAAATATTTTATCTTTATTGCCACGACTGACACTTACAAAAGAAGATGCCTCTTATAAGGTCAAGTTGAAAAATTTAGTGATTTCTCAATACATGATAAATGATAATCAAGACAAAGTTCATGTATTAACACAGCTGGTAAAACGATGTGCAAGCTGAAACAGCATATTAAAAGGAAACTTCACAATGAAAAAACAAAGATGGGTCAACAATGATTGTTTAAACGACGTAATTGAGTTTATGTATTACTAAATCTTTATAGGTGGCTTAGCATGGACTAGGGAAATGTATATAAATAACCTCTAAGATTATAAAAGATGTGTGGAGACAAAGAATGAATACTATAAAGTATTAACAACTAAATTCAAAAATGTAAAAGACACTAAACAATTGTGAAAAATAATAAATAAATTCCAAACAACGAATTGCAAAGGGAATCAATAACAGATGAACCCCATTTCTCACAACTGTTAAACCTCCCAGTATTTGCTCCGAAAATTATGCATGTCAGGTCATACATTGCAGTTGAGTACTGGCAAAAGCCCTTAGCAATGGAAGAATTGAGGTCTGTTCTGAAAAAGGCACCATGAGGGCAAGTTGCTGGAATTGGTGGGATACCCTATGAATTTTAAAAGAGAGTCCTACTATTTTCCAAGATAAAGTTTTGCAATTGGTTAATGCTTTTTTTGAGCCTGGAAAAGTCCCTCAAAGTTTCTGTCTGTTTACTCCCATTGCACAAAAAAGGTTGGAAAGATATATAGTTAGTAACTCTCGTGACATGTCATTTTCAGATACTATAACCAAATAGTTTATAAACATTATTCTGGATAGACTAGATGCTTGGATCGAAAGAGAAAAAATATTCAAGGAAAATCAGGCGGGTTTTTCAAAAAAGGATTCAGTACAACCGATAACTTAGTGAATATAATAAAAATAAAGACACTTTTAAGTCTACCTTTGAATCCCCTGTACGGGAAGCAAATAAATTATTTAACCTGGGAGATTCTACAGAAATGGTGGAATTAATTGAGCAATATTATAGGAACACAGTATCTGCAGTTTGTACAAAGGAAGGGGACTACAAGTTCTTTCTTCGCAACAAAAAATGGTGTAAAGTGGAAGCTGATTCCTCTTCTCTATGCAATTTTTTTAAACGATCTCGACGAATTTATAGGAGGTGGTATATGGATTAGCAATCTGAATTTAAGATGCCGATGCTTATGCCGATGATACAGATATTTTTGGAAATGGTACTGTAACATTACAAAGGATGATAGATAGAATTGCCTATTGTAGAACCGCACAGTTAATTTTAGAGAAATCAAATGTTATGGTCTTCAATGAAGGTGGGAAATTGTCTCATTATGAACAATGGTGAGGCGTCGGTGGCCGCAACGGTTCAGGCGTTGACACGGCGCTCATCACTGTAAGGGAAAGGTCTGGGGTTCGAATCCAGCGGCCTTGCATTCAAACCCGACATACTTACAAATGTTTTTTTTTTCTTCAAAAACACCGGCACCCTCAGGGTTGATGAATCAAAATTGTTTCATCTTATACATATTTGGGAGTGGGATACACATTTGAATGGGAAGCTAAAGAGTTGTAAGATGGGAATGGGATCTTTGTGGAAAAATGTTTTTAATAATGATTCCTTACCCATAAGGGCAAAGTATCTGTAGTCTGTTAAGATTTATTTGACAGTGTGTCTAAAGCAGAAATTTGTTATGAAGCACACGTATGAGGATACAAGAATATGATGAAATCAAAGCATTGCAAAAATATTTTTGGAGAGAGTATTTTATTTGCCTCGAGATTTACTTTACTTGGATATTTACTTGGAAACACGGAGGCGTCCAATATTTTGTAAAACAGTAGAGATGCATATAAATTACCTAAGGAACTCACTGCAAAATTCATCACAGCCTATTAAAAAACAACTAATAGAGTATGTCATTACTTCAAAGAAGTTTTGTGCAATATGTACAGTTACGGTGTAAAAAAGATCTACATGAGTAGGGGTAAAACAATACGCAACGTTTTATAGGTTGTATAAAATTAATATTTCGACAGACTTTTTTTAATTAAACGAAACAATGCACGATTTCATAAAATGTATAAAGAAGTTAATATTGAACAATTTGGTTACTATCAAACGATAATAACAAACAATATTTTATTCTCAATTGTGATGAAGACAAGGGGTACGTTATGAATTTAAACTATACAGCTATTAGAAGTGAAGATAGCACAAATGTTCTTTATGCAATTTACATGTTGTTGAGAATATATATAATTTTGTTTGTGAATGTCCAATCCTAAACGGGTTCAGATATAAATAGATGAGATTAATAGTAATATCATGGATTACATTCATTGAATATTTGAATTGAAGAAAAAATGGTCTGAACTAGTCAATTACAGTATTAATGACTGTGAATATAGAAAATAATTAATAAATGAATTTAACTACTAGCAGGTAGTAAATATTTTGTTAATAGATTTATTATTGAATTAATTTTTTATGCATACTGAACGAGTAATTATTGAATTAATTAATAATTGTTATGATTTTAGTTAAGATTTATTGCCACTATTGTTGATAATATTTATTTAATATTTTTTAAACTAAAATTATTATTATTAAAATTATGTATTTAATATCCCATTATAATCATAAATTTATATTTTTAGAAATAAATAATATGTAAATAATGTTTCTATACGAGATTACAAAATCGTTAAAATATGATAGCATATTAGATATTATGCTGTGTTATAAATTCAATTAAGATTTATTAACATTATTTTTGATAATATTTATTTAATATTCTTAAATTAAAATGATTATTACGCAAATTATTATTTAATATTCCTTGTTAAAAATTTCAATTTATGTTTATAAAAATAATTTATACGCAAATAATGTTCCTATACTAGTTTACAAGATTGCTAAAGTATGATAGTATATTAGAAGCTGTGTTATAATTTCAGTTGAAATTTATTATCACCATTGTTGACAGTATTTGTTTGGTATACGTTGTTGAAGGTCTGAATCGATGTTTTCAAAAATAACTTGTATGTAAATATGCTCCTAAACCAAATGATTGAATTGGTAAAACAGGATAATTTATTAGATATTAAGCCAACTCAGCAGACGGGCTACCGCCTGTGCTATTTGTGTTTTAAGCTATTGTGCATTTAGTATTTAACTTTTGTTTGTAAGATCTTTTGGAATGTAATAATAATAAACACTTTTCTATTCTGTTCTATTCTATTCTGTTCTATTCTATTCTACATTGTTTTTAAATAGAAAATTCATTTTAATCAGGTCTAGCCAAAATGACAATCTTTAAATAGGCAGTCCACTTCTGCAGCAGTGCAAACCATTCTGCACTATTACTTGCTGAATGGATCCATAGCTAAAAGTCTGTAGACTGTTAAACAATCGGTTTTATTCAAATTGATTTAATTTTTATGTATAGTATGGTTGAGACGAAAAATTAGCGTCATGAGCGGGACTCGAACCCACGACCCAGGTGCTCTGAACACTTGAGCTCTCGTGACTTCGGTTCCCAAGACGCCAGCTCATTACCTCAACCTAAAATTTTTCAAATCTCCCTCTTTCTGGCAAAAAAGGTTAAAATAGGTTTTATATACAATTTACGATTAATTCAGTCTTATTTATAAAATCTTTTTGTGTTCTCCCACACAATGATCTAAATTTATCTTTATTATTTGGATTAGGTTGCTAATATACTGGGTTCTTCCAGAAATAAAATTGAAAAGCTTCATGTTCGTTCCCTCTAACGCATTTACCTTTTTTTTAGTCATTCCCGGCTGAACGGAATATTAATCTGATGTTTAGCGGAAGAAGTTCTAATAAAAGTAATTAGTCTGAACATTTGTCTTTATATGATACTAACTATGAAAAACCAACATTGCCGAGGAATGTCAACATCAATCGAATACGTCTTAATTTTTGAAGAAAAATCAATAACCAATAACCAAACCAATATAAATGGGGCACTTTTACACTGGCAGAACCATTCTCACAAACTGCATCCTCATATTCCTTTTTCCGGCGGCGTGTCGCACAAAAGAGTGGCACGGTGGATTCAACATCGGACAATCACTCTTGTACCAGCCTTGACACAATCTAAAATACTTATCGTGACTAGACCATCACCCAGACGTAACATACTCCCACGTCCGCTTTCAATTTCGTATTTGCTTTTTATATTCAAACTTATTGCAGAATGCACACTGGGGAAATACAATTTAGAATTCGCCGACCTGTCAAAAACTGTGAAAAGATTGTTTTCTGGAATAAAAGGTGTTTTAATGTTTCGAATTATACTTTTGACAACATTTAATTTGTTTAATATTCAGAAAAAAACCAGTAACTTGTAATCCGTGAAATGAACGGACTGCCAAGAAAATGTTACGGACGCTATTTTTCGGGCACTCTGTTATACTTATTTTGACAACTACATACATGATACCCAGGATTTCAATGAACATATAAATCGTCCTTTCTAAAATATTGCCTATTTCTGGATTCACTCAGGATGCTTTGCTGGTAATGGGATTTCGCCGTTTGATATTAATGCATATATTCTTTGTTCGATACCTTTTGTGGGGTAGCTAAGAAAAGGTTCTCAGGTCATCCTTGTATCTGGGAGAAAAATGAGATTAACAAATGAAGACATTCTATTATTAAAGAAAGCGCTGCTTCTCATAATTTTCTCCCTTTGCGTGGAACACCTTGCTATGCTACATAATACAAAAAATGGGGAAAAGCACTGAAAAATCATCTCAAACCTAAGTATTCTGTCAAAATAGATTGAGCATTCAACTGTGCTATTCTTATTAAGTGTTTTAAAGAAGTTATTATCAGGCAAGTGTGCTGTTTTCTAATTAATAGCACACTAGCGTAGTGTGGGGTATACTAACCGTTGCGCTAGGTATCTATTAAGTTACGCTATGTTCACGAATGAGTCGGAGAGGAACAAACAAATTAGATTGAAAAGAAGGGGCAAAGCAGTAAAATTTCAGTTTCAGCAAAGTACAGCAATCTGGAGGCTGTCATCAAGTAAACATAAAACATATTCGCAAACCTTCCTCAACACACTTTTAGCGTTCCTTAACGTACTATCTTTAGAATACAGTAATATATTTAACACAATACAATAGGTGCGTGAGAAACCTAATGTTCTTTCAAAATGCAAGCATTGATTTTTTAAATTGCTATAAAAGTCCTGTCTGGAAAGGATCTCCTTTTAAAAAAGTTTTGGGATTTACTTCACATTTGATCTCATTAGGGACCAAATGGAAATACATTGGGCGTACACAGAGGAATCAATTCAACATAACTGTTAATTTTGGTTGGGGCAACACTATTTATAAGACAGCTCATATCAATTTTTTTTTAAATTTGTTGATATATTTTCACCTCTATTAAAAAACTCCCTCACGGGAAAGTTTTTCGGAAAAGGTAAAAGTATGGACCGACAGTCAGGCAGCACTAAAGGCCCTAGCCTCATGCGACTAATGTGCACTGCCACTGCCTGTTTGTTGCGAGGTGTTCGTAACTGTATGTTCGAGATGCGAGGTGTTTGTAACTTCCTGGAGGCCCTGACGGAAGTCAGTGACAGTAATGACCTTATCATGGATGAGTCAGTCCCTGGATGCTCGGGGCACAGAGTCAACGAAAAGGTTGACTTTTGGCCAAAGAGGGGGCAAACCTATAAATCTAAAAATGGATTCTTAATGAGTAAAAACCTGATGGGACAGTACCACGGCATGAGGCACAGGATTCATAGAAGGGCCATTCGCAAAACTTATAAAGGAATTAAAGCAACCGAACCAGGATTCTGGTTGGACTCCTAACAGGGCACTGCCACTTAAGAAAGCATATGCACCGGATAGGAGTACAGACAGAAGAAACACTGTGCAGCCGGGAAGCCAAGAAGAGGAGGAGGCAGCAGTACTCATTTTTCTGTGAAGGTCTATGGTGCAGGTTCTTGCAACTAGAGCAGGAAAAAACCCCAAGCAAGATCCTACACTAAGGAGCAAGGGTATGGAAGTTGATTAACTACCTGAAGCTGGCCTGTGAGATAAAAAACATGGGAGCACAATAGATCTACTCAGTTCGAGTGCAGAAGGCCTTGGTGGCCGCCTTTTTTATCCCTATCCTTATCCCTATCCCTATGGTACATTATGTTCCCGCATACTACTCGATCGTCCTTAAAAGGACTATGAGGATCTTTAACGTCTTTTCAGGTCGCACCCACTCCAACCCCTCGACGTAACCGCCCCAGTCTGTATTTGATACTTCACTGAATGAACAGTTGCGATCCTCTTTTTGTTCAACCTCCGAATAGACCCTAACAGTGACGCCGCGAGTAGGCAAGAGGTCGCGGGAAATAGGTTATTTGTTGCACTTCACCGTTCCCCATCCACCTTCTGTACGTATTCGAGGGACTCCGTAGTTGTAGTCTCAGCGTCCTCGACACTATACGCTTCGGTGGTCCGATCCTTCGTTCCCAGCGAGGCCGGGGGTGACAACGAAGGTCATACGGATAGGCGTAGGTGGATGGCCATCATCCCTATGGTAAGATATGGTATTTGAAGAAAGTAGGCAGGGAGTGACCAATTTGTATTAAAAACGAACACTTTTCTCCAGTATGGCAGTTATTGATTTTTTGCATTTTCACATGTATTCCCCCAGCATACTAAGGCATATTGAATTTGTGATTTATGAGTGGGTTATACATTCTATGTAGAAGGGAGATGTTACATTTGTTACATAGAAAATAAATATATCTTAAACCATATTTTAGTCAAATTGTATCAATACAGGCTTAAGTCTTAAATACCTGATGGGTGATCGGGTTTTCCTCCTTCTACAATAAATTATATTTCAAACATTATTTCTTCTTTTTTTCAGGAGGGTATTGTTACTTTATTTTGATACTAATAATTGGTACTTTCATTTTGATACCGAGCCCCTAGTTGTTGCCAACTGCATCGCAGGTTTTACTTTATAATTATTCATGGATTTTTATCGTTTGAGCTTCATTTAGAGTCGGCAAATACGGAAAAATGGCAATCTCCTCAGTTGCAACTCAATCTTCCCCTAAGGCTGGCGTAATTTTCACCTTCCGAAAAGAGGGATCCGACCAAAAGGAAAGCGGCCCCCCCGGGATCGCAACTGTGTCACGGTCAAATGCAAATTTATGCCTAAGCGTGAAGAATGCGTGATGAATAGACTTACTAGACTTTGGATAGTTTAAAAAAAATTATCTTCTCCGTATTTAAATAAAAAATATACCGCCCTTGTTCAAGTGCCGGGTCTAATGTGTGTATCTATAAATCCCTGGCCTCCTCTCAGATATTAATTATTTGATATTGCATCTCCGGACAGCCTATTTTCCATTCACCAAGGATAAAATTATAAATAAACAATATTTTAAAATGATTAATTATCGGCTGAGCATAGTTTCAATTTCACGAGAAATTTATTCGTATTCTGCATCATTCAAAAATGTAGTGGATTTTTTTGTAATTAACAAACTAACTAGAAGGGCCGTTTCCATTCGTTCGTTCGTACATTCATTTGCATCATGCAATTAGTAATATTAATGGGCATGCTGATTAACACAGGGCACGATTCCGAAACATATTTCACTACAGAGAAAGGAGCAAGATCGAAGCGGATCCTCTTACATCAATCAAATAACATTCAAATATCCAAAATGTAAAAACATTGATTAGTATACGATATCTACCAGTTCGTGTTGAGAATATCTTCTATGGGGTAATACCGATTTAAAATTAAAAACCGTTTGCTGACTGTTTGTTGTAGACAGGTCTTGCTGATTTCATTATAATAAATAAATGAAACTAGAACCTGTAACAGTTTGAATAATAACAATAAATATAAAAATAATAATAAAAAACATAATTAAAAGAAAATGGCAGGCATCGTTGTGCCCAGCAAAAATGCTATGCTCGCGTATGAAGAGCAATGTAGGTGGTCCTTCGATGCCTTGATTCATAGAAAAAAGATCATCTTCACTCGATTAAGAATAGGCCATGCGAGGTTGACACACGGACTTACGTTTGTGCAAAAGCCCGTAAATATGTCTGGTATGTTGAGAAGGTTGTTGATGTGTTCCACATAGTTAAGGGTACAATTCCTTGGCTCTATATAGAAAACGTGTAGAATTGCCAACCGATAAGAGAATCGTGTTTCATCAAAGCAGCGAATATCTGAGTCCCCTGTTCCGATTCATGGAGGAAACAGGGTTGATCTATGGTTGTAATGCTGTTAGTTTTGTTTCCCTAGCTAGAGTGAATGTATTTATTGGAGTCAATGTGTGTTGTGAGACGGCCGAGGGAGTACCTCACCGTCCCTCAATTAGATTACTTATATAAAATTTGGTGAAGTCTTGACCGCTCACAAGAATGAGGAAGTTTAAAAAAACACCTTTTTCATTTTTGGCGACGTTTCGACCTTCATTCGGTTCATCTTCAGGGCATAAAATGTGATGCTTCTCTTGTATTGTCATATTGGTGTTGTGATTAACAATTGGTTAAGATCCTTCCACACAACACCAATATGACACCACAAGAAAGCACCACACTTTATGTTCTGAAGATGGCCAGAATAAAGGTCGAAACGTCGACAAAAAATAGAAAAGGTGTTTTTCTAAACTACCTCATTCATGACCGCTCTTCATGACTTCAACAAATTATGAAACAATAGATCACTAAGAAACATATATTTATGTATAATATAGGTAAAGGGTGATGGAGGATTATCGAGTACCACCCTAATAGAGTGAATGGTACGTAAATTTAAATAAGAAAGAATGTAGTTAGAAATTAATGAGATCACTGAATGGGCTTGGTTTTAGGAACTGATTGGTTGGGGACTGAAATGAACTAAATGTTGGTTGTACCCAGAGCACAACCTGGGCAGCCCGGACTCCACGCGAGTAACGTTCTCTACGATACAATTTGTACTCTTCGTCCGACTTTCCTTGGAGTAAAATAATAATTTTAAAATAAAATATTTCGCAGAAATCGACGACCAAAAGCCATTCTGAGATCATCATTCAACATTTTAAAAACAATTGTAGCCACTAGCCAGACTGAGTGAGGATGGTCATATTTTCTACCTATTCTCGTCACGGTCACTGCGTGAAATTTATTTGAAATTCTGCAATTCATTTTATTTTGGTGGCTTTTTCAAAGTCGTTACAAAATTGTTATACCCTTGATTCATATGTTTCAGGCTCTTCCTTCTTGTCCTTTTATTTGTTTCTTTGACGACTGCGTCAAGCAATGAGGATATAAATATCTAGGGTGACAGATTTAAACGGCGATCATCCAATAGCCGTATTGAATGAAGTCAGCATGAAATCTCACCGTCGCTAGCCAGGGTTTGGAGGAAGTGTTGTCTATAGAGATTACTGATTGATAGATTGAGATAAAAGGATTGTTTTGTGTGGAATCTATTGCACCAAGATGTTTGGACGTGACATAGAACGGGTGGATCGGAATGGTTAATTTTCCTGGATAGTTCAAATCCATAGTCAACATAGGAGCGAGGAAAAGAAGAATTTCTCTTGTTTATTGGTAATGTCAGTAGAGATCTATGGTTTAATGGTCTCTTCAGCATGTTCTATCTGATTGCATTGTTCGCCGAAAGATAGAGGTGTGGTGAAAGTAGATGGGCTGTACTATTGATGGTTGTATATGAGTTGAAACTATTGATTCAATCAATCTATGGAAAAAATTGGAAATCCATTACACTCAACGACCATAAATGATACAAGGACCTTGTTGATTCATAGATTTCGAGGTGGGTACTTTTCATATCTTCCAGCATTTGTTAGGATCCGCATGTATAGCAGAATCTTGAAGGAAGGAGGACAGTTTGCCTTTTGATCTTACCGAATTTTTTAGGTGAATAAAACTCATAGATGAGTTTCTCCATTTTTAAGAGAATCCCTTTGCTTTCTGGCTTCTAAGGAGAATTTCTTGTACCTTGATTAAATGTCTTGGTTCAATAGGCCATAAATTACATTAATTAAGAAACAATTTTCTCTGCATTAAATAATGCCTTCCCCCAGCAATGTACAAGTAGCTATACACCTTAGCAAAATTATGGATTAAGTCGAAAGGTGTTTAGTAGGCGAAATCCCGATTCCACAAACATCTATACTTTTTCACACACTATTTGTTTTTTGATTTTTTTAATGTAAATCGCTGAACCAAGATTGGTAGTTAATCGTTTCCTATAATTTTGCTCTGCCGATGCTCAGACTGTCAAACAGACCAGTCAAAATTCATCGAACGACCAAACTGCTGGGGCTCCGTGCAGATTCCATAAATAAATCTTTTATCAACAAGATTTATGAACTATTTTGTTTCTTGAATTGCTATGGTTTCATTTTTGAGTTTTTTTACGGTTTAGTGGCCAACCAAAGCGCACCGTCGCTAGTGAAATTTTCCGGACACAGATAACCGCCGGAAGCGCATGCTTGAAACTCGATGTTTGCTCATAGTCCGGAACGTCTGCGGCGGCCTGGCAAAAATACGGGCAATTAGCCCAACTATTGTAATTCCCGGGTCACGATAAGCCGAACTAACTCCGCTTTCTGTCTTCGCGTGTTCACAAATAACTGCGACCTTTGTGGTGACTGATTAGCCAAAAGTGGTTCGCAATTATTTCTATCCTCGACGTTTTTGGAGGACTGTTTTTAGCGAAATTGATAAAAAGCGGCGTTATTACGCCCTCTCTTCTAGAATAGAAGAAAGGCTTCCCTTCTCTCTTTTACAACAAGTATAGCGATAAGCCCGTTCTCGTGAAATGCTTTTTCAGGACATGATCGATTCGTCCGATACTTGTGAGATAAGGGCGAATACCGTTATCGTGAGGATCTGTGATTCCTTAGCCGCAGGATAAGTTGAGTACCTTTACCGCCTACGACAAACAAATCTTTATAAACGCAATACCTCCGTATAGAGCAAAGGAATTTGACCCAGGATGAATGAACGACACAAACAAGGAACACCACACAAGTCTAATTTGAGCATGATTAACTTAAAAGACATACAATTGCGTTGGTCTCCCATCATCAACAATTTGTTCCATTCATAATAATTACATTGCTTTGTAGGGAAAAAAGCTATATTCATGAAACTGACCACTGATCATCAATTAAACACTTGAATTAAAACTATCTATTAGAAAATTTACAAGACCTTAGCTTCATTTTAGCTAATGATTTGCTAAAGAAACATTTGCAAAAAATATTTGAATGTGTCCAGTGTTTTAAAATTCAGTCTGCATCGCCTTTGTCCACAAATAAGCAAAACTTTATTATATTAGTACAAAGTTCAAAAGGAATTTGTATTTCGATCGATACGACCATTATTTTGGTATGGTAATAAGGATAAGGGCACCTAGTTCTTTATTTGAATGCAATAGACTCAATCCTTCTCAGAAGTAATTAGGTCATTGACTGTAGCTACTGCAATTTAATTCCCTAAGTTCTTTTTCGTATGTTAGGTAAAATCTTTATTGTGCTGTTGCTTCATATTCGAAAATGATATGGGTGGCTGTTTCCTCCTCATCATTACATCATCCGCAGATGGGATCAACGTTGTATATGCCCATGTTGTGAAGATGTTTTCTCAGATGCCAGTAACCGGTTAGTAGTCCTACCACTCCTCTGGGTCCAGCCCTCTCCAATTGCAGCGGTAATTTTGCCAGTCTTGGTGAGGGTTGTTTCATCATAAATTTGCTGTGTCTACCGCTGCTAGAGTTTATCCACTTCTCCTTTTGTTTTGTTTGGATCCATTCTGCGATGGAAAATTTTATATTTGTTTTGTTATCTCAAATGTATGGGGGGGGCCTATGTATGGTCTTGCAGATTCTCCTCTGGCCATTCTCTCTGCTTTCTCATTACCCAAAATTCCTATATGCCCTGGAATACAAGAAGTTGTTGTGTTTCCCCAGGTTGTGGAGATTTTGGATGCATTCACTGTCCAATTTTGATGTGGTTCATTTTCATGCTAATGTTTTAATGGCTGCTTGGCTCAGATCTTATGAGGATTTTTTGCCAGTGTAACCTCTTTTAAGATTTTCCCGGGCACACGCGTTGATGGTATGCATTTCTGCTTGAAAAACTGAAGTATACTTCCCTAATGAGTCTGATTGCTCGTTTTAGGCTTGTACCGAAATTGCCGGATCGTTTGTTTTGGAGCCAGCTGTATTCCATATCATTGTATCTGATACTCTCCTGTGTTCTTCCTCTCCTTTATTGTCCGTTGAGACTTATAGGATGTTATAAAGAATGTTTTCGGGATCATATAGTCAGTCCCCTTTTCTAAGAGTGGGTGTCTCATTTTGTTAATTATGTTTGTATGCCCGAATTGTATAATTCTTATCCAATTTGATTGTTTCTGGAGCCTAAATGAGCTTTTTCTAGCCTCTCCTTGTACAAATATTTCCAGTGGAGGTACCTTTAGCAGTTTCTAATGCATTTCTATTGCAGGGGTTGTTCCCATTGCTCCTGTGAGCACTGTTTTAAAAAATACCAAAAATTTATCTTCTTCGTTTATATTTTATATTTTTATTCGTGTAAAATATACGGTTGAATTTATAATAAATAATTATGTTAATTAATTAATCCTATCCATTAAATAATGTTTCCTCGAACAAATTTGTTTTCTGTTACTTATAAGTTTATAACATTGTGCAGACACAATATTGCAGGTTTGAGACCGTAGGCTTGGCCATATTTAGGTTTTTTCTAGCCAATGGGGGTTTTGAACATACGTTGCCAGTTTTGTTGTGAAAAATTCCCCGATTTCGTAGGATACGTTTCACTGAGAACATAATTTGAATATGGATTGAGGTCGCAGACGAAAAATACTCGCAGATATCGTTTTGTTATAACTGTCTCCAACTGTTGAGTGTATTGTAGATATAAAAATGTTTCAAAACATTATTTTAAAAAAATACTTGGGGCATAAAATAATGGATAAAATTAAATAATTAGTGGGTTAAATCTGACACGATAAATAAAATTTTTGTTGTTGATAACAAGCATGTGCTTATAAAAAAACAAAGAAGTGGAAATAAAAAAACGAGTGAGTGAGTTAATGAAGTGAGCTAATGTGAAATTGTTAATGAGTGATTGAGCGATTTAATAAAGGGAGAATTAAGCGAGTGATTGTGTTAGTGGATGAATAATCAATTGATAATTGAGTGTGTTTGTTAGTTAATGAAGGAACAAATCAGTGAGTGAGAGAAAGAAAGCGAGTGACGGAGAGATAAAATAAGTTATTAAATGAGTGAGTCTGTCAATTAATGATGAAGCTGGTGAGCGGGTGAGTTTTTTAGTTAATGAAGAAGCAACTTAGTGAGTGAAAGAAAGAGTAATTGACTTAATAAATTAAGCATTGAGTGAGTGTGTTAGTGAATAATAATCAAGTGAGTGGGTGAGAGAAAGAGAGCGAGAGAGAGAGAGAGAGAGAGAAAGAAAGAAAGAATAAGTTACTAAATGAGAGATTATGTTAGTGATTGAGGTAGAGATTGAATAAAGGAGCGAGAGAAGTAGAGCTAGGGAGACAATAATTTACTGAGTTAGTGTGGTAGTGAATGAAGGTACTATGTGGTGAGTGAGTGACTGAGTTAGTGTTAGTGAAGAAGTGAAAAAGTGTGAAGCGTATCGACTCATTGAGTGAGAGAGAGTTTTTGTGGGTTTTTATATGGTTTTACAAGGACGTGGCAAATACTATTTCAGGGATACACATAAACCATTAATAATATATGGAATATTATGCTTCGATATTCCATTAGCATTTTTGATGTAACGGTCGGCATTTTCTGACAGCCAAAATAGCGATTATTTTTGTAGCGATGACGGGATTTTTAAAGGAAAAGAGGATAAATAACAAAAATTGACGTCGGAGGCTGGGGCTGGTGTCCGTTGAGGGACATTTGCTGACAAAGAAATGAAAGTTGTTCTCCGTGGAGGTTAGAGAGGATGACACGGGCCCATCCCGGATACAAGATAAGGTAAACCAGTACCACTTTCTAGGAGCCCTCCTCCGCCGAGTCGCGGCCACCTGTGATTCCAATATATTAAGGATTATTATAGCTATTACGGCACGATCCACCACCGAGTTTAGGCGAATTATTACTATAAAAAAGGCCGACTTGATTTGTTTTCTTTTTATCATTTTTTCTTTTTTGTTTGAAACGGGCTACTGAGTGTACATTTAAGAGTATGTTTTTATTTATTTTTCGACAGTATAATTAACCCAATCGATTGACATTATTTGACAGAAAAGATTGTCTATAACTGGAACTTTCCAGGACATTGGATCCATTTGGGCTCCATTAAAACACAATATATTCAACCTGAAATAACAGCCTGAACTTAATCTATAATATATTGGTGCTAATATCAATAATCGTAAAACAGTGTTGTTAATGGGTTCTCAATTTTGACCTTCTCTCTGTTGAATGTCTAATAATTTGTGTAAAACGCGTTAATTTAATCATATATAGAATAAAAATATTTTACGGCGATAACACCTAAAATATTTTTTAGTTCTTTTCCGTTAAAAGTAACGGTAAAATTACAATGAATGTCTCGTAAGAAATACTAACTTGTCACGTTACACATTCGCAAAATAAACGAAAAAAAAAATTTAAGTGTATACAATTGCAAATAAACGAAGTGCTTGAAATCCTAGAGGTAAGAATTGTCAGAACCGGAAAATCTCTAGCACCAAGAGTCTCATTATCCCAATAGGGTCATGCTTTACGTTTCGGAACGCGTATCATTTCCTGTATAGTACTTTAAAAAAATTTCAATTCGAAAATATTAAACAGAATATCAGTGGCAATGAAAAAAAAAAGTCAGACCGATATCTGACATGCGCCGTTTTTACGTATGAATTTAAATGCGAGAATGAGTTTTACGAGAAGTGTTATTAAAGTTTAGCATTTCCGGTCAGTTAGTTTTCAACGTAGCTGTCTAATCTGTATGTCAGATAAATTTTTCTTGTAAAATTTAAAGACCTAATTGTACTTTTTAAACTTAGCCTAGTTGAGGTCGTCTTGTTAAGAGTTTTCGTCTATTTGATTTATTTTCCCTCACAATACGACAGATAAAAGGCAAACTGATAATTCCTGCATTTAAAGTTGTATTTTATTTTTAAAAAGCGGAGTTTTTCATGAAGAATTTTATGGTTCGCGAACGTGCTTATCATCAAGTAGTGAAGAGTACTTAGATTACTACATGGAAGAATTTACATTCGTATAATCACTGTGCTCATTTTTGCGGGTTTTAGACATAAATTCATTTTGGTTTTAACCAATTATGGTCAACTAAATAATTTCATTCCAAATCGACGTAGTTTTCGTAAGAGTGGCCTAGCGGAACCATCGGCGCAAAGCCACAAAGCTTTTTAACCAAAAGAACGACAATATCGAGTTTCATTCAGCCTTACAGAACGGATTAATTTATATGAGAACTAAATATTTTAAACCGCCGAAAAATTGCGGTTTGTTGGGAATATAATTATTTTCTAGGAACCGTACATTTTATATCTTCCCCATTTAATGCAAGTACTCCAAAAAAAAAGTACCCTAGGTCCTAATCTTGGCATTGTTACTGAGAATGCCGCAACAGATGGAAAATAGAGATCATCTGTTCATAATGATAACGTTAAATCTTACTAACTTACTTTACTTTTTAACCAAATATAGCCAGTGATCTAAACAATCCTTAAATAAGCAACTCATACAAGCCGGCGTCCCACAAGGGAGAATTGTTGGATCCTCCCTTTTATCATTTTTACTGCTGACCTACTTACACACCACAATACCGTCATTAATCTACCGGGATGATACAGCTATTTTGTCTTCTAACTCGAAACCTATCCAAGCTACTTCCAACAACACCTTGAACTTATCGAAGACTGGCCCTCCACGGCACACCAGCAACAAACAAATACCGATTCCCATTCAAGTTAAATACTTAAAGGACCAAACCTGGCTTGTAATCCCCACACAAGACTTAAAGGACAACTACTAAACAGAAGAGTTAGACAACTACGAACACTTCTAGGACCTAAATCCGAGTTGACACTAAACTAACCTAATACAACACTTTACCAAGCATTTTAGATTTACGGAGAGGCTACCATCATCTAGCATCGAATCATTCCAATCAAAAGTCCAATCGTCAAAGCTCCTTACTACGTTACTAACCTCACTATCCACAACGACCGCAACTTTCCTGATGTTAACGGACTGATCCCTGTCCGAATTCCAACAATTTCACCAACCTCCTGGAATTCCCATCCCGTGGACCCGCCACGTCGCCTTATCGACCATTGCCTCGAGACCTCATTGCCGCTTGCTTAATCTTTCTCACTGAGAGCCGGCATTGGCTGGTGGTTTGAACTCCGAGCGCAGCGCTGGCATTAGCGTTAGTGCTGTGACCGAGTGAAAAAACATTTTGTGAACACAAAAATCCGGACATATCTTTTACATTCCACCTGTTGAAGACCTAGCAATAACCAGCCCAATAATTTAAATTCTACTCATCTCTTTCAACCCACGACAATGCTCATTCAACTGAATTCCTCCTCGCTTCCTATTAATCTAGATGTCTTTAAAAAGTGCCTACGCCAATTTTTGAATCTTTTCCAGTGATCGATTAATATTGAAATATTATCATGCGATTTAGCTGTTGTAATATTTTATTGCATTCTTACGCTCTTTGGATGCCAGCTTCTAACCCGCGAAACCTGAATTTATCCCCTTTAGAATTAATTGGAGAAGGAAGTAGCGGTTCTTTCAAGAAATCAAGATGCTAGCCTTCCTGCATTTATTATTGTAGGTGGTTCCCGATTGTCTGATATCTGAAGGACTTTGGTGCTGAGATTTTGTCCGTTCCAGGGTATTCGACGCATTCAGGATTTAAGTACATATCTCGAAATCATCTTAAACTCAATACACGAGGACAGGCCAAACATCAATCAGGTCCTGTGGAACTGGATCGTTTTAATCGTGTTAAAGGAAGGAGGTAATTTCGTATAAGACTGTGCAGGCTATTGCTAGTATGCTTTTGATTTCACGTTCCGAGGGAATCGAGATTGAGAGATCTTGTGGCATAGTTCTCGTGACAGAAGACCAAAAATTTGGTCCTACCGATATTGATCTTTCGACCTGTGCTCTAACCTATCGCTAGTGTTTTATCGATAAGTAGTACGATATTCGATAATCTCTCGCATAATTTCTGTGTAATCGGCGTACTTGAGATTATTGACACGCACACATTAGGAAAAGAAAGCATTCACCTTCTAGAAAATCGCTGGATTTTACACTTTTTTTTTCATTTATTAAATTTCGACCCACCTAATCCCCTCTTCTAACTGTTCGGTCCGAAAAGAAATAAATCGTGATTAAATGGCAGTTGCGTTTAAAAGGTGGCCTATACATAATTTATAAACAGAGAACTGAGAATCGATGATCGGCCAGAGTTGTAGAAACCTGTTAAGGGCGTGAAATAGCAAGTCACTTGATACATGCTTTATTGATGTATGTATCATTACAGATTTCGCTATTGGATTCTGTCTGTGATAATAAATGGAACTGTACATCAAGTTGAAAATAAGATGGACTTTATGTAACGCATTGCTCGAAAACGTACGACCTGGTTGAAATGGAAGTGTTTTTACAAAGAATAGGTTAGAAGTTACAAATCAACGAATTTAAATTTATGGAACAGACTTCTACAAATTATGTTTTAATTATGTCCATAATACGCTAGAATGTAAATTAGTAAATTTTATTATATTTACTTTTTCCTTGCTTATTATGTATTATGTTCATTTTTTGTTTAAAAAGAATAGATTAAATAAAACTCAAACTGCCTCATAAATGTCAAATTATACTATAAAAAAATATATACATAGTGGCGCAACGAAACAACGACACAACTCTGCGAATAAGGAAAAAGGAAAATATAACTCTTAAATTATAAAATTGGTTGATTTTATAGCAGGCACAAATTTGAAATTTTACACCATCCATCAAATCAAATTTTTATTGAATAGAAAAAAGTTGGAGGTTTCTTAACTTGCCTTTGGGGAACAAATTAATTTTGTAAACCATTCGTAAAAATTGATTATCCTCAAGCCAATCCAACATCAACAGCCTATCGTCGAATATTTTTAAACTGAATCATTCGTTTGGTATTATTTCATTGAAGTTTAATAGTTGATGACTCTTAAGTTCAAGTCATTCTAAGTCTACACAGGGGCTTAGCTAACAAGTTATCAGCACGTTATTACACAAAGGAGAATGACAATTGAACAACCGATTGGAAATCAAAAACAGGAAAGCTTCACGTAATACAGAAGACATGTTGTTAAAAGAAGACCCAAGGCAAAGAAATAAAATAATTTTACGGAGTGATTTGTTATGTTGAGAAGCGTAAAATTTCTTTCGGTATTCACATTTCGATAAAGGTTCTGCCGAGTCTGATAGAATTTCACGGATGAAATCTTAAGAGGGAGAGGCCATGAAACCAGGAAGGGTTTCAGGCCAGTTCCCATGGAGAGCCGTCGGGTCATAAAATGCAATAAACCTTCTTCGGCCGCAGTAGTCGACCATTAAGCCGCATCTTTCAACCGGCCTTTAATTAACAAGAGTGTCTTCACCTTTTTAACCAGACCACTTTACTATCCTCAACTCTGGCAGAGGGAATTAAAATAATTTCTGGATTTATTACAGAATATCATAGCGGAGTAAGAAAAATTTATTCCCAATTCACTTTTATGGCTTTTAAAAACCACAGCTTTGTACGGACAGGTTTTTTCCGCTTCTTGGGAAAGATGATTTTTACGGGGATTGTAAATAACATTTAAATTAATAAAGCAAAAATACATAAAAATACTGCCATCGTTAATTTTGTTAAACGACAAAATTAATTTCACCAAATCTCAATTTATTGCTCTGAATTTGAGATTGCTACTGAGCGAACATGCCGTGTAAAAATTTGTACGATAAATTATATTTATGTTATAAATTTTCCAATATTTTTTCTGTTCATGTTGGACACAAGTTGGTGCTTCACACCATCTTCAATGATGAATACCTAGAAGTGCAACGGAAACCAGCGAGAATAGACCCTCTACTGAAGATGGGGAAAAATCGAAACGCGTCTGGCGGAACTAGGATAGGAAAACGACCTACGGGTTAACCTCGCAAAGTGACGATCGGTGTAAGTCTACTCACTTGCAGACCAAACAACCACCAAATTCTGTGTTGGTATGGCCTTGATTCTAATGCGAACTTTCCTAGATTAAACACCAATGTTGATTCTTTATAAAGGTGTAATTAAACTCTAATTATTCTTGCTTGTGTACGAAATTTTGTGATGGTGACAAAACCCAAAGCGTTTCGGCATATTCGGCAAGATGAGAAATAATTGCGTGCGCAGCAACACCGATCCGCGCCAAATTAGATAATCAGAGATAACTTTCCAACTCAATCCTCTGAATTGACCGCATGGTATTACCTGTATGAAATGGTAAATGCGAAAAAATGAAATAAATGGGTTAAAAAAAAATTAACTTATTCATTCATCTTCTTTAATTCCAGTCTTAAAAAATATCTTTCTTTGGATACGATCATCCTTTGTGATGCAACATGGTTATTGTCTGACCGTTCATGTCAATTCTGATGAAGGTCCTAGGAAATTTCTTAAACATAGCCTCCTCCCGAAAAAATTGTATTCACTATTTTGAGTGAGCACTGAGGGCTTTTGCCTCCGTTGTTCATAACTTAAAATTTCGATCCCGGCTTACTTAATTAAAATTGGAAGGTAATGGCCACATCCATGTTCTCCAGGACTGTCACCAATTTAACCCTAAGGCGGTAAACTTTTGAAAACCGCCGGTCACCAACCTTTTCAAAAGTTGATAATAGCATTACGCAGATAAATTTTGAAAACCGACAAGTAGTTGACTTAATGGCTTGAAATTTATTTCATTGAACAAATTATTTTTTGTTGGTTAATTATTTTTAAGGGGACCGCGGTAGCCGAGTGGTTAGCATGAGAGACTCTCACGCCGCGATCGTTGGTTCGATTCCCACCGTCGCCTCTGGCCGTTTTTTCACGATAACCCCCCCCAATTTGAACACACATATAAGAATTCGTCACCATGGCTAATATGCATAGATCATAACGCCAAAAAAAAATATATATATATTTTTAAATTTCCACTTCAAAAAAGCGAGAGGATTTTCCTGAAGACGTGCCATATTCCTAAGTTAATCTAATATCTACCATATGCGCTTTGTAAAGATTTTAACTATGTCAACGTAGGTGGACTGCAAAGAGTTTAGAAAAATACAAGTTATTATCCAATCGATGAAATAAAATATTTATTATCTTCTGACCCGCCTTGACTATTTGTCTCGTTCGTTTTGACTTCACTTAGATAAACGTCATCACCGTCCAAGCAAAGCATAAGTTATTTGAATTTATCTATATCGAAAGAATAAACCCGTCGATTCTTCATTTTTTCTAACAATTAAATCCAATCCGTCGAGAACAGTTAATCATACGTCGAATCGCCTCGTGCCCGCCCTAAATAATCCCTTAATGAATTTATTCCCGAGGTTTCGCCGTTCTCCCCTGAGCCTTGAACACCTGCCAATTATCCACTTAAATGCGTATCCGCGAACTACATGAGTAACGACCGTTTTGATGACTACCTGTTCATAAAAAATCGATTAACCCGCGAGTGAAAAAAAAAAGTTAACGCACACAATCGTCGGCGTTTTTATTGGAAATTTATTCTAACATTTCGAAGAAATGAAAAACGTTGAAATAATTTCGAAAAACATACGCACAGATTTCCGAGTGGATTGTAACAACTTAATTTCCATACCTACTGGTAACGACATGTCAATAGTGTTTCCAGTTCATTTTATCACCTGGACCAATGCAAACTTACTTTTCAATCAAATAACATACAGTAGAAATCGTATATTAATCTGCGCTTGTAAAAACATAACGTTTAAAAGGACGGGACTGCTAGTTCCCGACCCATTTTCATAAAAGTTTATGTATAAAAGTCTGGTTAGAAAAACACTAACCGCTCTTAGTGACTAAAAGCTTATTTCTGGGGGAAATAATTCGCTTATAAGACCATCAGGACTGGTTTTTGCAAGAAAGTAATTTAGCTAACCCGCCTTTATCTGAACGACTTTTTTCAGTCTAACACAGTTATTCAAAATTGAACAAAAGTGTGCAAAGATGAATGTAAAAAGGACTGAAGATAAAATGGAATACACACACATCTTCACTGTATTCCTTTGCTAATATACTATGTTCATAAGGCTATTAATTTTAAAAAATCCATGTAACTTCCAGATTGTAAAACGGGGAACAATGGAGGATTGGTCATGCGACTGACTATACACGGTGCCCTTTTTAGATTGAAATTCTCTTGAACCAATGACGCTATAAAAAAAATATATTTGTTTAATATTTTTTAGTCCAGTCTAATTTCAATTTTTCCCTTTTTTTGGAGAAAAATTATACAGGCTACCTCAGGCCCAGTTCAACTGCAAAATTTCAAATGCGTCACTATACATCCTGAAAGGTCATTTTAAAGGATTTTGTAAGCTCAAAACAATGGTGCAATCGGATTTTAAATAGATCAAAAGCTGATAAAGTTAAGACAAAAAGTTTGGAAAAAGGCAGTCATTTGGTTTGCTATTCATTAATCACATTTCATGTTCGATCTGCTTGCTTTGCGTAAATATCAATGATTTGCTCTTTTTATCGGATGACCGAGGAGGCCGACAGATCGGGCCATGAGGTCCTATCCACCCGGAATGGACGATTCAAATAACGTCTCACCTGCAAAGAATTGTGTACATCCATCAAACTGGAGAATATTCGCTGTCGTTGTTGCAGAGGAGCATACTCTAATAGAGGTGTAAAACCTCCCTCAAAAACTTGAGGAACTGAGCATCATTTAAATTATGTTTGTAGAAATCAGGCCAATTAATATATTTACGAGAAGTCCTCACAAAACGTTGATCCTGTGAATCGCCTGATGATGACAAGAGTACAAAACTCTCTGATTTTGCTATGCCCACGTTCGAAAATTCCAACGGTTTAATATGCCAATAGAGGTGAACTTGGATTCATCAGTCCAAAATACTTATGGAAGAACGTTTACTTAGCCTCCCAAATCGACATTTGTTCAGGGAAATTTTAGACGCCTGTCATAATCAGAGTCCGATGTCCCTGGACAAAATGAGAGCGACTCGGCTTAAAATTGTAAGTCCGGAGTACATCTCTAATTTTATTTTTTGAAAAACCTAAAACCCTTCCAACATCAGAGAAATTCGGATTTTCGCGAACATATTCAGCTCCTCGTCGAACTTAGGCTGTCGGTTTCTTTTTGCCATAATTTTGTCAATTTTTGCCCAATTTAAAATCCGATTTTACCATTGTCTGCAGATTAAAAAATCCTTTAAAATGGTGTGTCAGGTTGTATAGGGTCAAATTTGAAATTTTGACGTTGAACTTGGCCTGAGGTACCTGTGTAATTTTTCTCTAAAAAAGGTAAAATTTTGAAACAAGACTAAAAAATATTCAACATTCAAGAGAAATTAAAAAAAAGACACCCTGCATAGTATTAAAAATAGACAACAAAAGAAGAACTGACTACTTCTTAATATTTGTTCATATCCTGCAAAGAGCCCTCTTGCAGTGGTTTAAGATCCAAAGGTAAATGGTGAATTCCGGTAATGGACCGATTTTACAAACTAAAGCAAATGAATTTGCAAAGCTCGTTAAAACAGACTACTTTTGTACTGATATGCTTTCAAAAGAAAGGATAACTAGGGTTGGTTAGGGGGTCCGACTGGTATTTGCCACATTTGAACCCCGGCGTAGCCCATGGTTTTTTAATTGAAAACAGTATGAAAAATGTATTGTACCCAACGTGTTGTAAGTTAAGCGCTCCTGTAAGACAGGAATTACTTTAATTTTAATATTATCGATGATTATATATTTTTATTGTATTAATTCAAATGTTCAAAATCATCTTTTATCACAAGGAGGAAAGACCTGCCAATACAAAGCTATGGGTTCTTAAGCACACAGAAAAAATGTAAAACACCAATTCCACATACATCCTCAGTCAATGAACTTATTGACAAACATTATAGAAAACCTGTAGCATTAACTTGATCTAAAAACATCAAAACACACTTTACGAATCAACAGCATTTAAAAAATATTTAGAGAAGGATTGGCAAGATTTAAAATCATCTTGTCTATTCTATGCAAAGATGATTGCAACTAGTAATAGTTGCTAATGGGTTCTTTACAAAATACTAAAGATTAGTAAAGTTGACTAAAGTTGTTACTTATAATGACTGTGCAAATAATTGCTGCTATACTAAGTGCTTAAATAAATGTTCTATTGGGACTTAAAATGGTATGTAACATGTCCTTTGAGCGTGATATTTTAAAAATTGGCACTGTACAAACACCCAGCTGTAAGTTTATAATTAAAACAAAATTATCGACATCATTAAATAGTTTGATTATACATGCATAAGAGTAGCAAGTGCTTAAAAAAAAGGTTCAGAGTTAATAAATTTTCATTTTAATTGCATCTGTGTGAAATCTCTGCAGCCTAGTACGTGACTCGAATGGCCAGAAGACGATAAAACCTCTCGGGGCGCGAATATGCATCGCTTAATTATCGCCGTTTTTTCGGCCGGTTTCCGAAATAACCGATAGCTCAATTTACAAATGGGGGAAATTTTCTAATATTGCGATATATGATCAAAAACGTCCAATTAGTAGGAATGAAAGATGTAGGAAGGGTCTAAAAACGGATTCCCGTTCCGACTCTGATGATACGGAACGGGAAAGAAATGCGACTGGGACAAATAGCCGCTGGCATCGTGAACGGCGGGTGAGAGGAACAAATTGATCAGAGATCTTTCAGCAGCAATAATGTCTTACACGGTTGACAACCTAGCTATTACGCAAGTAGACAGGTTTTAATTAAATAAACGGTGGCTCCGAAAGAAAAGCAGTTCTTAAGTATTGAAAGAACATTAGCAACATTAATGAGTCGTTCTTATCCACAATGATACACAAGAACTTTAGAGATTGGCTCACAATATATGGCAGGCAGTATACTCCTACGTCCATTTTCATAAAATGATAGACTGTGAACCATCTCTCCTCCACCCTATTTTAACTTCTTCGAGAATTCCACCATCAGTCTGGAAAGGTCGAATCTCGATTATCCCGGGCATCTGCCAAACCATCGTGATAACCAGTGGATCTATGTCGGAAGTGAAAACGGAAATGGCTCTCCGCCCACTGTTCGACAAGAAAAAACTTTAACGACAGTTGAACCGAGCGCGTAATGGCAAGGAATGGGCGTGGGTGATGCTCCTCGAGGCGTGTGACCCCCAGGGCATTACTCTCTTTCTTAATTACCCCCCTCCGCGGAGATAGAATCGTTAATGATGATTTTTCAACAGAGGAAAAAGGTGTTTTCGTCCCACTTTCAAACAAGAGAGACTCAACAGAAACCTTTCTTAACAAAAAAAGACATTAAGAACGCATTAGCTTTTTCTAATTATTAGCGAAACTATCTGAATTCAAGCAGGTTTCAAGCAACAGTGAAAATATGGACGATGTACCTACTTTCGGAAGAGAAGAAGCGCTTTTTGGTTGAGAGTATCTTGGCTTCTAAGTCTTTTATTGATGAAACCATCATCTCAATCAAAATAATACCGAAGCCTCAAATTTACCTTCAAATGCTGAACCTCCTTGGCTTTGAGCCTTGTATTCAACCTTGCTTGCTACGTGTACAAGTTTTGTCTGTAACCAAAAGGTTTAAAAATTTTATACTATAAATAAAGCAGCGCACACCCAAGAAGAAAGGCCAAAACGAACAATAAACCAAGTTGGATTACTTGTTCATCTAATATAGAACCTAGAATCAACGTAATAATTGTCAGACGTGTGTCTAGTTGTAAGGAGATACTTTCAGACAGATTGGACAAAGTTCTGAAAAAAATAAAATAAAAAAAGCAAAAACCTATATCTCGCAGTCGTACATTCAAATAAGCCGACTGACATCTGTAAATGTTTCTTTTGGTTTGTAAAGAAACCTTGTTGGAAATCAGAAATAACGGAACCAATATTATTACATGTTTATGATCTGTATGCAGTCCAAGATGAAATTTTGAAGTTCGCACAATTTGAGTCCATCCAGTTCAGCTTCATGTAAGTGTCAGTGAAGCAGATGCTATTTAATTTTTGTTAAATTTATAAAAATCCTTACATCGAGTTAGTCGAGAGATCTTTAAGGAGTCAACATAGGGGATTAGATCCTTGTATTCGTCCTTGGCATGACAATCCACTATGCTAATTCGGCTTCAGCAAATATTATATTATCGTCAGGCCGTACTGGACTTTCAGCTCGACCCCTGTAAAATGGGTCAAAGCAAGGTAATAGCAAGCCAATAAAAGTTCCTTTGTATTTCATTCCTTTTAGACATTCATAAGCTGTCATAGGCCGGTAAACCTTTTGTGTTGCGTGGTCACCTAGATGCTCTTGTACCTATTTTTGAATCTTTCACGTCAACCAAGCTGCATTTGAACATAATGTATAATAAGGCGTTGTTTCTGTATACAAAGACAAAAATATTTTGCGAAAATAACAGTACAAGGAGGACTTGGACCGTAGAGGAGTCGAAGAGATGGGATGACCTGTTATTTGGATAAGTCGACTTAGAAGTGATTTTTAAGTTGTAAATTACTTAAAATAGAACCTGTCGAGCCTATGACGAATGCATTGTCGTAAACTTGGGCCGAGAGGGAAATGCTTAAGTACGATTTGTTCGGTGATATTTTGAAACACGAGGTCCATCTGCTTTCCTCCCACACGTCGATCCTGGGGTCCGTCGTCCGTTTTCTCTCGGGCCGGTTCCGGGGCGGAGCTGCCGGATGCAAATGAGTGGAAAGGCAAAGGTTGTTCGGGTGGATCTTCCCTTCCGCGAGAGCGAGATGGTCTGTGTAACGGGTCTCGCTCGTCCCTCAAGGTGAACGGGTCCCGATGACCCGGATGTCGGAGGCGTGGCCGGCCCCGGACCAATCGCCGCCCTCGTCAAACGAAACCCATGGGGAAAATTATGGGAAAACGATCCCGGATCAAACCCTCCGACCGACCCCAGCCCAATTTACCAACCGGTCAGGTCGAATCGGCAAACGATGGCGATCCGGTGAAACTGAACTAATTTTCCTTGTTCGGTTTCACATCACGGAAATGTCAAACGGATTACAAGATTAGTACAATTGATACTAACCGATTATAAGATTAGTACAGTTGATTATAACTTGAATAAGTTGAGCCAAATTACTCAGTCGATTTAAGGGCGATCATTACATCGATCTAATCTACTAGGAAAATTAGCCTCCTATTTGTACGTCTATCTTCATCCCCTTGACCAAATTAAATGAAATTTTGTGATTTTTTTAATGTTTTCTTACATTTTGATTGATGAGTAATAATTTTTAAAAATTTAGCAGATCGTTATAGAACAGTGAAATACTCCAAAATTCAAGCTTGCACTTTCCGAAAAACTATTTAGTGTAGATCTAGGTTGTACCAAAATGTCTGGAAAATATTGCCATTTAAGAAAACATTTTACTTTATTTTTGAGGTGACCACTTTCGAAAAAAAAAATTGTTCTTAAAGTCTACGTAAAATTAACTTATTTTTCCATTTGTGAATATATGTTTTACCCGAATTTAGTTTTAGTAATCATTAGTTTTTTAGTTTTATTATTTATTATTATTCTGCATTCAATAAAATATTTTCACAAAAAAAATCTTTGGTAAATGCACCAAGCAAAGTCACTTGGTGCATTTACACACCAAACGAATAAAATATGGTTGCTAATTACTGGTGATTACTAATGATTAATTATAATAATTTGTATATATTTTTATTACGTTTAATGGAAATTGTATGTAATATTGTATATAGCGAACAAAATTTGGCAAAATCGGCTATGGGCGAAATCTGAACATTCCTCCAAACGCAATACTGGCATTTTTCATGAAAAAATTTATGGTAATTCCAGTTTTAGGATTTTTATGTAACTTATACGAAAATCGCCAGAAAATATTCTCGTTAGATAGGTAGATGTATTAGTAGGGGTGTTATTATACTGCGAACCTTTAAGTTCTACTGCATCCCCCGTTCTGTACTTAAAGCACACCGGTAAATCCTATTCATCAAGGAACTTGATTAGTAGGCCCGGGTTCAGTGGGTTATGCCAGTCTTCTTCAGATGTCCATTTAATTTGCTGTGTCCTGTTAAGAAACCTGTTAGGATTTGCCGGTTTTTCCTGCTTCTTTTAATGCATTCTTTTTCCTCTTCTCTTCCAAAATTTGGTAGGATATTCTTGGACTGTTTGCGTCCAATGAGTGGGTTACATTGTTCCATCATTTTCTTCTTATCCTTCTGTCTAAGGTGCTTATTGATAGTGTGCATTCCGATGCTACAGAAGAGTTAGTTCAAATAAAATATTTTAGAGAATTTACTTTTTACATAGATATCCTTTTATGTGTCAAAATTCGATTAAGCAATGAGAACAAATAAATCCTTTAATGTGTGTATTTGTTTGTTGTTTATTGTTCATTAAATACTCCTTTATTTTGACACAATAACATTAACTTCCCTGAAAATAACAGCCAAGACTAATTTTTAGTGGATAATTCTAAGTCAGCTTTTAAACGAACTTTACTAATTTTAAGAACTAACTTTTTAGGTAATATCCTACAAAATTAAACGTATATCAAGACAATTATTTCTTAATCAATACACTTGTTCGCAATATGTAAAACTTAATAAAAAAACATTCGTTGGAATAATGATTTGTGAGGATACTAGCCAGGGCATCAATAATATATTCTTCCTACAAAAATTGGATTACTATGAAAGGTCGTCAAAACTTGTTGACCTCCGTCTCCCTATTATAAGAAACAATTTTGCAATTCATCACTCAAGAAATAATTTAAAATGTGCGTTAGGAAATAATTAGCATTACATTTTTAGACACTTTACATGTAAGTAACCTAACAATCCCAAAACTCTGAAAAGCCTACTGTGTCATCATTGTAACCATGGTTGTATTAATCAAGGTTTGTTCTAGAGACAAAATCTAAATATAGCCTGTATATTATGGTTAATTATTTCGGAAAACCTCTATTGGAATTATTTTTCTACTAAGTACAGTTTAGTGAATGCAGTAGTAAAATGTTCGCTTTCAGAACTTTAGGATTTTTTTTATTACATACGATTTGTTCGAAGATGAAGCATAGCAAAGGTAGAAAAACGAAGAAAGAACTTAATAAGTAAAAAAGTATAACTTCACTAACTCTCCGTGGCCACTTTATATGTCGGCGAGAATCGAATCCTGATAACACGACATTTGGAAAATGGCAAAAAGGAGGTTAAATTCGAAAAGTAGGTTGAGATGGGGAGTTGGTGTCCGAGTGGATCGAAGTCACGATAGCTCAAATGGTAGAACGGCGGCGTAATTGTGCCGAAGGTCGTGGGTTCGAATCCCGCTCGGTACACTAACTTTTTCATTTCAACCAAGACCTTACATAAAAAGATTACCTAATTGAAAGTGTGTATAAAATTGAAAACAAAGTTTTAAAATTGAATTGACCGTAGATGACATGACGTAGAAATGGATTTGCTTTGACCTTCGGCCGACGTCGATTATCACGCTGCTGCGAGGACGCGATAAATTGCCACACCCGTCAAGTTTATCGTCGGGGTTTTGACAGTTTCAGCTACTCATATTTGGCTTCGTTCACATATTCTGTCTGTCTTGCTTTTACATTTTGTGTTCGAACCGAGATGAACATATGCCAAATCGAAAATATTCGCTCCGTCATCAATTTGGGAGCGTCGAGACGACTTTTAAAACCGGCGTGGTGAATTTTGACAAGAGCTAATTAATAAGAGCTGTTTTGCAACATGGTATTGCTAAAATGGAGACCATTGTTCAACCCTGCCCGACTCGGCCTTCTATAAATTTCAGACTAACGTCCTCCAAACTAAATTGATGATCCATAACATAAAAAATATATATCGGGTCTTTATTTTTTTTAAATCATTCTTTCTCAAGGTCCAAATTTTATGTCATAGTCATAATTAACAATAAGAAAATAACCTTAACTTTTTATATTGAGTTACGTAGCCTTAAAAGGTGTGATACCGGTTCGGGTGGTATTAATTACATCAATAAGGCTCTCGGGATCACGTGAAAGTAAGTAATCAGTACGGTTACAGGTAGTCGTACCAATCGGCTTGTAATTTCAAAATTTTTCCCACATTCAACACTGATTTTGTAGCTTTCCAGTTTGAAATATTGCCAAGGTCGCAAATACCCATACCGTACGGCATTTTGTCTCATGCCGCTCAGACTGATATTGCAATAAACCGGGTGCACCCGGTACCAGTTATTTATCTTCCAGGCCTGTCAACGCTACCTCAAATTATTGTAAATAGGGTTTATTTTAGTTGTAACAAGCTCGACCTCGATCGAGGCTTATGATATACGAAGTTGAATACCTGTATATTAATTTCGAATTTATGCAAATATCGTACCTCCTTTTTTCTCGTATTTCTCGAATTGTAAAATTTTGGAAAAGTGCGAGTAGTGCATTCACATAACTCCAGTAATACCCCCTTTTCTACACATTGAATTTGAAGAAATAATATCTTACTTATCATGAATTTTGTTTTATTTATTAATAAGTAATATTTTTATGTGGGGAATTGTTCAAGATTGACCTTTTGGAACAGACGGATCTTATTGTTGCCCAAAAAAGGTAGGTTCAGTTGTAGAAAGGTTCAAAAAGAAAAGGTGGTAAATAACTCAAGCAGACACTCTAAGGATTGAAAATAGTTTTGTTTCAAATACTATTTTTATACAGGCAAACTCTAGTTGTTGTTATATGATGACTGATATGACCATAATTGGGTCCAATTTTCTACAACGATACGTTTTGACTTTGGGTATTTCTCCGCAAGGTTTTAATTTTGTGTTAAGTAATATCGAAAACGCTTGATTTTTCTTTTCGTCATAATTTTATTTAGGATGTTTAAAAACATATTCTATATCACAGGTAGATCCCCGCCTATTCTCGCTACGCTTTGTATTAGCAGTCGTTTCGGCTTTACACACTAAACTTTTTTTTAAATCTCTGCTTTTTTAGTTCCGTACTAACTAATAAAGAAAAACCACACAGTCAAACCCACCATTTAAGAAGTCGAGAAGTCGAACATGTCTGACACACCAAACAACGAAGATAAACACGCCAAAATTATCAGAAACCACCAATCTAAAAAGGGGAAATAGTACAACGATTGTTTCAACGTACGTGCAACGGTTAGTTTAAAGCATGATTGGGTCCGCCCATTCTCGCTATTGTTGATACAAAGAGACGTTTCTGCTTTACACTTTAAGCTGAATTTTGAATCGTCTCAAAATTTCAATTCCATCTTGACTAATAAAGGAAAAAATCTCTTAAAGAATGGTTCGTTCGTTAAACATTAATTAACTATTTGAGGAAATAATATTGCTTGAACTATGAATTATTTTATAATAAGTAATAATTTTAGTTTTGTTAATAATTTATTAAAATTGACTTTTGTTCTTGGACATCAAACTGATCTTATTAACGAGGAATAACAAAGAAATTTTTCATTTTGGTTTAAAATAAAATTACAGTCATGGTATAGGCTGCTTTGGGACTTTTAACACCTGATTATCATAACATAGTTGGGTCCGCCCATTCTCACAGTTGTTAGTAGTAAGAGACGTTTCAGGTTTAGACTTCGTATATTTCAGCAAGATTTGACTTCCGTCTCAACTAATGACGTAAAAAATCATTTTTCGTGATACACAAATTAGCCATACCCGCCGTTTCCCGATCCATGTTTCCAAACCGTTCGACCGAAATGCTCGTAAACAAGTCTTATCTCGAGATCAGAAATCGCCGAGATACGATGAACGTACAACAGTAGCTGGTTATTTGAGATGGCAGGAGATAATCCGTTGTGGCCGTCTCCACCCACAGCGGCCGTCTATTGAGTTAGTGTTTACGGTCTGTTTGTTTGTTTTACCATACCGCCTTTTGAAATAGGCTTTTGAAATACGAGAATGTTCTGACCTTGCAATTCAAAACGGACAATTCATGCCGAAACGAAATTTATTTGTATGTTTACAGTAGCGGTTTGACGCTTCAACAAGTTAAAGTAACTGGTGGTAAAACTTTCCGACTAAAGAAAAATTAACTTCAAGTCATCGATGTTCTGGTCCTTTAGATGCCTTTCAGCACTAGTTTGATTTGTGGTCTGTGCGCTTTCTTGTGTCTATGGCCGATTTTTTTGTTAGCAACTGATCATTATCATAAACGAACCAACTGCAGGTTCTGTACCACGGTGACTTCAAGATGAAATCTCACAAATTGATAATGTGGTGAGGAATGTATAGGGGTTTTAGTTTCAAAATATTCAGTGGTGGGTTTGTGACATGGTTGATCTATGCGCCTACTCCTGTGTATACCCTAAACGAAGAACTCACCACTGAAGATGGTGAAATGCCAAAAAGCATCTGGATCAACACAGTGAAGATGCTACCATGGTCGGAAGCTACCAATCGCCGTTCATCATTCTGCAATTCTCAAGAGGATCTCTCTCAAATGAATGATGATGAGATGTTGAACGTATAAGTCTGCAGATATCATCTCTGTTTTGGTAGAGTCGGCATTCGGCATAATCAGTGGTGGGTTTGTGTAATGGTCACCTATGATTCTCTAATTTCTCTAATTTACTAACCTTACAAACCATCACTAAAGATAGCCAAATAACAAAACTCATCTGAAAGACCAAACAACGAGGATGCGAGGGCCGAACTACAGGTCCACCACCCCACAGATATGAACATCTATCGAAAAATAATTATGAAGATGGTGGTGAACAGATATGTCTGATGGACTAACACAACGAGATTAGGACATGTCCAGGCTACAGGTTCATAACTCTGCTATCTCATAGAGAATAAAGAAATCTCACAGTTTAAAGTATCTACCCTAGCGTGCTTCAACGTTATCCGTTGTTATTGAATTCTACTGATGATGATGAGAATGGGTTTGTCAATTTTTGATATATTACTTCGACCAAAATAAAATTCAGGTTTTCAAAGCGTTATTGCCTACTCCGAATACGTGGGTTATTTTTTATACCGAATTTCGAATTTAAAACGATTAATCCCATTCCGCCCTGTCATTGCTCAATTGGTCGACGGATTTCACCATCAAACCGCCGCCTGTTTACTTCCGACGCCATTATCCGACCTTGATGGATGCCCATTAAACATACACAGGATGGATTGCTGTTACGTCGTTTATTAGTAGAAATGTCAGCCGACTCCTCCATTTATATCCAGCATCATTTTTGGCTCTAGTTTATATACCTTTTTAGTTTAATTGCTGTTTTCGACGACTGCATGACAAGCGCAGTGTATAATGTGTTTTTTTCTGGTGTATACAAACCGTTTGCTCACTATTAATAATAAAGAATTAAAGTTATTTTAAAATTACATATTTTATAACTTGGCAGTGAAACCTAGGAGATGTGTAGTTTACTCGTTTCTGATCAATTTGTTCTGTTTATATTGACTGGTTTGTCTGTCTGACACGTTTTGGCATCCACCATCCTTAATTATCTATAGTGCGAGTGGTGACAAGACGTCTGACGATCAGACCAAAATAATCGGAAACGACCAAAATACAAGTTTATCATCTCGTATGCCCAATGAAGGAATCTCACAATTGCGGATTTTCAAGACAGTTAAACAAAATAAGTATCAACGGTGGCCGCAACGGTTAAGTGTTGACACTGTGCTCATCACTGTAAGGCTGAATTCGAATTACATACAAGTGGGCTTTTTTTAAGCACCGTCACCCAGGGTTGATATAACCTCTGCTACTCCCGTTGAAAAAATGGTCGGACGGGTTGCTTAAATTAATTAACTCCTTGGATTAAAATGGGATGGGGCTGGTGCAGTCATTTGGGAAGTGGGCAAGGGCGTTGGGCAACCTCCGATCCTGGATTCTTCGTTCCAAATCGCAAGAGATCCATTCCAACGATAAATTACGCGCAACACCAGGATTTTTTTCCGTCCTGAAAACAAATCGGCCAGACGTCCGACGACCCGACCAATTAGCGCTTATCGCCCAATTAATTCCTATGCTTGATGAAACTCTGATCGGGGTGATCTCAACATTTGCAGTGACATCTAATTTTTTTTGTTATAAATGAAAGTTTCGGCTTTTGAGATATTTACTCTCATAATCCTGTTAAGCTTTTTTAAATAAATCACCCCTGGAACACATCTATTCAATACAACGTATAATACGAGTATTAGGAACTAGAAATCTATACCAATAAAAGAAATGTAGATTTTTACGTTAGGAATAAAATATTCATGAAGAACAATTCCTAAGAGGTCTTCACTTATAGATATTTTTCGGGAATTTATGGCAATTATGCTAACTGTGTTACAATTTATAGTTTTAGACGCAATAGTGCTATTTTGGAACTAATGGCACATACGACTTGCAGTCTGTTAGCCAGTGTGCTATTTCGTAAACCCTTTTAAGGTTTGCCTTTGGTCTACTTCCAAATGTTAGTGTCTTATAATGGAAGAAAAAGATCTAGAAAGGAAGAAACAAGTTAAATTGAGAAAACAAAGGCCAACAATTCAATCACATCAAAAATTTTAGAAAAATATCCTTTTGAAATCAATGAGCAAATGTGGCTATTTACTTATCATGGGCATTTCGTAAAAAATAAAATTATCGTTGATGATCTTGAATAAGAATTCACGACACTTATTCGAAAAACCTATTAATAAATAACCTTCCTGAAGACGATAAAAATTTAGTAGAATAATTGCTCCAATGGTACTTCAAGTTTATTTTATCTTTTAGAACGATAATACATTTAACACACTATTGTTGTTAAAATGTCTTCCAGTATTGAATAAGCAAGTAAAATACCGTATTATCAATAATGGTATCCTCACTTCATTCTCTAGCAGGCCATATTTTATTCTTAGTCTAAGCTTCTGTGTAAGTTGTTAACCACAGTTATTAATACTCATCGAATAACTAACAGTTGATGAACATTAAGATTTGCCAGATAATTACAAAAATAAATGTTAGAAAATCAGCTGGATAGGACACCCATCTATAAAAATATTTCATTAATAATTTTGCATAGTAAAATAGTTTCTATGTTTATTTCTTGGCCGATTTTTAGCTTTCCATTTTGAATGAAGTTGTATGGTGCATTGTATTCAAGTTCTAAAACATTAGTATCCAAGCCACTGTGATTTATTTTCCTAAGAGCGTTTAAGTTTTTACAGTGGATAATTAGGAATTAACTTCTTTTACTTCTGGTCCTCTCGTTATGGTTTTTATAGTATTACATCATCACCGGCAGACCTTGTAGCAATTTATGATACCAGATATGAAGAGAATTATAAAATCGAGTTAAAAAAGTTTTGAATCCACTTTGTTTAGCAGTTATGCTAATGAAAGGGAATGATTCAAATCAAAACCTAAACAGCCCATTCGAGACATAGCCATTTGAAGGAGTGAAGTTGATAACTTAACCATTGACTTACTTTACTCGAGATTTATTGTTTTTTTTTAAATTAACCATCCGATTCATGAGATATCACAGGTTTAACCAAATTTTTATTTCAAATGTTTTGTCGTGCTTTTCCAATAACAATTAAAAAGAGTAAATAATTGTAATAAATCTTATTTAATAATTGATCCTTGCCGATAGATTTTCCAGGTGTATTACTTCTTTCTATAGGATTTTTAAGGATTTTATCTCAATTGAATGATGTTCAAGCCTAAATTATTTCATTATAAAAAATCAATTTACTGATTTATTGTATATAAGCTCAAATCTGCACCCATAAGTTCAGAGTTGAGCCAATCACTTCTGCCACTACCGCGCAAATTCTAGATTTTGTGTAATTTACAATGAATTAGCGGCCGGTCTCAAGTAACACCTCCCTGGGTGTTGGCAGTCCGGGTCACATCTCGGTCTTATCGTCCACCCACCGAGATGAGCCCCAGGGGCTATAAAGCACCTAGGTCATTTCAGCCCCCAAAGCAATCACACTCCAGATCAAGACCCTCTCACTCACTCTTACATACATTCTTTCCTATTTACGTACCATTTACTCAGTTAGGGTCGTGGTGCATTTGATATCCATCACCCTCCACACACATATTATATAACTAATCTAACTGAGGATCGACTCAATATGCCGCCATAGATTCGCTCACACTACACATTCACTATCAACACACACTAGGAACAGAAAACTATCATACAATATACAATAAAACAACCCTTTTTCTCCAAAAATCGGAACACGGGGACCCAAATACTCCATATACCAAAATTCCTTTGGCAATCCTACTCGCTCGCTGTATGGAGCCAATGAATTCGCTACGTGGGACACATCGAGCAACTCGATCGTAAACTTCTTTTTTCTTTAATTGATTGTACGTTTTCCTTTTCTGGTAATTTTGCCAATTATTTGAGATGGGTTTATCAGTAAAACTTTATTTTAAACAAAATCGTAATTTTTCCCTCAGGTTGTTATACATAAATGTTTTATTTACGTTAGATGTAGATGTAAATATTGGTCGGAGTGTAATATATTGCACCCTTTAAGAGCTGTGTATCCCCCGTTCTGTGTCTATAGCACACTGGTAAGTCCTTTTCATCAAGGAACTTGAATTAATTTATGTTAATTAAAATTCAATTTGCTTTTACCGATCTCATCATAAGCAACTGCCGTAGTTTTTTTTTTCTCCTTTTTGTACACTGCTTCTGGTTCTTCTGCAGCACTTATAAACGCTAGTTACGAAAGCAGTAAATGCTTATTTTAAATTACACAATTACATTACGAGAGGCGAAATTTTTAATTGCGCTCGGGATAAGGAAAACAATTTCGCCAACCCTCTGTTGAGCAATAGCTATAAAAACTTAATACGGAAAGAAAAACGAATTAGGTTTTCATTCTTAACATGTGAATTTCTTTAATTAGCTTCCTAAGACCGTTGAGCATTTTGTACGACCAAATTGAAAATTCTCCGTTTTAGACTATTAAATATAATAACAGTAGGCAGCAATGCACTTCTATTATCTTTAAATGGTTGTTTAAAGGCCTGAGCCTTAACGTGTTGATCGTTTAAATGTTTCTAGATGATGTTCAATTCTGAGATTAGAATGCATTCCCCGACATCGAAACGAATTGCAGCGGTTGAAGATTGCTGTCGAACATTCCAACATTTGTCGTTGCACGCGGACGACAAAAGGGATCGCTAACGACGTAAGGACTGTTAAAATAGTTCACTGAGGGTCGCTCATGATGCCAGTCTGGCATTTTACCCCGGAATACAGATAACAAATACGATTTCGAGGGTTTGATTACTTTAATCATCTATCTCAGGTCGGCTTAGCCATAAATTAGTCCCAGTATTCAATTTATTCATTATCACAATTCAAATAATGAAGTATTGCCGATTGGGGGGGGGGTAATAAATAAATATCCCGTCACTTGTAATCATTTTTCTTCTTTCGGCATTGCTTTAAACAAAAATCTATTGATACATACACAAAAATTCGAATCCTATCCAATTCGCTTCCTACATCCAAAAACAATACGAGGAAAAATGTACACATCTTGTGAATACATAGGAGTGGATATACCGCAAATTGACGTGACCCCCCACAAAACCCAAGAAACCAATATGTAACAGAAGACTAGAACAACTAAATAATCTAGGGCCTAAATATTTTATGACTGTAAAGTCCAATTAAGTTTATACGAAATTCACTCTCTGCATAGGGTTCCGTCATGTTGTGTTTCCAGACAAAATACCTCAGATGAATTATCAAAGTTAATTCGTCAATAACTTCATTAGCTGCAATGACCCGAACATCACTTACCGAGATCCACTTCGCTTTATTCTAAATCTATTCCATTGCAGTTCAGAATATTTTGGGGTTTGCAAGAGTTGGATTTGCTTAGCTATCTTGCGTGTTAGATCTGACTTTTTTTAATCTTTGTTCAACTTGGATGAACAGGAGTGTGACAGCTCCTGGTCTTTCAAAGACCTCTACATCTTTCCCACAACTCCTACACATCCTGGGATACACACGGTGACTCTGTTTGGAAGCCTTTAAATAATGTGGTCTTGCAGAGCAGAATTATCTTTGGTCTGATGATGACAGATGTTGAGTAACCTGATTGTTGCTTAGCTATCTGGCTGCTAGATTTTTTTTTTTTTTGTTCTATGGTCAAATTGAATTATGTCTAACTCTTAATTGCATAGATTTCGGATTAAAAGATATTGGTGAACATGACCATTTTCTCTGATTACTTGAATTTTGGACAAAGCCAATCTTGCTCTGTACCTTCTGATGTTCGGTCTTTTCCGAATATATTTTGATCCTATCCTCACTGTTTTGGTCCGTCAGATGCGGTTTAGATTTTCGCCGTATTCAGTAGTGTGTTTTTTGTCATTTTTTTCAGGGTTTATCCTTTTTGTAGGAACTCCACAAGCCCACCAGTCCGCAAACATCAAGAACAAATCTTCAACAAGAAAATATATCAATTTTATGAAAACGTTATTTATTATTGTCTATTAAAACTATCTCTATAAAGAAAGCAAACGAGATATTTACTGGTAAAATAGCTGTGGATTTGTTGCTTTATTCAACACAAAAAGCCTGCTTAAAAGACAGTCAAAAGCTACCGGTCATCCTAAATTTCTGTTTTTAAGTGACATGGAAATATTTTTTTATTTTTTTCTCTCTGTAATGTAAAGTAGGTTGGATAAAACAGGGTAGACAGAGTTTTGACATTAATCTCAATTATATGTATACAAACATACTTCATTTTGGGTCGCGTGAGCATTAGATTAATCGGAAGGGACCGTTGACGTTTCTACATTTGTCAGGTGCGATAACGGATCCGCGGCAAAGAGGCTATAAATCAGAAGGGGCCGGGTCCGTGACATTTGTGAACAAACAAGGTGACCCAACAGGGATGGGAGGATGCTGATGGTGCCCAAATGCTAACTGTTCACCTTGCTTTTCCCCGGTGAAGACGCTTTGCTCTGTGGAGCCCGTACCGTTAGCCGAGACCTTGTGAACCCTCACGGGCGGCGACCGTCCGTCCACGTCCTTCTGCACGGTTATTGGAAATTCGGCTGACCGCACTGACCCCTGGGCATGAGAAGCAGACGGAACCCGATTCACTCCGCTGGCCTAATCGGTGAAAATGACGCCCCGATTTACAGGGGGTTACTTCTTCTTTCTCTTATTCACAAGATATAAATTGTCCTGTTCTTAAGAACCTGTTCTGGCTTATTACATGCCGATACAAATCGGAATATCTGCTACGAGCTTTTATACCATTCGCACCACTATTAAAATCTGGTAATTTCTTGTAGAAATGACCTTTGGGACATACCTGTTGACTATAAAACATAAGTATTTTAAACGTATTAAAAAGCAACATAATAAGAATAAATTCCGAAAACACGAAATTATTTCGGATTTTCGATATTCTAGAAAGTTGATTTTCATTCAGTTGGAAAGTAAATATAATACTTCTTACGGCATTAAGAGTCCAAATTAGTTTGTAGTTTGTACTAACCTCAATAGCGGAACGTACTATGTTCTCCATCAATTTATCCACTATTTTACTCTAGCAATGAATAGTAACATAAAAACCAATTGATCATATTATAAATGTAGGTGAAGATATAATGTTCCTGGTGTGTAATATACTGCGCCCTTTGAGAGTTATTGTATCCTCCGTTCTATCATATCAGCATTTACCATAAGCACACCGGAGAGCCCTAGTTCATGAAGAAATTTGATTATTAGCCCGGTTTCAGTAGTTGAATATCTTCTGCGGTTATGCTGTACATTCCAAAACACTTTTCATACTGGAAAAAAATGTAGCGCCACATGTTTAGTGGTGTGTTGGTGTCTCCTCTGTGCTTCTTTGCAGAATTATACCACAGAAAAGCTCCGCGTCAATCAGCGGTTTATCATCCCCTTTCCTTGCACAAGCGTCCGCTCACTCTCCTGTCCATGTCTCGAACCAGGCAGAGGATGATTGTATTATATGTAGAGCACTGTTTTGATGGTGATAATAAGATTTACATCGTCTCCCCTCTAATAAAGAAATCATCGTATAGAAATACTTGGTCACATTGTACCTGTGTCACATTGTGGTGAAGGATGGAACCGTAATGATAGAAGCCAATTAAAGCTGTCCGTCATATAGTATTAGAATCGAAAATAAGTTTGTACCTAACTTGTCGTGGTTACAGTATGATTTTATCTCATTCCCTTCCAAATAAATTATACTTTTCTGCGAGAAAATTCGGCTTGAATATATACAAATTTATTTACGAAAAAAAACAAGGCGAAAATATAAATAACTCTGTGACTTTTTTAAAAATTTAGCATCTCTCATACCGGTAACTAATTATCAGCGAAGTCGTTTATAGAAATGTTCGAAACAGATATGTTTATCGGTGGATTCGTAAAGACAGAAACCTGATTTTGGTCAAAATGGAAAAGAGAATTGTTAACTTTATGTAAGCCGATTAAGCCTGTCGGGAGGGAATGTTATCCCGAGTTTTTACAATCTTCACAATCGACGCGGTTTGTAGTGATCTAGTCAAATGGCAACCGCATTATAAAGGAAGTTCCTTTTCCGACTGGTCGGACGACTGGAAATCCATTAGATAAAGTGCGTCACGGGCGGCGATAAAAAGTTAATTTTTATTCGGGGCCGATCCGTGTCACGTGTGTGGCCCATCCGATGGTGTAATGTAACAGCATTTTCGGCAAGTGAAAGGCCGTTTCGAGAGGGCATCGCGGTCGTCACTCGGCGGCTTATCCCTCAAATTATTAATAGACCATTGGCTAACCGATGGCCGAAAGAGCTGAAAAAGTACCTGCACAGATCGGACTTACATTATAGCCGACTACTGCCAATCGTGACGGGTAGATTTCTTCGAAAAGATATATCGTTACTATTTTAAGTGTTGGGATTTTAACAACAGCATTGTCCTCCCCAAGTTTATAAATTGTCTTGTGTTCTATAATCCGACTCGCTATAATTATCGTTTGCTCCGCGCCGGCCCGGAATTAATTAATTAATTAAGGTTGGGCCGCGGAGCGGGGGCGGAGCTGGGGCCATACGAGATTTTTTCCCAGGCCTCGGCCCCCTTTTATTTCCCATTTGCCATAATCGCCACAGTTAATCACAGAAACGGCTCGTACAAAAGAGTGCCAAATAATTCATGAAGCTATTGTACTATTAATTTTGGATCACGCCAGCAATGCTAATCAACATAAATCAAAAGGGAAATAAATAAACATAACAATTCAACATGAAAGAGGATTATGTAGATAAAATCAATCTCAATATTAAGAATATGACGGATAGTTGTCCTGATCCTTTGAGAAAAACCTATAAAAATATCTGAAAAATTAAAGTCACTCGAAAAAAGGAGAGTGTTGCATAAAATAAGCAGAAGTTAATAATTATTCAAATAGACAGAAAAGCTACAAAAAGGTCAAAGGATTTTTCAAATTATAAGGTATACTTGTAAATTCCAAATCAATCTCCTTGTGTTATGTCCCATATGTTATACAAATATTTAAGTTCATTGTAACAAGGTTACGTTAAATTAACGTTTGTTTACTATTGTTTATGTTAGGTTACCTGATATTCGTCTACTTGTATTAATTAGTAATGTAATTAATTTAAAAAATATATATTTTCTAGAAAATGTTTAACTATATTATAACACGCACGTTTCGATCTTTATTGAGATCATCTTCAGGGCTCAAAGTGTTTTTCGTCTGTGTAATTGTGCCATTCTTGCGTATCGTGTCGAGAGTGACATGAGACGCAAGAATGGCACAATTACACAGAAGAAAAACACTTTGAGCCCTGAAGATGAACTCAAAAACTTATTAAAACGCGTCAATAAGTACATAACACGAACATTTAAATATTATAGTTTGGCCGCTTATGATCATTTTGCTCTGCCTGTCTGTTTGGTCTATCAGACCGGTCTGCAAGGTTTTACAAGCAGAAGACAACACTTGAACAAAATTTGCGACAAATGATTACCTTGCTTCTCCTTTCTTATATCCCTGACTCACCGCTGGCCATACGTGTCCGACATGGTCATCACGCCGCACACCACAGAGAAAACGTCACAACGGTGATTTTTTTTTTTTTTTTCAAATAAGTAATAAGAAAAAAATAATTTATCCACATGCAGATTTTTGTTTATATATTTTATTATATTGTCATATTGGTTGACACACAATTATTCACCTCCTTAATACGCTGAAAAATAATATGACGTAAAAGCAGATAGAAAAAAAGTTCAAAAACAAATAATTAAATGTTGAGAATAATAAATAATGAAAAGTTAATATTACATAAAAATACAATAGAAAATAATACACTTTAACTTCTTATTTACGTTTTCTGCGTCTTATTCGGTACAAGTTTCTTAAATAAATACTTAAATTATAAATACTTAAACCAACACAGTTAAAACCAATTAATATAAATTCGAACCTGAGAATCCATTTCATTGCATAAAACTGTGACCGTGAGTCGATCTATGGTTTTGAAGCCGTTATGGCGTTCTTCATGCCAACGCCCTCTCTTCATTCACGCCAATAGATACACTCATACATATATGCAGTTAGGTGCAGTTAAGCTGGGGTTGACATTACTCCAATATTTCGCTCTTAACACAATAAAAATTTTGTATAATACTAACCCTGACTTGGTGACAGGTATGTGAGTACCATTCACGTCAAATCATGTGTCCAAAGCATGCTTCCATGCCTCCTATGATGCATCAACAGCTTCATCTGACCCCTGGGTAGTCACACATCATTCTACGTTCTTGTAGTCGTACGCAGTCGATGTCTATCATGTCATACATATTCGCGGTCGCTAGTAGATAAGGAGATGCCTATTGATCAACCGGTCATTATAATTTTAGGCAGTTTTATATGGACCATTTTTACCAGTAAAATAATGACGAAATTGATTAATAAAGTAATAAATTACCGCCTTTTAGACTGACAAAGAATATTAGGTCAAATTAACATTTATTAAACGCCTTTTGATTATAACATTGTTTTGCGTAATGTATTTTTAACTGACGTTTGTTTACTCATTTATTTATACTTTTACTGTATGTTTATCTCTGTCTTGAGTGTAGTTTTGAAACATTATTTTGGTAAGGTTTACAAAAATTATAGTTTGGGAAATTTTCGTATTAGTGCAAAAAGTATCGTAAAAAATTGCTAGTGTAGTCGTACATAAATCAGCTTCGAATAGTATGCAATGTTCAGTTTTGCATTATTTTCCACCCGTTAGTGAAATCAAAACTTTTCCGTAAAAAAGAAATGTTTTTAAAATAAAAAAATGACAAAATTTGTTTCAAAACACTCCATTTCAGGAGGAAACAAATGCTGAAAGTAGGCTGACCGGTTGATAAATCGTAAGACAAATGGCATGTTCAAAAAACATAAGGGGTTTAAATCTATATTTATTCCCACGGCTAAAGCCGATTAGCCGGCGGGTTGTGTGGATCCCTGCCTTTAAAAGGGACTTTTTTCCAAAATGCATAATAAATCCGGGCGTGGGATCGCCTATGTTACCGGTCTCGACAAGGTCGACTTTGACTGTCCTTGCCCAGCGAATAGGCCAGAGACTAAATACCAAATGGACGGCCGTAAATAACACTACCGGGTGGAGATCATCAATGAAAAACCGAGATTTGAAAACCCGTCGCTACCGCTTTTTTTCTAAATGCCGCAATAATTTTCTGCCACTGTCCAGTCCAAATGATCACATCTGAAGAACGAGAGGTGGCACCGAATCGCTATAAGCATAAAAATGCTATTTTAAGTTACAATATTTCAAGTTTTACACCATTTACTTTACAACTAAATTACATCATTACACGCCCTTGTATGTGCAGCATAAAAAATAGTAAAAAAAAAATGGCCATTTTTCTCCTGCGAGCAATCCGATTATCAAAAACCCAGGAAAATCGTGGGCAATTTTACAAATAATACCTCTTTAATAGTAATTATTATTCATATGCACATATATTATACTCGACGTGCAATTACCGATGAAGATCAAGGGAATAGTACGAGGCCACAAATTAACGTAGTTTGATTAGCAAAGGACTTACCATCATCTTTTTTTCTAATTCTATGTGATTAAATACATGCTGATAATGCAAATGGTAGGGATGGTTGTGAATGGTATTCGTATAGTAAGTAAAATTCTGGATTTCTTTTTGATGTGTTCTGATCTTCATTAACTATTCTGCAATTAGGTCTTTCCGAGTATTTTGGTCTACCTATTATTTGATCTGTTTTGTGGACAAATAGACCATTCAGTCTAGAAACCACATGAAAAAACTAGTACAGGAAACGTTAGACTAAAAATGAAACGCTATAACAAAACATTTTATTTTAAAAAAGTATATTCCTTTATCAAACATATTATTATTAACAAAGAAAGTACGGAAACTAATCAAAAATTTGAAACAAAAATCAAATAACAAATAAGATCAGATAATTCTTCTCGGGGTCTGCGAGGTGACCTGTAGTTTGGTCGTTTGTGGCCTTCCTGGATTGCTTATCTTCCCATCGCGTCAGACTTGTTTCGACGATTCGTCATATCCACGTGGTTCAAAAGACCTTATCTGCAGGGTGAATCGGACCGTAGAAGTTTTTCACGGGTGGCAAAAAGAAGGGTAAGCTGGAAGCCACAAAATTGTTTTTGTCAAGGCACATATATGGATGTCCTTCCATGGGTCATTTCTGAACTGAGATTGTACAACCTCCTCATACAATCTTCCCTTCCTGGTGTGGGTTTCGGCTGACATTTGGCTTCTGAGAAATCCCCTGTCTGATTCTAGCAAGCAAAATAAAGTAGGGAGCTCATTTTGCCCACTACAGTGGTTTATCAAGGATATAAGGTGGGTGAAACACAATTGACAATGGTAAAAATGTCGAAACGCCTCTGAGGCAATATAGGGAGGCTAGGTTCCTTACAACGTAGACCTCAGAAGCAATTTGCTTTTCAGATGATCAAACAATATTTTTCTAGTCCAATTGTAATAAACAACATGAGAAAGCAAAAATTTCATCGATATATTATATTAAAACTACAACATTTGGATCTATTGTTTTCACAATTGCGACTTCTTCTTGGAGTTTGTATGATGATGAACTTGTAATTTTTTTGTATCCCATACAGCGTCTTTTTAGCCTTGCTGATGGGACGACGTTTCGACTTAACCCTGTTCCCTGGGTTATAAGCAGGGCGATGAAAATTAAATCATCTCCTCTATTTGCACAAATTTAGTCTGGGTTGTATTTTTTTCACCTGTAAAACCGGCCAGCTGTGTAAAAAGAGCAAAACAACGAAAATATATGCCACTTGTTCAATCGTGTCCGTTTTACGTCAAGACGAAGAACGAATACGCCCCATGAAAACATACAAATTTGTTTAAAAAACTCGTGTAACGAAATAACACACATATCAACCATTGAACATGTTGAAATGTCGAAAAAAACTGGCTGAAACAGTAAAAATAGGAAGTCCAGGAAGATGTCTAAATTACACGTTCATCTTCCCGTAGAACTCAAAAAGAAATCATCTGAAACATTTACACTGATGGACAAATTTAACGCACCACTCAATTTATTTAGTTTACAACTAAATTCATTATTTTTCTACATAAGTTACAACAGCTATCCTAGTCCTATAAACAGTAAATAATGTTTTTTTTTTTACTTCCTTTGTTTACTTTTCCCAATTGCACAAAAAGTAGCATTATAGTTAGAGTTACAACATTATTAGAGGAAGAAAACAGCCAGCGCGAAGGCGCCAGGAGACTGAATATAAATCACTATACAATAGGAAGGATTCTTCGGCGCCCCAAGGGAAACAAGGCTTCACAGTATCTAAAATACCACTTTCCATTTTAGAACTATACTTTTTTTCAGTTTCTTATTACAGTCATGATATGACTTGGTTAGAAATCAGGTTAGTTAGAAAATATTAGTGAAATAATTATCATTAATCTTTATTAATAATTATTAAGCTTAATATAACAATTTATATACCTGCGTTAATTTTGTTTAGCTAGCAGTTTGTTACTTAACTAATTAACAAGTTTACTTTTATTACGGTGTTGTTCGGTGCAAGACTATGACGAAAAATACCCTAGAAACAAAGTCAGGGTTGGATTGCGTAATTGCGCTCCAAACTTAAATCAACCTATTACATTTAAATCAAACTCGATTAAAGCAAGCGCCAATCAAGATTTAATCTAATTTATTTAGCTCCAGTTGAAGAAAAGAGCTGAACACAGCCTTGCCGTCGGAGAAAGGGGACCGACATTGGAGGATAATTAAAGGACTAAGGACAATTAAAGCGAACCTTGTTTGTTTAGTCCCTTAATCATAATAAGCGTGTTTTACAGTAAACATAAATATGTTGAAAGCATTTGGGGTTTATTAATAAAAAGTTCTGCTGTTTTTCACCACAGCAACTCTAATTGGTGTCAAACTAGGCTGAAAAACTTTATATTAGAGAATTTCTTCCTCCTTAGAGCCTCGCATTTGTTTTTTACCATCTTTAAGGGTATTTATACGATATGTAGAGCGAGAAATGTAGAAAGTATAAGTTATTTTTTGGCTTTCGGCTTAAGTAGTTTCCTTCCGCGAACACCAGTTGAACCACCTTCAACCACAATTGTCGTCCATATCTCAACTTCAGGCAGAAAAATCATTATTATTTATTTACTTATTTATTTTTTTATTCAAAACCCTTTCTGTTTGTAAAAGCTATAGAGGAATAAAGAAGAAACCTGTTGATACACCGATCCAGGGTGCAGGAAGTTTAAAGTGCATTTGGTCCCAGAAGTTATGCAATCAGAGCCCATAGGCATAGCACTCCAATAACCTTCAGGCGAGAGAGTTAATCTGAAACGACATATAAAGACAATTATCCTATCAAATAGCATCAGAGCACCAAGACATCATCAGCTGGAAGACGGTTGCTAGGTCCCAAGTAGTTGAGGGAAACGAAACCAATTCGAACCTTTCTGCCTATAGGACTATTGCTTCTTAAAATAGAAGGTGAGATGAAAATAAGGAAATAAAATATCTCTCACCGGAGTGAGCAAGTTAAACGTCCCCTTATACTATTTGAATGAAAGAAATTTCATGGACCTGATGAAGATTAGATTAGTTATACAGGAGCTTGCCTCTTTACTACCTGTACACAGGAGCTTGAGGCTTATTACCAGAACCCAAAGCTTTTTCAAAGGCGCCTTCAGGCTCTGGCTTTTCCTCTCCCAGGATTAGGAATCTCAGCCTACATAGGAATCAACAGAGGACCTGTTCCGCTGTTTATTCTTCTTCTTGGCAATAGCTGCACAGGTTTGTTTCTGTCACTCCGAGTCTATACATATGCCTCCGGAGTGTGCAGTGTCCATTTAGCAGTCAACTAATATTCTAGGCCTAGCACGTCCTAGATAATGCAATAGGTGTCCTGATTGAACCTTCCTTGGCCAATTTACTCTTCGTTGCTCATCTGTCCTGTTTGCCCTGGCACCCAGACAAGGGTAATTTTGTTATTTTCTCCAATGTCTAACAGGGCTCTGGATTAGAGGAAACAGGCATAGACACATAATTATTAAACGTTTCTTGACCTGGTGCAACAGACTCTTGGGCATCTGAGAATATGGGTGTTTAGATTTTGCAAAAACACGGATGAAACACACTGTGATGTTGGAGAAAGTGTTTTGGATCATGCAATCCAACCGTGATAAAAAGTAGCCGGAATCCATCTAATATCCAATAATAATGGATACAATGTTCTTAAAGTTATGGAAGTTCAAAATGAACGTTGTCGATCAGCAGTTGAGTCGCATTTGTTTGACTTACTATTTCCGGCTTTTTTATGGACGGATACAAAACATTTCAAGCATTAAAAACATAAAAAGCGTCTGTTTTGCGAGTTGCTTAAGTGCTTAAGTAACAAATGAAGCGAGAAATGCTTAAGAAATGCCTAGCGCCTTTTTAAAAAGAAATATTTCTCAAATTAAAGACAATGTTTAAAGAAATTGGGCATGTATAATTCAAAAGCCGCTCCCTGGCGTTTGGCGTACTATTCAAAATACGGGGGCCCAAGAAAATCCCGGAAAGACGAGCTGTTTGTTAATATTAAAGGTTCGCGTGTCCTCCTAGAGAACTACTCGTCTTTGGGCACCTGCACGCGATCCTCACCGGTACCTTGGGGCCGCCAATCCTTTGGTATTATAATTCGTCCAAATTATAATCCCCGTTTTCGCCGGGCTCACCTTCTGCTTAGATACGCTTGACTATAATTAGGATGACAAGGCGCCCTGCTCTCCGACCCGAGGTTTCAACCTCGTTTATTTATACCAAAACTGCTTCCGAATACAATCTTTTGGTTCTATTTGCCCCTATTCCAACATGAATGTACATATTAATAAATTTTCGGACATATCAAACGGTTACTCATCTTAGAATAAAAATTTATAAATATTGTTACATTTATAAAATTAATTGCTTTAATAAAATGCTGCACATTTTGTGTGAGATTTATTCCTGAGTTCTCCGAGGTAATGAACGTGTAGTTTATCGTTTCCTAGCGTTTTGATTAGCCTATATCGCTGATTTGTTCGCCATCTTCAGTCATAATTAGTGCTATTTTTAAACTTAATTTGGTTCTTGCCCTATTTTTATTCTAAACCAATAAATGGAAATGACGAAAAGCCGAACGCTCCTGACAGACCAAACCGGAGAAGTGTCAGGCAGGGATGATCGGAGACTAGCAAGCTACCATCTCTCTCCCTCTCTCCTCTCTCTCTCCCTCTCTCCCTCTCTCCTCTCTCTCTCCCTCTCTCCTCTCTCTCTCCCTCTCTCTCTCTTCTCTTCTCTCTGTGTCTTTCTTACTCCCTCATTCTTTTTTACTCTCTCTCTCTCTCTCTCCCTCTCTCTCTCTCTCTCTCTCTCTCTCTCTCTCTCTCTNTATCTCTCTTTCTCTCTCTGTCTATCTCTCTCTCTATCTCTCTCTCTGTCTATATCTCTCTCTCTCGTTCTCTCTCTCTCTCTGTCTATCTCTCTCTCTCTCTCTCTATCTATCTATCTATCTCTCTATCTCTCTCTCTCTCGCTCTCTCTCTCTATCTATCTATCTATCTATCTATCTCTCTCTATATATATATATATATATATATCTATCTCTTCTCCTCTCTCTCTCTCTCTTTCTCTCTACCTCCTTAATTATAAGAGAAGTCGTTCGTAAACTAATTTTACAATATTTGTTAAATAAAACGGTATTTATTCATTCTCTAGTTCGATCCTATAAGTTTACGATGTTACCATTATGATACATTTATAGGATTTTTTATAATGTACTGGAAATTTACATGGAGTGTCGAGCCGTGATCAAGAGAAGGTTTGTTACATTTAGATTGTTGTTTCAACCACTCTCATTTTGATTGTGACATATGTCTTCAGACGACGGCCTCTTTAGATTGCCATTATTGTTGGAGGGTTTATGAGGGGATAATGGCTTTTCGATTAATAGGTGGATAATATTAAAAGGTTAAATTTTTATGTAATTTACGATATTAGGATTCATTCCTTCGTGGACTAAGTACGTATTCAAGACTTGGGAGGTTTCATTGGGAACGTAAAAATTTTGATTGAATGATTAGTAGTACCACAGACTTCCAATTCGTAAAGGTTAAAGGAGTCTTATGTCGGTCAGTAATAAATCAGACCGTCTTCCTCTGGGTTCTTTATCGTGTATGGTTCTTTTGAGTTCTTATCGTTTAAGACGCGTGAGTCTAAATAGTGTGAGATATATAAAATTTCGAGACGAAATGGCACGATGTTTCATTAAATGATTTTTCAGCTGTGTACAATTGATTCAGTGTTGCCTATGAGAATAAAACCAACAGTTCATGTTTCTGCTGATCTAAAAATCAAAGGATTTTGTCTTGTGTTTAACTATGAAAAAGCCCGTGACTTTCAGAATCGATCCAATAGTATGAAATTTAACGACCATCCAGTACATAAATAAATTACAGCAGGTGCGGTCGGAGCCGGCACTCTATTAATTCAATCGGAACTTGATTATGACGAATCGCGTTTTATATGAATCTACTCTTGAAGTTGTGCAGATAAACGAACGCGCCACGCAAGGGGCAGAATATTAGTCGCCCGGGGTAATGAATGTTAATCAGCTCCGCCGTTTATTTTAAAAAAAGGGGGACGATTTCATACGTGGACCTCGTTTCGAAACGTGCACACTGGGAACGTGATTGTCTGCAAAAACCCTTCGGTCAATTCATCACCTTTTGATTGATTCTGTCCGTGGGCCTGTAAATGGAAGAAAGGATCAGGCGCGGTTGTACTCAGATTAATTAATTCGTATAAATCAAAATTTTTGCCCGCGGATGTTTCGATATTTCCTACTCCTTGATTTTATTCAAATAGCCCTTTTTAATTAGATCCTTGAACAAATATTTATGAATTATCTTAAGCCACATGCAAGCGTTTTCGTCAACTACCACCCGTATTGACATTAGAATAATATGTTGCGGACAGGAAACTCGGTCAATTATCACCTATCGTTTTGAAAATGGCTTCATTTGTGCTGCCGGTCGGCAATTATCAGTAACGATCGTTTTTGATCCGCCTATTCTCAGTCTTTCTGACCTTGCACGCCATTTTCAACAAATGCTTAATTAAGAATCTCTGGATGTCGGCTGCGTTAATCATCCATCTACCACGCACTATTATCGCTTCACCTAGAAATATATACAATCCGAGCCAGGTCGAAGACAGAAGCCTGCAGGAAATATGGATAAGAAGGAAAAACAAGCGAACAATAAACTAGGTTTCCCATCTTCATCTTTAGCACACACAAAAGTGTGAAAATGGCCTTTTTGTTAAGAACCAAAACGTGTGAATGATCGGGTGATCTGACAATACAATACGACAATAATTAAAATTAGTTTCCCTTATAATAGGTGTTTTACGTAAATAAAGTAAATTTATTATTTTGTTAGTCCCACAAGAATAAAAATAATAGCCGAGAAAACAATCAAAGCCGACCAAACGCGGCATTTAACTTTTGTTAATGTTTTTGGTCTCTTGGTTGATTTGTTGATTTGAGGCGGCATTTGATAGTATTGATCGAATGCTTACTTTTTTTAAATTGTTTTAAATTTTAAATTACTTTTTAACTAAGGTAGTAAATGCAATCCAAAGTTTATATGCCAACACGGAAGCAGCAGTGTGATCCCTTTCCTTCTCCTACCATGTTCTTCGATGGTTTCATACTTACTTTCAGTACACAAATATATACAAATATTCCTCAACCCAAACCCCATACAAGCCCCCTTCTTCTTCCCTGTCCGTCGTTACTGGTGTTCCTCAAGGCTCCAGTTTATCTGCCTCCTTCTTTTGTTGTTATATGATTTATATATGAATCTGACAGGACTTAAATGTCATGACCTCCTGAGCCGTTGAAAATGGACTCTCTATCAAAATTAAGTCCCAGACTATATTTGAAACCCATCTCTTTTTCCAACCTTACCTCCTATTTTCCGCTCTGCGTTAACAACCAACCAAGGAATTGTCCTTGATCAATGAACCCTATCATGAAAATTTCCCAAATCTCCAGCCAATTTCATCATGCAAGCCTACTCTTAACAAACAGCCAGCACCATAAAACTCCTGGTCTCCTCCCTTGTACTTTCCTATTTCGATTACACCTTTTTCATCTACAGTGGACTCACTAGCGAGCTTGTTAACAGACTCAAGAGAATCACGAACGACTTTCTTCGGTTCATATTTAGCTCCTTGCGCCTTAGGGAATCTTGAATGAGGCATAGTTTATACTGTTATTACTGTAATCTTGATGCCACTTTCCCTGTTTCAGGGTGTCACAATAAAGACACACTGTTGTTCTTCTCGATATCTAACCGAAGTCAACGTTTCTCTCCTATCAAAGAAGTTCTTTTTTTTATTTCAACACCGAGAAAATTTCCTCCCGACAAGTGCGGTTTATGTTTCAAGCCGGCATTTTCCTCATTCCTTGGATCGGGCCCACAGGCGTAATCCTGCAAGTGCTAATTAATTGTAAAGGTGATTGAAGCATTTTTCCTCATGGAAAGTAATTTTTTCATTTTCCCCTTCCGTATTCTTTGTTAATAATTTTTAATCATTTATTTTCTTAATTTCAAAGTTTTATTTGATTTTTTTTCATTTTCATTTAAAATAGACCCATGGTATAACCAATGACTAAATTGGAACAATGTGGATAATCTTTTAAAGGACAGCCTAAATAACTTCTAACTATAACGCAACATACAATTAAAATATAAACACTCGTTTTTTTTGTTTTTTTTTCAAAAAACATGGAAGTAGTATTCATATTTATATTTTATACATAATTCAACGTATACTTTTAATTTTCATTTTACCCCATGTTTATTCTTAAAATATAACTTGTTGAAAGGATCTCTAATATCTGTAATGTCTGACGGTTTCAATTATTTGCTTGTCATAAAACCAATTTTTATTTTTAGCCATTCTTTTTATCCTTACATTCCACGTAACTATCACTTTGTAGAAATTGTGGTTCTAATAAATAATAAATAGAGCCACTGTAAAATTTCAAAAGTACAAAATATCATTTTAGACTTTCCACATAAATAATTTGCCAAAAGTCGGCGTATTTAAAAAACAACTCGCCCATCAGACAGGTTTCAATTCAATGACCCTTGAAGAATGAAGCGATTTTATATCGAACGTTGCAAATTGTTTACAAAATAGAGTCAGTGGGTCGCCCGGGGTCCTGGGGAGATTTCAACCCTGGAATATGTCCAAGATATTGCGTAAAATTTGTCTATTTGCGTGTGATTTGTTGAGGTCAAGGGGCGGCGAACGACACGACACACTGGCACTTCTGATGATTGACAAAACACAAGGTCGAAGCGCATCTTCCTCCTCGCCCTATTTCTGGCCTATTCAACAGTTTATTACAAAAAATCAAATTTTTCCACTGTCAATGATTTTGCTACCTTTTTGAGAAAGAAGAAATTATCATATTCATCTTCATTTTAATTATTCATTTATTATTGATGAGCGAGTACTTAGCATGTCATAATATCTCGTAGTACATCATATATTTCCGTTCAATTTGAACTCATTTCATGAAATTTGTACTAATTTTCTTCAAAATTGGCAATGTCACTGTGGTTGGCATTATGGAGAAAGGTGATCGAAGGAAAAAGTAAGTGGTCAGAGCTAATGTACCTTTTCATCAAGTCAGTAATTTCAGCAATTCTCAACTTTTCAACATTTAACTTCCTATCTTACATAATAAAATTTATATTTTTTTTTTCAAAAATTTTGCTAATTGGCTTGACTAAAAATTAAAGTTTTCATTGCTTTTGCTTAATATACAATAAAATACATTACTTAAATGGACTTAAATTATTATTTTAATTTTTATTTATTTTTTTACATTATTTTTTCTTTTTTTATTAGAACTTGAACTTGTTGATTTAGCCTTTCAAAAATAGCAGTTATTAACATTCTACTCATTCGTTAATCGCCGAAGACAACTTTTACCATAATATTTGTCCATCTACTTCCTTCTCGTTTTGTTGGTTGCATAATACATTTTTGACATAGTTATTTTTTAATTTTTAAAACGGGAAGATTAATCGGTCCTCAATATCACAAAATTATTAATTACATTTACATACAAATTAAAACAAATCGTTCTCAAATGTATAAACTAAACTGACTTGAATTTTGATTCGGCTATATTGAAATATTTATGTTGTTATGTTATATTTTTTTTAAATGTATTTATTTTTTATTGAAAGAAGATACACGATGTTTTTCGAAGTGAAGGACATATCCAAACAAATTGAAATATAAATCCTCAACTTTCAAATGTTATGCTAATATATACATAAGTTGGTCAAAGTGGAACGAGATATTATATATGTGAATAACCACATCAATATGCAAAAGGGAAGAAATTGAAATCCTTGGATATCATTGAATAATTAGTCCTGAAATGTTTGTAATAATACTGTTAATTTATCGGATGATGGATGAGGGAGTTACCTTTTTTAGAGATGGGGGTTAACAAAATTATGCTTGCAATTTTTTCTATCCATTTGTGGTTTTTCCCATTTGAAAATGCGTTCTCAAATTTTAAATTGTAAAAAAATAAATAATCTCATAATGTACAATTGATTATTATTCCTAAAATAACATATCTTTTATGGCTAAAATTCCATCTGTTAAATACTTAGATTTCGTCGCTCTTTTCTTAAAGATATTGAAAGAATAAGACATGAATATGAAATTTGGTTTATGTGATTTTTATGTCATTTATATAAATAAATGTTTTCATTTGGTTAGGAAAAATAAAAATAATATTTAAATTGGGTTTAAATCTAACGAAACAGTCTTTAAATAATAAACTAATGTTAAAAATGAGTGAGTACTCTCAAGTCTTTAAGTGAAGATTTAATTTATGCAGTTCCAGGTATAAACCGTTGATTGAAGAAAGAAAGGCGATGATATTGACATATTTCATTAATCTGGAAACCTATTAGAGAATCGTTTTATAAATCATTAAGCGATAAGCAATAAAAACACAATTTGGTACGGTGTTCTGCAAATATGAGAGAAAAATAAATATTTTTTAAAGAAGCCTGCGCCCATTGCAAGCCATTCCCAGGAGATCTGGGTTCATCCTTAATCTCAAGGTTTCCTTACTGCTTTCCTTTTATGGAAAACGGTCTAGAAAAATGTTTTCAATTTTTTTCGTACAGTAGCCCAAAACGACCTTTTCTTATCTTAAATGAAAATTTTGTGAATTGGAAACTTTTTCGTTGGCCTTGTTTCCGTTGACTCGTTTTGTATATCGAATGTGGATGTTATCCGTTTTATTTATTGATAAATTAAATATTCATCGATAAATACTAAATTGTTAACTAATTAATAAAGATTACATCGACAATTAAATTATATGATTTTTTTAAATCGTTTCCGACCGTTCTTTTTCGTCAGACACGTTTCGGCATTTCGACTTCTTCAGAGTGGATCAGGGATCACATAAGATGATTGAGATAAAAGACTGCCAAATTAGCGAAATGCTAAAAAAATATGCAGATCAGGAGGATCGAAACGATCAAACTACATGTTCATCCCAGAAATCCAACGAACAATTATCACAATATATTTAAATTCTATTGGCGAAAATAGAATTGGAAATGTGGAAAATAATGGTGATGGTGACTATCATGTGATGGATGTTGAAGCGAACGGAAGCAGGTTTGCAGTTTTTCTCAGTTCAGTGTTCCTTTCTTCCTAGGCCATTGACTGTCACTGCTACATTTGCTTTTTTTACTCTTTTTTTGTGTGTGTGTGTACCCTAGGATAAAGGTCTCCATTGAGCCGTTGCCACATCATTCGAAGATGATATGGTGGCTGATTTTTCCTCCTCATTGCATAACCTGCAAATGGAAACACGATGATTGTGCTCATGTTATGTAGTTTTCTCAGATGCCAGTGACGGGTACTCAGATTCTGGCCCTCTCCAATGACAGCAGTGAGTTTGCTAAGGTGGAGCTGCTGCTACTTGGTTAGGGTTGTTTTAGCATACGTTAGCTATACTACGGGAGTATAGCACCCATAGAGTGAATCAACTTCCCTTTTTGTTTTGTTTTTGGATCTATTCTACGATGGAGGATTCTGCATTTGTTTTTGTTTTCCCAAGTATACGTTCAGGACTGATATGTGGTCTTGCAGATCCTCCTCTGGCCAATTTACTTTTATTTTTCGTTACTCAGAATTCCTTTGTGTCCTGAGGCTTTTTAGATGGCCCGGCTTTATTTCTCTTGAACAATGACGCTATCAGAAAAAAATATATGCTTAATATTTTGTAGTCTACTTTCAAATTTTTAGCTTTTTTGGGGAAAAATTATAAAGGGTAACTCAGGCCAGTTCAACTTCAAAATTTCATATATATTCTGATACAACATTTAAAGGATTTTTTATGCTGAAAACAATGGTGCAATCAGATTTTAAATTGGTCAAAAAAGTCAAAGTTATGACAAAAAGTTCTCAATTGTATCAACAGTACCTATTTGTTACATTGAGTACTCCATTTAAAATGAACCGAAGAGCACATTTTACCAATCAACAGCGAGTTGATATGTACAACTGTTTTATCGATAATGGTGGTATTGCGCGTGGGTTGGCAAGTCACCCCAGAAGGAGGTGGATGGAAAGACCAGAAAGAAGATGGAAACGACCAAGCGTCATCATCCCACAAATCTCAAGAATCACAGAATAAATTATATTGGTGTAAAAATATTAACAAATATAAAACACACTAGGTCTAAAATTGTGGCTAATATACTTTTTATTCTAGATTTTAAAATAAAACTTGATAAATTGACTTTTAATATTCGAACTTGCTGTTCGAAACTAGAACTGTTGAAAAAATTATTCATAGAAAAAGAACTAATGTCGTAGTTTAACTATGAAAATCTAGTAGTTAATATCAACTGTCCTGATCTCATCTTTGCCTAATTTATTTAGCTCTAATTCCCATTAAAGTGAAATGGCATCAGATAATTGCTATATTTGTTGGGAGAAAAAATCTTAAATCTATTAATACGTCTATTTTTCCATGATGTCGAAACCTTTTGAATATTTTGGATGGCATTAAAATGCAAAAACTGTTGCCTTCAATTGCGAACCCTAATAATCCGTTTGAATTATAACAATACGTAACCGGGCTCGTTAATAATCGGCCTTACAATGGCCGTAAACAGGCAAAGTGAATATTAAATAGAATTTTATTACTATTAAAACAGTCACGTGCTAATAACGGACTAATTTACGACCGTGGGAGCCTTTCTGTCAGTCTTTTGCTCTCTGGTAAAGGTCGATAATTGTAGTGGATTAATGGTAAGGATTAAAGATTCCACCGATGGAAAGGTACAATTAAACTCTGGTGTCGGGGGATCATTAATGTAACCAATGATGCTAATTCTGTTTCTTTCAACCGGTGAGTGTTGTCGGCAATGGAAATGGTAGTTCTTCGTGTGACCAGGTGATGAGGAGAGCACGGTCTTGCTGTTCTTGCTTTCCGTATGATTCACGATTTTTTTCTGGTCCTTCTTTCATTTGACGTGAAATGAATTAATTATCAACCCTGAGGAATGTACTTTACTCTCCTCCTAACGTAGATATGGACATTGTTTTTCCGAGGTATAACCAGGCAAGACAGGCAAGGCAAGAAAGAGAACAGGAACAAAACAATTGATCGTCGTAAAAAATTGCCCGATTATAAATGAACCATTTATCTCGCATCGTCTATTTCTTTCGCTCTATTTTTAAAAAGTGAGAGTTGCTTGGAGAGGATCTCTCGTCTAGGCGGCTTCTTATAGCTGTTCGGAGTAGGTATTTATCAATAGTTGAACACATCGACTAATCGTTCTCTTCACCAGTAAATTCTTCTCGTTTAAAGGCATCTATGCTTTTTCCAAGTCTTCTATCTTGTTCTAGAACTAGGAATTAGTGTTAACTGCCAATGCTTACTGAGTGCTTTATTATTGATTTATTTCTGTGATTTAAAGTTGCTGACCGCGGTAATAATGCTCCGACCATTACTAGGTTTTTTTTATGATTTTACCGTCACCTTGCATGTCGTCTGGGATGCAATCTATTGTTCTAGCATCTGACCTCTTGCTAATTAAAATTTATAGGGGGTTATTGCGCAAATTTTCTTTTGACATCCCATTTATTCAATTGGATCAGTATTCAAGAAATTGAAAATTCGAGAATTGTTTTTCTGTTGACTTGGAAGATATAGGTGACAAATTATAATAAAGGTGAGTTTCAGTATGAATAAATTCAGTGTCAACTTTCATTTCTGTAATATTCAATTTTTTTAAATTGGAAAATTCTCTCTTGAGGTCTGCAGGGCGATTTACCTGTCATTTTCTACCATTATGGTCTTCCTATCATTGTTAATTTGGTCTTCCAGACACGTTCGGCATTTGGCGGTGTCTTGTATTTATCACCCAGCTTATACCCTGACCTACCAGTAAAGATGGCGAATCGCCAAATCGCTTCTCCTTTTCCATGTTGATGAAGGTCAGAAGAAACCGTAGTTTGTTTGAACTTTGTTTTTGAAGACGACGAATCTGTACGATCCAGGTGTAATTCAACCTATTTGAAAGGTTGCTGCTCGAGGACGTTTCCTCCTCTCAATTTGACTTCTCTCTGTTCTGTTTTATCTAATTTTACGTGAAACAAGACATTTGGCTTATAGAAATTTATACATCCTTCATTTCATACCAGTGGATTGCTCCATCAGTAAACGACTGTACGTTATAATTCAATGTACTTATTTGTACATCTATCAGTAAATAACAAAAACCAACTTCGTCTTCTTTTATTGGTTTTCGTTCATGAAACAGTTTTAGGTTTGCGGATTTATTGTTGAGCTAATGAGCCGTTTGTACTACATCAATGAGGTAAACAGTGGGAAGCATTGGGCTCCTTCAGATACGGGCCACAGCTTATTATCTATAGTAAAAAATGTGTTTTCTCGTCAGATGGTATTTACCATGCTTGTAGTAATGTGTTTTGAGGTTTTCCTCCTCTTCTCGACAAGTCTCCGAAAATTGATCTGGTCACCAGACCTACAATAATCCTAAATTTGCCGGGAATGATGTGAATCCCTACACAAGATTTAAAAGACAATTAAGAAGACTTGGACATCCTCGAAGTCACCTCGGACCGTAATCTGACTTGTCCGTCAAAACTAAACTAACCTTATACAAGACTTTATTACGACCACTTTGGACTTAAGGAGTGGAATTGTGGGGTTGTGCTAAGCCATCTTCATCCAGCCATCATCCAGTGTATCCAATCCTTCCAAACAAAAGTCCTCAGACAGATCGTCAAAACTCCTTAATACGTCACTAATCCTCACTATCCACAACAACCTCAAAATTCCTTTTGTCAACGATCTTATTCCTTCCCGTATGCCAAAAGTTTCACACGAACCTCTTGATCCATCCTAACCATACGTCTCGACTCCTCTCTGCACATTCCCAACAATGGACGATGGTCACAAGACCTCCATGCCTTTATCCCTCACACTGAGAGGGTTTTATAGTCACATTTGTAACATGTACGATATGAATAGGATACAAGTAAAATAATTTTTTTTTAAAGTTTGTCGGGTTTGTTGCATCAGATTTAAGTTTAGACGAGAGTTTCTTTCACCAGTTATGGGTTTTTTCTTTGATCTACTCTGCGTTTACTTCTTTTTTGTGGCAGTTCGAATTAAAATTTTGAAATAATTGGGTATTGATAGTATTGCCGTGGCACCCTCCGACGTTGGTTTGTCAGCCCTTTTGGTCCTGTCTAATAGTCCTGGTACCCAGAGTAAAGACAATTGTTTTCTGTATCTGTTTATCTAAATTTATTCACTTGTTCCATGCTGGAAATAAATGTAAGATTCAATTGAGCCACTTCTTTAAAAAAAAAAAAAAAGGAATTTAGAATTTTTATGAAGACCTTCGATGTTTTTGCTCTTTAGTTTCTTTCTTCTTCGAGTAGTTATAGCATTAATTGATTGATATTGTAACTGTTCGTCATCCTTTGCCCTAACTCAAGAGTCGTTTGTCAGTTTTTCGAGCCCCTCTCGGATTGCCAGTTGGCGCTTGGATCCGGATGAATTACGATGTCTAGTCTTTCACCTCGTGGGGCTTCGCAACCATTCGCTTTTTCGTCTGTAAAAGGCCTGCTGTTTGAAATTAATACTCCGTGATTCGTCTCATCCCATTAAACGGAGAGAAAACAAAGTGATAGATTTCCAGCCGATTGCTCTTGCGATGCCTCCGTGACTGGTTTTAAGGGGCCATTTGTCTCGATTGGGTGATCGACATTAGAACCGCCTCGGGCGACGTGGCCCCACCAATATAAAACCGTGACTACTTGCTATTTGATTAACTGCCGGCTTCAATGCTCAACACACCCGTCGTTAAACAAATCGAGTTACGTTTTAACTGTGTTTTCACTTCGGTTTCAGATTCCTCTTTAATCACGCCCAAAGATATTTGGTCCATCGAGAACGTCTGGAAAGGATCGCCGACCCTCCTGCAGATCAACTCAGTCTGGAGGAGCGAAAACAACACTGGGTAAGTGCATTTACAAAAAAAATTTATTTAACATACATCACTGGCCAATAAATAATTGCATGTTTGTACAGATTTCAAAATATACCAGGAAATAACTTTTTGAATGAATACAATTACATAACAATTGGGCTGTAAAGAAAAAGACCGTTTTGTTTTGTTTTTTTCAAGACAAATTAATATTTAATTTGATTGTTACAGACCATTGTGGTCAATCCACGTTGTGTTGGTCTGAAAGACGCGTCTGACCAATGATGAAAAAATTGTTCGGTAACTACCAAATTACAAGTCCATCACCGCACATACCACACGGAGAAATCTCACAACAAAATTAATATGTTTATGTATTTATTTAATATAAAATATAGCCTTTTTAGTTCGCTGTCATTAGCTATCTTTCAGCTAGTTGCTTCATCCGACGTGGTACCACGACTTAAGATAGATATCGATTTGTTTCAATTGTTTTCCCTTTGACACGTCAGGGATCAGATCATGTAATAATCGTCCGGAACTAGATCTTGACTATAAGATGGGTGTGGCGTGAGTTCGATAACATCTTGTCCTTAGTCCGAAGTCTGCGGCCAAGTAGCTGGAACAGATCTTTTCCATTAACCAACCGTAACGCTGTGACAATTCGCGTACATTCTTTGAGTGGAGTTCAAAGTTCATAGAACATCCATCAGCAATAAACTCTTGGTCAATAACTCCTTCATAGTTACAAAAAAAGGCCCAGTGTGGATTTTTTTCACACAGTTCCCATGCAATAACTGGAAAAGCCGTTTTCCCACGTTAAAGTTATTTTACACGGTTATCAGGCTTTTATCAGCACATTTTTTCAATTTAAATTATTTATTAAAACTGGTCTTATTATGCCTAATATTAATTTTACAACGATATATATATATATATATATAGAATAAATAAATGTTTACATTATTATAAACCTACAATAAGAGTTACACTTCACTATTCACGAAATTTTGAACTACACTAAACATTTAGCTTTGTTTTTTAACCTTTTGACAGTATATTGATTATGTAGGAGTTTGGTCGCTTCCACATTCCCACGCCTCCACATTGGTTGAGGCGAGACTGGCGTTTGGCGGCAAATCTTTGTCATCTCAGGGATCTTAAGAACCCTATGTAACTCCTCATTCATTACGTAAGATTTTATTTTGGAGTGTTTGTATATGTTTGATATTGCTGTAAACCCCATAATAAAAAATAACCTATGGATCTGGTGGAGCAAAGCTCAACGAAAAGTAGCTACTCAATCAATAGGAGCTTACAAAGACTAGCAAACTTATGTATCACAGGAGCAATGAGAACAATCCCTACAAATGCACTGGAAACATTTATACAAGAAGAGGCTAGTAAAAGCTCATTTAGGCTCCAAAAACAATCAAATTGGATAGGAACTTAAAGCCATAATTAACAAAATCAGACTGCCATTCTAATAAATGGGGACTGACTATATGATCCCGGAAAGATTCTTTACAACTTTCTATAAAGTCCCAACGGACTATAACGGAGAGGGAGAACACAGGAGAGTATCAGATACAATGATATGGAATACAGTTGGTAACAAAACAAACGTTCCCGCATTTTCTGTACAAGCCCAAAACGAGCAATCAAACTCATTAGGGAAATATACTTCGTTCTTTCAAGCAGAAATACATGCCGTCAACGCGTGTGCCCGGGAAAATCGTAAAAGAGGGTACACTGGCAAAAAAAAAACTTCATAAAATCTGATAGCCAAGCAGCCATTAAAGCATTAGCATGTAAACACCGGAAAATGCATCAACCTGATGATATCTTGGGTGTCAGGGCACAAAGGAATTTTGGGTAACGAGAAAGCAGACAGACTGGTCAAAGGAGGATCTGCAAGGCATACATAGGCCCCGAAAATTCTCTTGGGATAGCAAAAACAAATATAGAATCCTCCATCTCAGAATGGATCCAAACAAAACAAAAAGAGAAGTGGATAAACTCTAGCGGCGCTAGACACAGTAAATTTACAATGAAACAACCTTCTCCAAGACGGGCAAAATCACTGCTGCATTTGGAGAGAGCTAAACTCAGAGGAGTGGTAGGACTACTAACCCGACACTAGCATTAGAGAAAATACCTATACAACAGGGGCGTATATAACGATGATCCCATCTGCAGATTATGTAATAAGGAGGAAACACCCACCCATATCACCTTCGAATGCGAAGCAACAGATCAAAGGAGATTCATCCTAACATACGAAAAAATTTAGGGAATGGAGTCTATTCCACTGCACTAAAGAACTAGGATGGTACTCAAAGCTAGAAGGCTGCAGGCTTGGGTAGCACAGACCCCGCTTCCTAGTATCCTTATTGACATACCATACCGTACCATACAACCCCATAGTTGAATACCATATGTCCACATTTGGTTTAGGACTTGTCTGCATAACAATATTTTATTTTGTATAGCATGGTTGGAGCCATGTCCTCGCAACCAGTGTAGTTGTCTATACCTTAAACCTACATCTGTCATTTTTTTTTCTTCATGTGCTCTTTTCAACTCAGCCTGGCATCTAAGGTCATTACCAGATATTCAGTTGTATTGCTGTATTGTATAATCAGCTACTCAAACATGAACAGGGGCTGGGATTTACACTCGAGTACGAACTAGGCTTGACATTGCTCAAGGCAACCGCAGTCCATAATATCCAAGAAATCATCGAGGAAGCCATCCCTCAAACCAGAGATCTCATCGGCAGGGATTCCTTCTTTCCCCATTTTGCACTCCCCAAACCTCAATCCCATTGAGCAGATTGGGATGCGTTGCAGAGAAGGCTTTTCGATCACCATCAGCAGCTAGTTGATCTTCAACAACTGAATGCCCTTGCAACATCTATGAAGTGAAGTTCATTATGAAATTAGTGACTACCTTATTAACATATGCCTAACAGGTGCACAGAGGTTTTAGCAAGCAGAGAACATTATACACGGTATTAGTTGTTTAAAAAAATTATTGTGTCCAATAAACAAATTATGGAATTAAAACGTTTTGTTTTGTTATTTTTTAAAATCCATTAATTAAATTGTCCTTAGGTAAAAAATATAATAATTTCTAATCAATTTTGATGCAATTTTAATAAAAAATAAAATGAAAATGCTATGGAAAGTAAATACTACAAAATTGGCAATATCCCTATTCATTTTTGAGTAGTTTACTAACATTGATTGTGAAAGACGAAATATGGTACACTTTTTTGTTTGTAAAAGTTATATGTCCTGATTTATGCTGATTGAGCTTGATTCTTCATTTTTGCCCATCCGTTTATCTTATTATAAGTCTTTTGAAGGGTTTAGGTTGATGGTCAGTCCTACTGATATCACCGCTGTGTCACCTGCAATCATTGCAATTTTTACTCCATCAATTTTCGGAAAATCATTGGTGTAGAACAAGTAAAGCAGTGGACCCAATAAGCTACCTTGTGGACTCTTGCATTTGTTGTTTTTAATTCTGAATATTGATTTTCTTGTTTGACTCTAAAATATCTGTCAGTTAGGTAGAAACTAATATCTGCATACTGCATTGGTAGCATCCGTTTTAATTTACTGATGAATCCTTTATGCCATCTTTTTTGTCTGCAGGGTCTATTAATTGTTGCCATCTTTTCCAAGCCTTTCTTTTCTGATCCTTCCGATTCACCAGTGCTTTAATTTTCTTGGAATAGTTGAAGGATGATGAAGAAATGATTACTTGATAATTGGTACACGACAATTAAAAATATATTATATAACTTTTTTGACAAAATATAAATGTGTAATATTCAGTGACTGTTAATCAATGATTATTTAAAGTTAGTGAGATGCGATCTGGTGTGATGCAGGTTTTTTCTTTATCGTGCAAACGTTTCGATCTTTATTGAGACCATCTTCAGTGGGATTTATAAACATTGTTTTAATTTTACTAATACGTATATGATATTGTATAAATTTATATTAATATCTTATACGTATTATATAATTGAAACTATGTTTATAAATCTCCGACTCTGAAGATGATATCAAAAAAGACCGAAACGTGGGCAAGACAAAGAAAATGTTTTTCTAATCTACATAACACCAGACCGCATTTCACGATCTTTAAATTAACCAAATGTAAACTTTATCGCGTAATATTAATAAGAAGAAGAGCATATTTTATGATATTTCCTCATTTTGCACAGTCCAAAAGTGACACTCATTGAAAAAAAAAACATCAAACAAAGTAACGTAAAATGTTGGTACCTGCCTATTTATAATACTATCAATAGGTGCTGTTAGAATAAGCTAAAGTCAATTAATTTAATAATTATTTGATTATCAAGACTTGAATTATGCTTTATAATGCAAATTGTAATTATTCTAAGCTATTTCTTGTGTGGCTATATTCACTTCATTATTTATTATGTCTTATAAAACAGAAATAATTCATTCTGCTTATTGCTTCTTTGAGTTTCCTCGGTGTATATTATTAAAGGATCGGTTATTCTTAGTTCGTTTATGAGTCAGAACTGTTATATCCTGTAAAGATTTACAGTAAAGGTGGGTAATGTCGTATTCATTACAGATTATGTAAAACTTCTTTGTGTTAAGAAATATAAAGTACAAAATATTACAAACTCACCTATCGTTAACTAGCAAGTCCTTGGCGAAAAACTGGCCAATTATGTTTCTATGGTTATTTAATCGGTAATTTATGGCGGTCGTAAAGTTTTCTCGCAACATTCTAAGCTTCCGGTTATTTTATTATTTTCCTTGATTAGATAGACATTGTACTGTGTATTTACGTTAACGAGCCGTTTGTTTTTTGTTTTGTTTTTTCAGCACCGGTGACTATGCCGACAGCTTGCGGAGGCGGAAAATCCACCGGTGCGACGTACCTGGTTGTGATAAAGTCTACACGAAGAGCTCCCACCTCAAAGCCCACAAAAGAACTCACACAGGTATGTAAAATTTAACTTAAATCCTATCATCCCTGAACTTTTTCATCCGTCTGATGATCAAATTGCATTAAATGATAGTGAAAACAATTAGTCGTCCCCAATATTTCTAAAATGAACTAACATAGTGAAAAAATATCGTGGGTTTTGGGTTTATTTACCTATTATTTTTTTAATTAGTTTTAATTCAAATTTCTATAACCATTATAATCTGATGATAGTGATATTTATCAACACATACTTGACCTTTCCTTTTCATCAATGCCGGCTATTTATTAGCGTAATTTTGATATATTTGGTCTTTTCCCTGGCAATAAGTCATTGGGTAGTCATTGCCAGTCACAAGTTTTGTTTTCAAATTAAGATTCTGTTTTATCATGTGACAAGGAGGCTGATTGAAATCTAAATACTGAGCTGAATAGCGCCGATTGTAATGCATGATCCATTTTTCTATATATCTGTCTTCTAGTTTGCAGACGTGCCTTAAGTTCTCTGCCTGACGGAGATTTTTTTCCAGTCTCTTATGTTAAATATGCTGGCTTCTGTAAGGGTATCTATAAGCTTTCGATCAAATTTTGTGAGTTTATTGGGAATAATAACCATTAAACCAATGTTTTATTAAAGCAAATAAAAAGACAAAATTTCTTGATATCTGTTTGGTGGATATTATTTGTTTTTTTATCAAATCCAAAGTTAAATAAAAAAGCGAAGCTACTTAATTATCGGTTTGGTGGAAATTGTTTGATAAAATTCAATTTTACCGTGTTTTGCTCACTTTTTTAAAAATTCTTAATTCGATCTAGCTTTTCTTCTTCCTTTATTTTTTATTATTATTTATTAATTATTTTTTATTAAAGCCAATGAAAATAAAAAGTCAGAGATTGCTAGATTATCTTTTGTACTGATATCGTTTCATGAATTTGAATTTTACCTACTTTGAATACTTTTTGAAGCTTCCTAACTGAAACTAGATTTAATTGTATTTCTTTTTCGTGTGAATAACTAATTGTATTTATCCTAAATTAAAAGGTACAAATTAAAAAGTGCAATTGCTAGATTATCTGGTTTTAATGGGTCTTATTAAAAATGATTATAAATCTTTTGATGATTACACATTATTCTACTTTGACCACCTTTTTGATTCTTTCTTTCTCAATTTGACTTGTTTCTTCCTTCCTGACTTTTGTGTTCATTTCCATTATTAGCATAAATTAGATTAAATTCCTAATATTTTCAACAAAAAGTAAATATTATTGTAATATAAATATGAATAAATTAACATTAAGAAATACAACAATGAAACATCAGTACATATAAAATATTCAGACTGTGATATCACATGACATTATAAACTTTAAAAAGCTCTGGTATATGTCTCCTGCTAGTAATGCATAATTGTATGTTTAACCGATGCTCTATTGATGACTTTGCGATGGCTTGATACATCCTCGCCTCTGAGGCATGTATTCTTCGCAGAGCAGCAATGTTCCTCAGATCTTCAACTCCATCGAATGTCATTCAATTTGCGGTTGGTCTCAGCTTTATTTTGTGAAGGTAAGCCCCCACAAATACCGTGCCCGGTTATAGTAATACAAAATCTTATTGTTTTCCACCTTCAGCAAACCACAACTTATTTTTAAGAACAAGGAAGAGGATTAGTGTTATGTTTATTAGTTAAGTTGAATTGTTTATTAGTTTTATTATGTTTATTAGTGTTATGTTTACCTACTTCGGATGTCTTATAGGCAGATTTCTATTTGCTTATGACCTTATGGTTGGCATAATTTTTATAATCGCCTTTGTGAGGTTGGATACGGTTGGTAAGTGCTGCCTAACGTTGCGTACTTCGCCTGGTTATCTACTGCCTCATTATACAGTACTCCTGAGTTACCTCTCACCATTTTTTTTTTTTTTTTTTTTTGAGAAACTGTGCATTTTCTTAATAACCTCAATTAGGAGGTATTTACATGTTGTGTTTATTATAAAGCTTTGTAGTTAGTGTATGACATGTGTAAATATCATAATTGCATCATAAATTAACCCCAAAGTCGAAGTGTTGTTCTTCTTGGCCGGGGGAAGCTTCCTGCGTCAATTCTTAATATCACCTCGTAAAATTTATTTAAAAACAATTAAAATTTCCATGATGCAAGTCTTAATGGTACTTCGAACAACTTTACACCCGGGAAATCTGCGGAATTGGTCTGCAGGTGCAGTTTTAGCTGTAAACGGGGTCTAAAAATACACATTGCACCGTTATTTCCATCCTGCTTTACTCTCGGCCGCCTTGCTGTTTGCAGAACGTAAATCTCCGAAGTGTTTTATATTTACCGTCTCCCTCTGGCACTTTGATCTTTTAATTGAAGTTAAAAGGCGCTGATTATTTGAGACATTATAAATTCTTCTGCTCGCCATTTAAGTTGGCGATCTGATTTTTCAAGGTTAAAATTTGCTAAAACTTTAAAAACTTTTTGTAATGTTTAATCAAATCCACTTAAAATTTTAAAAACACTCATTGTGCTATGCAGAATCTTTATACAATCTCAACAAACGGTTCAAATGATCAAATATGCGTTTCAGTAGATTTTTTAAATTGATTCACATTCACGCTTAGGTTAGTTGTTTCAATAGGTTGTTTTTTATTTATCCCGCTTCATAATAAGAGGTACTGAAAAATAAAAGATTAAACAAAATTGCCGTTACTCTGAATAAGTTAATGATCACTCTCCCAATGTTTTAGCAACGCGTAAAGGCCATATTAAAGTTCTAAATGTGTTGATATACCGACTAAATATAGAGGGCATCAGAAGATCCTTCGGGATCATCCTCCAATAATTAACACGAAAAGATTTACAATAATTACAGGTCTAACTTCTCGCGTACAGTTAAATGGTCCATATTTTGCAAGAGATGGCTCTATAACCTCACTATCGCTCGGCCTCTTAAGACAGTAATTTTTGAAAATTATACACCCTGACGCTTTTAGCACTTTTTTAACACTGGATACAGTTTTACCAAGGAGATGAGACGCCATCGCCCTCGCCATATCAGCTTGATCTTTGCTTCCTCCTCTTCAAATTTGTATTACACGTTTGTATTATGTTTATTGGTTCATCAACCTTCATGTTGTTTTCAGCTTAACTTAATTTCCAATCTTAGTCCAACTGCTCACCTAATATTTGACAATCTTTTTAAAATGATAGTTCCTACTCACAGTTAGTTGTTTTCAAAGATCCAGATTTCAAGCTTATAGCTCATCACCAGGTTGAAGGAATTACAAGCTCATGATGAGTTATCTAGCTAGCTTGAAATCCGGATCATTGAAAATAATTAACTGTGAGGAGGAACTATCTTTTTCAAAAGATAGTGAAATATTAGGTGAAAAATGATTATAAATCGTTTGATGATTGAACATTATTCTGCTTTGACCACCTTTTTGGTGCTTTCTTTCTCAATTTGACTCGTTTCTTTCTTCCTGACTTTTGAGATCACTTCCATTATTAGCAAATGAAACGCGTCTAGTTAGCCAAAGCCTAGAATTAAAATAGTTTACAAAATAGCACACTTGCTCACTTCATTACGTTAACAGAACCGAGATCGTGTCAATTTTCCTATAAATTCCGAAATACTCACTTTTTTTCTTAAATTGTTTTATTGCCCATAGTCGATTAGATTAAATTCCTAACATTTTCGACAAATAATAAATATTATTGTAATATAAATAACATAAATAGATATGAATAAATTAACATTAAGAAATGCAAACAATGAAACATCAGTACACATTAATAAAAAAATATTCACACTGTGATATCACAAACAAAAGTTCTCTTTGATACTTCAAATTGATTCCCTGTATCAATCTTTATGAAAGCCTGTCCGTGTAAAAGAAACTGAAACTGAACAAAACTGTGATATCAAAAAAAAAAAAAAAAAAAAAAAAAAAAGCTCTCGTAAATGTCACCATCTCCTGGTAGTAAAGCATAATTGTAAGTTTAACGGATGATCTATTGAAGACTGCGATTGCTTCGCAGAGAAGCATAACGTGCCGCAACCTTTACCACCTTTAACTCCATCGAATGTCATACAATTAGCGATCGGTCTAAGCTTTTTTTGTGGAGATAGACCTCACATATACCGTGCCGGGTTATAGTAACATAAAATCTTTTTGTTTTCCCATCTTCACGGGGAATTTTTAGAACAATACGTGATTGGACAACACTCCTCCATTTATCATTCTTGACAATGTTCTCCCTAAAACCATTCTCAAACAATCTTACTTCTTCCTTGTTAACATCAATTTTGAAATTGTCATGACCAAAAGGTACACAACCCGTTCAGCTTGGCAGTGCATTGTGAACAAATTTCGCCCTAGGACCCCTCGATCATTACCTGCACTCATGAAAATACTCATCAAGCTTCAATAAATAACGATACGGACACGGATGATTGTGGATCGGGCGTGGTCCACGTTTTTTTTAATAGATAATAAATGTATGGAAGGGGATGATTATATAAGTTCAAATAACAGAATTTGGTTGTGTCGCATAATCGAAAAAGAAATGTGTACCAAATTCGTTAATTGGATCTAGAGTCTAAGTTCCAGTTCCTGAAAGTTATTTACAAAGCAATAACTCATTTCGAAAAAAATCATATCAGTCTGTGTTATAGTCGCGATAAATAATAAAACAGCGTGGAGTATGGAAGAGTGTTAACTAGAGGGATGGAGGGAGATGTTACAATGTTTATGTTACAATTTCTGTGTGTTCTGACTTTTCAGATCGTAAGTAAGCAATTAATCAAAAATTTTGAATTAGCGACGACGCGTACGTTTCACTTTCTGAGCTATAATTTGAAAAGCCATTTATGATCAAAAGACGAAAACTTATTGGAAGCAGAACAGGTGGGTGATTAATCAGAAAAACGGCCGTTTCTTCAACTTGACGGAAACATTTGGACCTCGTTAAGACAGCCGAGTTCGGAACTGGATTGTGAAACCTTCAGTCAACGGTAATTCATCCAGTTAAGAAGTGGATTAAAGAAAATAGATTGGTGGGTGCGAGCGAGGGAGAGAGAAAGTGAGAGACGGAGAGACAAAGGACGATGAAAGAAAAATTAACATTTATATTGCTTACAAATGTTAGACCACACCAATACCCGTGCCCGCCTTCTAACACTCCTGTATAATTATATCTGGTATTAATTAGACTTAACAAGATAACATTATTATAGTTGGGTGGCTCTGTGGATACTAATATTGCTAATTCATATTTAACCACCGCCCTGTCATCAGGTGCTCAAATAGCTACCGGCGGGAAAAAATTGTACAAGTTTTTTTGTAATATCCCTCTTTCACTGCCTTGAACTAAATTTATGTACAATCATTCCTTGCCTGAGTAAATAATGTAATTATATATCTTTCAGTATAGTCAATATTTATTACTTAACACATTTTCTTTTAAATTGTACGTAGTAAGGCAATTCTTTTGATTCATTGTAAGTCAAAATCAAAAAATCAGCAGAGAAATGTATGTACATACACACATGTACAGAGTTGAGCCTACCACTGCTTGTACTCCACCGGCAATTCCGAATTTTGTCATTTACAGTAACTTACCGGCCTCGAGAATCGCCGGGTATGGTATGGTATGGTGGAAGGGATGCCGGGAAGCGGGGCTTGTATTCCCCAGGCACTGCAGCCTTCTGGCTTATTGTACCTTCCCAGTTCCCTAGTTTGATACTTCTCAGAAGTATCAGGTCATTGACTGTTATTGCTGCAATTTGGTTCCCTGAGTCTTTTTCGTACGTCAGGTTAAACCTCCATTGAGCTGTTGCTTCGCGTTCGAAGATGATATGAGTGGCTGTTTCCTCCTCCTCATTACATAATCTGCAAATGGGGTCNGCACTTTTTGTTGAGCTTTGTTCCACCAGATTAGTAATCCGTAGGTTATTCTGGGTCTTATTACTGCCGTATATAGCCAATAGGCCAGAATCGCCGGGTGCTCCAATCCGTGGTTGGGCTCCGGGTGCTACCAAGTCCTAGGTAATTTCTGCACCCAACACAATCAGTTCCTAAACCTAAACCCATTCACACTCTCTCTCACCCTTAAATACATTCTTACTTATCTACATACCATTCACTCAGTTAGGATGGTGGAGTACTCGGTTTTTCTCCATCACCTTCTCATACTACACATTCACGCTAATAAATACATTCACCTTCAACACACGTTATGAACACAAAACTATCATTACTATGTACAAGAAAACCCTGTTTCCTCCAAGAATTAGCAGAGAAATATGTACGATTTCGCCGTTGAGGTACGAACTGGTACCTAAAATATTTTGATCCAACAAAACAAAAATAAAAACTATAAATAAGATAAAATAATCACATAAATTCATCTTTTTTATTTTCTTTTAGTAATAGCCATTGCTTTTTTCTGCACTTTCAGAAATCCTTACTTAATACAGAATGTATATGAAAATGTTATTGTTTTTATTTTAAAAATATCACATGATTTGGAAGTGTGAACAAAGAAAGCAAACTAGGAACAGAAATACTATGCAACCATTAGAAATTATTATGTGTTGCGGAGTGCTGGAAGAGTGGACATGTGCGTACCACTACCCGTGCTGGGTGCCAAAATATCTCAAAAAGGTGTTAATTTTTACCTTTTGTACTACAACAATACCCAAGTGTTATGTATCAAAATAACCAGCATTAAAAAGGAATTTTTTAAGACAAAAAATAGATAATTTGTTGTTTTCCCTTTTCAGGAGGGAGTCCCCTATCCAGTGTATTGATCAAAATGAACATTGTTCCTTTCGGGTTGAGAATTTTTACCTTGTAGAACAAAGCGGCATTGCTTATCATGCGTCAAGCCATCGAGTACGTAGTACTTAGTGCATAATTCACCACTACCTTAGAGCTATGATAATCAAACATAGGAACAAGTCCATAAGTTACCATAATAGACTCATGTATTCTGGTTTGGAAGATTTCTAAAACAAGGGACACCAACGCACAAACACCATGAGTAACGATCGCGGAGTGGGAAATGGAATCAAATCTGACGGACGTCTGCAAGATCTTATTTAAATAGGTGAAGTCCTTGGAAAAAGATTTAATTTGAAAACAAATTGGTAGTTTTACTAAAAAAACGGCATACATGCCATTGTGGAACGGGTCGCAGACTTGGAATCAATCGTGGACTAAGGTTAAAGTTTAGATGAAGTTCGAAATAATTCCCATATATCATAGATTAGATTTGAGGGCAACCTTTATGATATTTGGAGTCGCCACGAAGATTTGGTAATTGGTCCAAAAGAAACGGAGAGCGATTAAGAAATGTGAGTCGTATTGTATTTCTTTTATACTTTCCTTACTCCTCAATATCAGCCCGAAATTTATGAAACAGCAGCATAGTTATTAATGACATATAAACGATGTTCCCATCATATTGTATGCAGGCAAAACACCCCAATAATCGCGCCAAAGCTTTCGAACAGAATCCATTTCTACAATCCTATAAGGCGTCTCAAGAAGAAAAAGCTCCGCGATTCAATTGTCTTCCAAAACATGAATTAATATTTCTTCAAAGTAAGTAGAATCAGACTCTTTTCTATACCCAATTTCTTCATCTTGATCTTGGAATTTGGGGCAATCTTTGAGCTTTTAAAGATTTTAGTCAGATGGAAATATATTTAACCGAGCAGCCGTAGAGCAGAGTATGAGGTCGTTAGGGAGAGAGAGTCTGTGTCGGAAAACTTTTTCCAATGAAGTGTTTTTTGATAAAAGGTACTTCAAAAGTATCAATATCATTCCATCAATGATAGAAATGAGTGCAGTATCAATACTTTTCCAATAACGTATCCCTGCTTATTCGGTCCGGCAAAGTTCCATAGTTAAACTACACATTAGAAAGGTCGAAACGAACGGTTTGGGTATGAAGGTTGCCGAATTGGTCATATCATTTAATGTCCAGCGACGAGAGTGGAGAAGGAAAGTTTACTTGTTAGGCCGTTGAATTGTGTGCAATTCGGAGACGGACGTGGGAAGAACTGCTCGAAGAAAGTGCTAAAGGTCACCAGGGTGGCTTTTACTCCGAATTAATTTCCTAATAATCGGATATAAATTACCCCGGAATGATTCTGGCTTTCACCCGGGGCACACCTCGGTTTAATAGCAGTCGAGGGAGCAATACTCTGCTTCGAAAACCATGACGAAATGCCGGGGAAAGAATCATTATTTGCTCATCACCGGTATCGGAGAAAACCGCTCGGTCCGTCCGGCCATAAGGAGGGAGAATGTTAATTTGTTTTAAAACCTCGTTTTGCTACTTGTCTTATTTACAGAGGGCTAATTTGTATCTCATCCGGAAAGCGATTAATTAAGCACCGGCTTTTGACTTGAGGATAGTTGTTAACTTTGGGATTTTAACGAGGTGAGCCAATTATTTTTCAAAACGTTACTACAGCTACGTCTTTTGCATTCGGTTTACTGGACCGGTGTAATAAAACCTAGGTTTTTTGCAACCCAGTGCAACCCAGCGTCAAAATTCAAAAACCTATTACCAAACATATCTTTTCTTCAAAAATGAGAACACTAGACTGCTTTGTCAACGCATAATAATTTCAAGATCAGAAATAATAGTACGACGTAATGAATAATGATTAATAATCATTCTGAAATCAAGGTCCAGACATACTGAATTATAGAAGAATATTAATCTTGAAGCACGTAAGATAATGTAACATAAGGTTTTGAATGCAAATGTTGAAGTCCTGGCTGATATTTTTTTCAAAGGACATCAACGAAGTTCGGAATTGATGTTCTCTCATTAATTTTATTAAGATTGGACTACTGGAAAATCGTTCATTTATTTAAAACAAAAATCTGGCAAGAAATAATTTGTAAGATTTCTTCATGAGGGATGCGGGTTGAACAACCCGTTTGACCGTTTACGTATCATTCAGGTACGCATATCTTCTCAGCTTTTGTCGACGCGTTTACTCCCCGCCCCCGCCCACGCCCACGCCCCAGAGAACATGCTGGCCAAGACAATCAGAAATGACGCAGATTTTTTTTATAGTCCGTTTTGATTGACACAAAACGCCCTGTAGCTGATGTACGACGCTCGGCGTATCAGTCCTACTAGCATAGTAGGACGGATTCGGAAGGACATCAATGAGAACGGCACACTCGAAAAATCCGCTTTTCCACGGCCCACTTTTATCACCGAGGGGCCGTCAGCCGTCAATCAGAAAAAAGCTCTCCAATTTTTCAAAATCAAACCACGCGAATCTAGTATTCATATCGGGAAATTTCAGAAGCAATTCGTCAGGTCTTTTTCTTTCGAGTTTTTTTTTTTTTTTGTCCTATTCTTCTTAACAAAGGTGTATGGATTGTATTATATATGGATTTTCCGTGTGGTAATGTAAATGGCTTTTCTTATTTCTATTATTATATGGTTTCCACTCATAATGGAAACAAATGCAATGCAATTTTCTTACCTACAACTAATAGAAACAATTTCTGAGGGTGTTTAAGAGAGATTTAACATTGGCAAGATTACAAAGATGGTTAAGGTTTAACATTTTTGGTATGTACCCAGTCTTTCAGTGCGGGCCAAGAAGCTCAGGAGAAGAGCATCCGTGGGCCCGCTAACAAATGAGATAAAATAAGGTCACATAGGGATAGCCGGGAACGAAGCAGACTTTATGTGTATATATATATATATATATATATCACATNGGTAAGAGATTGCTCTCTTGCCCTCTTACTGGATGATGGTGCTTCCAGTTTTTCTTTCTGGATTTTAGCCTTCCTTTCATCGGCTAATTTCCTTGCTTCTTCGGGTGTTTTCCCCGATTTTATGGCCCTCATGTACCATTTCGTCATAGCTCCGCTAAGACCTTTCCTGAGAGGGTCGTCTTTCCCGCCTGGTTCTCCCAGCTTTGGTAGTTCGGCGGAGACTTTTTGCTTTCCTCTTGGTTTCCCAAGAGGAGGTCTGTATTTTCTAGTGTCGCTACTTGAAGGTAGTGGACCCTTCGGTTGAGTGGTGTTGGATTTCCCACGTAGCGACTGGAATTTATTTTTGGAAAGGAGTGGTGGTCTCTCCTTTGTTTCTGAGGACTGAGTGTCCATCTGGGGGTTAATTCCCAGATTACTTGTTGTGTTTTGAGCAGTGACATCCTGCTCTAGGTTTTGTTTTGTGTTTGCTTTACTCATCTGATTCCCACGAGTAGCTAGGGAACTATAAGGTCCGCTCCATCAGAGCCCCGCATGATGGAGTAAGGCTAATTACTCTCTGATGTCGCCCGGTGTCAGAGAGGCTCCGTTCAAGACAGCCACATTAACCCCGGCTGCCAGTGAATCACTCGGCACGGAACGCATAACACCTTTGATTGGGGCGGATGCTGTTTTCTGTCAAGCCCAAGACTCTCTAAGGGGGAAGGTGATAGGATAGAGGGAGCGGAGTTGGTGGCAGGAGCTTAATTAATGAGGAATGGTTAGGAAAGTGAATACCTCACTTGGGGATGGGACACCAGAGCCCCTTTAGCCTTTTCCCACCGTACCATGCGTGTAGGTCATACAAGAATAACTCACGGACACCTTATCTGGCTGGAAAACGACCGCGTAGGTGCGGTTATGAATGAATAAAATAACGGTTGAGCACAATTTCAATTGTAGAAGGCTTGGAATTTATGGACAGTATTTTGATATATCGTTGGACTGTGCATAGTCTTGAGATACAGCGGCTGGCACAGATGCCTGATCCGGGACCTCAGAGCTACAGAGATTTTTAAATGTACAGTGTTTGTGTTGTTCCTATGATTTGTTTATGTTCATTTATTGGAATGAATGTTAGCGTTAAAAGGTGTTCTTCAACCCCGCCCGAGGAATATCGTGTACTCTGGGGAAGTAAAGTGACCAGTCTTCTGTTTGAATAGAACGGTGACGTATATATGTACAGCATAATTTGTAACTATTCTGCAGTTGACAACAGAGTTACAAATCGGAGGCTACGATTTTAGAAAATCAACTTAGTTTTCATATGAAAGCACAGGGTCAGTATCAGATAGAAACGCTCAAATGCATGCAGGTTTAAAAATACGCGACCTGACAAAGTAGTAAAAACACGCAACTGGCCGGCGATGACCTCAGCTCATATCGGCACCTAAACTGCCCACATTTGTGACAACAATCTTTCTTCGAAAATTTGACCTGGCACTGATAAAACAGGAAGTCTGTGCGGATGAATGCGATTATCATTATCAACAAAGTTTCCATTATAAAATAAAATAATTATCAAGTATTTGTTAAAATTATATTTGCTGGGAATTAACAGAGGATTCCAATTTCAAGTGTGTGTATAACATAAATAGAAATTTCATGGCGGAGAGAACTATGTAATATAATTCACATTGTATATAATAACAATGTACACTCTAAGGGAAAAAGGAACGTAGTTATTTTTAATTTTAGACATTTGTTTTACAGGATTTTTTTAGCTTAGAATAAAGTCATTTCAATCGTAATTTTATTAGTTTTAAATAGCGTTATAAATCGTTTGGAAATGAAACACCAGTTTTTAACTCGAAAATAAACTAGAGTCGTTAAAGATGAATTTTATTGATGAAAATACGACCGTTAATTGCTTACAATAGTTGTTTAAAATGTCTAGTCCGTAGTTCTTTGGATAAATCAATCATTTTGTCTTTATATTTTGTTTATTTATGTTATAATTCAAAATTAAAATTTGTGTTGAGCTTTGGCACGGGATTTTTTAGGTGGGCCGTGAGTTTTAGCCCAGGGTGTTTGTTACAACTTCTTAGAACTATTTGTGTTGTTACTGTATACGTTCTGTAATGTGCAATAACTGTCAAGCTGATCTGCGTCTACGCCGGTATATATGGTGAAAACCAGTCGGTGTTTACGACATCCACGTCGGTAATTCCTTCGCGGGCACGAGATTTACAAGGCGATTTTCTCTTGGAAACTTTCAACCTCTCTGATGGAACGCGACTCGGAAAATTACAATGTATGTGTGCTCTTGCGGATTAATAAAAGGGAAATTTTACAGCCGGCCGTTAACCGTCGAAAATATTTCCTGGGCATGAAATGCAAACTTGGTCATATGATATAAGGAACGGCTCAGGCATGGAAACCGACGTGCCTCGGTTTTTTATAGAAAACAGCGATTAAACGGATCATCAGCCGGGCCGGCCAAAAAAAATCTATCCCTGACCGCTTAAATACCATCAATTAATTCATATCACCGCCATAAAATGCTAATCCATTACTTGTAACCTAATTTTCTAAAATACTTCACAATATAAAAATTTTGACATCATCGGATCGCACATTCGCCAAGGACGGGCCCGAGACGTGACGTGGCGCCGATTAATTTTTAATTATCTAATTAAATTTTTCAAGCAACTTAAAATCCTACCACATCGGCGATTTGTAAGACTCCGATACGATAGGGATAAAAGAAGCTGCCACAAGGCCTTCTGCACCTCGGCCTGAGTAATCTATTGTGCTCCTCTATTTTTATAAATCACTTGCCAGTTTCAGGTTGTAGCCTTGCCAGAGGCTCCTTAGTTTAGGATTTTGCTTGCGGATTTTCCTCTCCTAGTTGCAAGGATCTGCACTACATAAACCCTCGCAAAAACATAAAACGTGTTCTGCCGTTTTCCCTTCTTCCTGGCAATATTTGCACAGTGTTTCTTTTGTGTACTCCTTATCCGGTGCATCTGCCTTCTTAGGTAGTGCCCTCTCAGGAGTCCAACCATAGTCCCGGCTCTGTTGCAGTTACCTTCCAGTAATTCCTTTGTAAGTCTAACGGATGGCCCTTCTTTGAATATTTTCGCGTCCTCATGCCTGGTGTAGTTTCCACTAGGTTTTGGATAAATTAAGGATGCATTTTTGGAAGTGTCATTTTTATGGCAAGAAGGCCACAATAGGGTTCGGGGTCTAGAGAATTCATATTGGATTCTCCGACACGTGAGATGATACACTTGTGGTAGGTAATAATAAATGAAAGTTGAACTCTCTGCATGTGCACAATTCGCTATTCATTAAATACAATTTGAACTCTTGTTTGTAAGTTTGGTCGCTCCCGATGGATGCTCCTAACATTGATGTTTTCGTCTGTCGGGCGCATTTCGGCTTCTTGAACAAAATATTTGAATTCAAGTCTTATAAACCTATAAAACTAACACGAAAAAATGACAATAACACACAAATCCAGCAATGAAAATATCACAAACTCGTCTAGCAGATCTAAACGGCGAAGGCAGTCGGACGAAACTAAAACCAAAACTTTTCCTCTTGGAGTGTGTATTTATAGTTTGGTCGTTTCCTACAGTTCGGTCGACTGGCTTTCTTGTCTGGTTTGTCCTACCCATTTCAGATATATGTATTGATTGGTTTGTGCTATCGTCATCCCCAGAGCTGAATGAAGCTGGATTTGTATTATTTTTAAGCAACTTTCACGCTGTTCGGATTTGAAACATTTCATCTGTGTTAAAAAAGCAATGTTTAATTTAATCGTTTCCGATCATTTTGGATTGTCTATCCTCGCTGTTTTGGGCTGCCAGACGCTTTTCGGCATGTTGACATCTTCAAATCAAATAAACGTACAACTGGACAAAATAACCCCTGCACTGAAAATGGCAGAAACGCCTGACAAATCAAAACAGCGTACATTGACAAAAATGATCGTAAATTACCAACTTACAGGCCAAAAATAGAGGTAAACTCAGTTTTTTTAACCTTAACTGACTTTAATGACTTAACTTTCATCATTTCCTGGTTGCTTCGGTTTGATCTACAGCGTTCAGGCAAAATAATCTATAATATTCTGATATTCCTATTTTTTGTTTAGCATGAATATAAAAGATTATAGGTTTAAACCAAAGACAAAAAACTACGTTGATTATAAAATTTAATGAGTTACGTCTAGTACTTCATATAGTCTAGTATACATATCTATTGTTATGCTATATATAGTCTAATATTTTAATAAAAATAAACATTGTTTTCTCTCTCTCTCTCTCTCTCTCACACACACACACACACACACAAACACACACACACACACACATACACACAAAAACAGGATAAGTGAAATTTACTGATCCCTTTGTATATGACGTCCAGTGATACAAAAAATAAATAACGTTATAATGAAATCATAATTCAGGACATAGAAAATGCCATCGATTCACAGCTTAACACGTGTATCGTTCTAAATTGCACAATTTCTGTGCGTACAGTTGTTGACAGCGGTGCCGTGTATGTGAGGTTGCGAAGTCACATCCTGTATATTAAGAACGGTTGGAATTTCAATATCGAATACGAGCCGAATTGATAAAATCTCGTGACAAATGTCGAGGACGTGTACGTTCACATTATCTACCTTTCGGACCCAGGGTGGAATTCACCTCGGATATAAACATCTGATATCATTTTTCTGTATGTTTAATCGCGGATAATTTAATGCTTTTTCGTCAATATAAAATGGAAAATTTTTTGAAAACGAAAACCTTCTGTTATGACCTAGTACGACAAACTATAAACTCACTTCGAACTAATCACGATTAAAAGATGTGACATATGTACAAATTTATTAACTAAATTACAAGAAACAATCGCTTTTATAAAACTATCACTTTTTGACCTCTATTCAGTACTTATCATTTCATTCACTAATTTCGTGGTCCGCTTGACCAATTAAACATTACAATTAATTAAGGTTTTTAGTTGAGATGAAAAAAAGTTAATGGCACGAGAAGGATTCGAACCCACGACCTTCGGCTTGATACGCCGCTGCTCTACCACCAGAGCTATCGTGACCTCGATCCACTCGGACATCAACTCCCCATCTCAACCCCACTTATCAACTCCCCAACTTATCATTTCAATTATTATGCCCGTTTCTAAGGAAAAAATAAGCTGCAGTAAAATTATACATAATAGATATTATTTTGACCTAAATCATTAGTAGAAGTTAAATATATTTCATTTCGTTACAAACGAGTTAAACTTCGTTCATGTTCAAATGTCATGTTGGCTCCCTGACAATTAAAATAAATGTCAAATTTAATCAATTCACCGGATTTGACTCTAAATTTATACCTAACAAATCCAGTAATGATTCTATGATGTCAACCCTTTGACAGGGACGGCAGCGGCGGTATGCATATAAAACAATCTCACTAATGCAACCACACGAGAGATAACAATGCACCCAGGCAATTTCGAAATTCTTAAGTGGTCGAAGGTCAGATCTTTCTGATTTGACTAACATTTCAACAGATAACAGCCTTTATCTTTTATTTAAGTAATTAGTTTTGTAGTAATTATAATTATTTTGTGAAGTAAAATAAACGTTGGAGCATGGCATTGCCGTCTGCCGGAAGTTCAGGTCTACTTTGAAAAGGGATCAAATGTAAAATTAAATTGTGAAAAAAGAAAAAAAACGTGAATATATAGTCTGAATGGTAAAAGAATACCAAATGTACTGTTGAATCAAAACAGTGAATTAGAGATTTGAATTCTGCAACCAAAAATCGACGGTGTCTCCAGGCTGCTCTGCAGAAGTCACACTTTTTTTCCATCCGCTTTTAGTTCCAACACCAAGCTGATCTTCGTGTGTGCATTGCTGCCTTTTTCAGTGTAATATTGTATTAATTGTTGATTTCCTTTATACAGAACTTCTACATCGTCGGAAAATTATATGGTTGATTATTTGAGCAGTTAAGCTCCTGTTATAACTCGAAATATTCCTTCTCTTCCGATCTGTGTAAACAATTGTAATGTAAGAAAATGCTATACAGTGTTCGCCTACTCGTATTAAAATTTTTTGTTTTTAATTTCCACATTATCAAGCCTTCAACCACGGTTTTTTCTTTCCCTTAATCAATTTCTTCATTTTTGAAACATGTAATTGAAAAAGGAATTGCACCACCAAAAAGGATATTAAATGGAGTACGTTTTCTGAAATTTGCTGGTCTCTAGGTTTGGAAATAGTAGTTTAGAATCACCATTATAAGTTTTTCAACTTTGAAAAAAAAATTTCAATGTTCTTGCTACTAAAACGCTTATTTTCCGAACGTTTACAAGTTTAGTATTGATCAATCTTACTGGAAATTTAGCATAGTTTTAAATGGTATCAACGGATTTGTCCAAAACCCTTTAGTGTTGGAGTTATCATTGTTTGTTTGAAGCAAGGTTGTGAAATCTTAAAAAATCAGAAAAAGTGAAATAACTCCGAAACTGTTGAGATTAGGACCATAGTTAATTAGGACTTTTTGGATCCAATTGGAATGTAAAATCTACTGGCAGAGTTTGTAACACTAGTAGCCGAACACCCCTGCCAAAATCCACAGAGCCATAGTTTATCAAAAGCATTTTCCACACTAAGAAACATTATTTTCCCCAAATTCACTCGAGATATTAAAGGTACTCACGTGATCACTGCAAGTTAAATGTGTTATTGTCAGATTATTAGTAGGTTTTAGAAAAAGTGTTCCTGTTCGTGATTGATTACGATTTTTTTAAATCTTAAATGCTTAAGATAAGAAAGAAGAAATTTTTTTATCATGCTTTAATTTCTTTTTTTTGTCTAACTTTTTAGTTATGTTAGAACTTCCTGGCCGATTCTTTGCGACCTCTATTATAAGCAGTCTAGGTTAAAAGAGTGAATAGCAGAATGGCTTGATGTCAGCAGACCTAGACCCTGCTCGTTTCGAGAGTTCTGTCAGTACCAAAATGGTACTCTTTTATCACAAAATGTCTCAACTTGGTTACAAATTAACACTATTAGCGCAGTTAAGTAAATATTCATAGTATCCATAACCTCCGAATGTGCGTCTTTGTGTGGTAGTAGAGGTTAGATTATGATTTTTAAAAATGAATAAAATATATACAAGGAGTCGTGAATTAAGCGGAAAGGGTTACAAAGAGGGTTCAAGGGTGGGATAAATCACGCATTTAATTAATCTACGCTCTCAACGAGTGTCATTTTACAGGAGACGCAATAATGGCGAAATTCCTTTTGCCGTGCTGAAAGAAAAATATCTCACCGATTGGATTGTTGTTGCATTTGAAAGGCGAGGACCGCACTTAATGTTTGTATTAGACGCCCTGCCGTGGGGTCAATTTTATCGGAATATGCTAAACGGACACAATGCCCGCTCGGTAGAAAATAACGCAAACGCTAAATGGTAATTTGAAACCTGTCAATGCCTATGGCACAATCTCACGATTTAATTAATATCTCGACGGAATAGAATTCCCTCTCCGCTGTCTATCACGGTTATTGTAGTTTATTCGCGTGGTCAATGAGTTGTCTTCCACTCGAGAAATATCGAAAAACTAGATCGAGCCGGAAAAGTGATGCTTGCCAAGTGTGGCCAATTGAGAGTCAATCATTTCACCTCGACCGCCCATCACGGCCAATATTGTTAAATAACGACTCACCTTATTCCACCCAAACATGCTTGTTAATCTAATCGTTGGAGCACTAATCACCACACACTAGTTAAATTTGTACATACTATGAACAATCATAGTATGTACAAATTTAACTAGTGTGTGGTGATTAGTGACCGTTAATCGATAATTATTCAGAAATCGTGAGATGCGGTCTGGTGTGATGTAGGTTCCAAAAAAACATTTTGTTTTTCGTGCCAACGTTTCGATCTTTATTGAGATCATCTTCAGGCCCTGGGATTTACAAACATTGTTTACATTTAACAAATACATTTACGATGTGGAAAAGTGAATTTATACAATGCAAAATATATTTTTTTATATTCAATCATAGTATTTCTACTCACTCAAAATGTTTATCTTCTGTGCAATTGTGCCTTAATCTTGCGTGTTGTGTCGAGAGTGCCAGTGAGATTTTACTGTTTTATGTTTATATACGTTGGATTTTGAAGGGGTGGGGAAATCGGTATAGAAAAGACATTTTTGTATAAGGCGTCGGCTTCTTTGAGGTGAAAAGAGCCGACGAAGGGAAAAAATGTTTCGGCCAGATTATCCTTTCAGGATTATATAGAAAGGGATAAATAGGAAAAGGAAAGCTAAATTGTTGGACAATTTGACTATGAAAAATATTTGATGTGTGGAATGTAATGTAATGATATATGTATGTTATCTATATTGAATTTGATTTCATAGTCTAATTGTCGATCGTTGGCACGATAAAGAAAATGTTTTTCTGAAACCTACATCACACCAGACCGCATCTCACGATTTCTGAATAATTAAATTTTAACTAGGTTTATTTTGAGAATGTTGCATTTTCCCGAAATAGATTCATTCTGAGCGTATGAGAGACAGAGTTGAAGTTGTTATTCAGTTTGAAGAAGAAGTGAATAGAAGACTGAAATGGTAACAGATTATAAATATAGGAAGGGGAACGGGAAGAAATTATTTGATAGAGCCTGCGATAGGAGGGGTACATTTCAAACAACGATACATATTAGACACATGAGAACTTTATGGGAAGTTATATATCAACCGAAGAAAATAGTTCGTGATCCTTTTGAATCTGTTAACAAGCTCGCCGGTGAATCCACCGTGGACCGAACAGCCATAATCGAAATGAGGAAGGGACCAAGAGTTTGGGCGTGCTGATTTGGAAAGAGTTGGCTTGTAAGTCGGAATTGGCGGAGAGTGGAGGAACAGCGACGGGAGATTTGGGAAATGTGGGGTTTCCAGAATAGGGTTTGATAAAAAATGGGGGAACATGAGGAAGGATTGGAGAGACCACTTTAGCCTGGACTTACTGACACTGAGAGAGAGAGTCCATTTTCAAAGGCCTAGGAGCTGATGGTATTTACGTCTTCTTGGATTCGTGTGATTTAGATTTGATGGTCATGAGATAAAAAGGAAAGATAAATTTGGAAGTCATCCGCTTAGAGGTAATAAGTGCAATATTTAAAGATATTAGGAAGGTCATTAATATAACAACAAAAGAGGAGGCAGATAAACTGGAGCCTTGAGGAACCAGGAACGACGATCAGGTGAAAAGGAACTATTACGCCGCGAACACTCAAGAAAAAAACCTACTATTGTGTATACCTTCGTGGTTTCCTATCGCTTTGGGCCTCGCTCTTCTGACTTCTCTAATTGGTTCCAACACAGACCCATTTCTGAAGAAAAGCCTAAACATCCGATCAACCAAAACAACGAGAAAAGGCCAAAATTATGAACAAGTCCAAATTATTAATAGCAATATTTGATTTGATGGTTGGAAGTTGTTGATTCTTTCTGGAGAGACGTTGATGCAATTTAGATTCGAAGTTGTTTTTCTAGCGCAAAAAACTCATGTTAAAGTCCTAAGAAACGTATAAATGCAATAATTACTTTCTCAGCAACAAGATCATCGTGTTAACTACTACCACCTTTCGTTTAAATTGTATAATTTATTTCAAGCCTACTGGCTACAGGCGACTGTAATAAGTTCGTCTGGTGGACAAAAGGGCAGAAAAAACAAGCTATCAAAACTTTGGCAGTAAAACCTGGCAAATCTAAGCGTTACTCAATAACAGCCAAAAAATCAGACAATCATTTGTTAAAAGGAAGAAGTTTACAAGGAGTCTTTCCAGGATTTTGGACATCACGTGAAGAAGGCTGATTGGCCTGTAGGATGATATTTGATTGGAAGGTTTGTGAGCTTCAGGAATGAGAATGACGAAGGAAACTGAATGAGAGGAAAGTGAATGGTATGTAGGATGGTATTGTACATTATGGTTAAAAAAGTTATGGGCTTCCAAGCAAGATTTCGAAGTATGGACATTAGGTCATATCCAGCGGATTTACTTAGGATACATCTGCAGGTTAGGATTGGCAGTGGACAAAGGCACTATCATAGATAACACCAGCTTTAATAGCTTTAAAATCTGATGGGAATTGGTCTAATCAGACTGAAAAAGCTGATAATATATAAGGTATATTGTATAGTTTCAATTTTAACAATCAACCCTGATGCCATACCATATCAAAAGCTCAAGAAATCCTCCTAAGCACATTTTCTCTTAATTTTGTTTAAGACGTAAGCATGACAAACTTTCTATAACCGTTTGAAATTACTCTTTTTTTAAGAACGTTAGAGCAAAGATATATCCAGTAAAGTTCTTTTGAAGTAAAGGAAAGTATCAGCGATGGCTGTTTATTTTTAGCCTTATTAGTTTTCAGGCACAGTTATCTGTTTTCAATTTTTCAAAGCTTGTTTGTATCTCATTAAAAGAAGAATAACCCGAGGCAGAAAAAACGTAGTACTGATGTCTAAATCACGTCCGATATTGAACTTGCCCTGTGATTAATGACTCTTCCTCCGAATATATTAACTGGAACAATGCTCTTTATTATGGACTGTACTCGTTTTCTCATGCGGCAAATCCGGCTAGGAAGTTAAGTAAATAACGGAACAATTCCAAAACTCACCCCGAGAATGAAAAGGACTACTCGTTCATGCTTGCTTACTTAACGGATTGACCGTCTGTTTTCTTGTTCCTTAGCTGTTGGAAGCTACATTGTATCTAAACGCGATTACCTTTGAACAGTAAGTATATTATTGCGTTCCAACATTTAACGGGTTAACGATTCTGGAATTAATTCTTCTAGAAAATAAAAAATAAAACATATTTGGGATTTCATTTATTATATTTTGAAGAAAGTCAAATCATGGTATAATCAAGGTTTTCTTAAGTAATGATTGACCTTTATTTAGGATATTCATGGAACCGTTGTATCGTGAGAAATGTGCTATTGTGCTATCAAAATAATAGCCAGGTTGAACATAGAAAATCGCATAAAAAGAATTTCCATTGCCTCGTTCAAAATAAATTAAAATATGAACGTATACTTCAAAAATAAGTCAATCAACTTTTTTTTAAAATGAAAGAGATATAAAATTGATATTTCATGGAGTACAACCCAACATAAGACCTTCAGATATGATTTCGAGATTTTAAAAAGTTAAATCCTCTGTAATGAAACCGACGATGAAAAAATCGTTATTGGGTCCGCCAGTTCACGCTTTATTCTGAATGTACGAATACAACAGACCTTACCAACTTAGGCTGTAGGGTACACAGGCAACCGATATAGCTGTGTTAAATGTGTTAAAAATGTGAACTAACCATTAATAACTGTAATTTGGTGTAAATTTATCGCCGGTTCTAACCAATTGTCTAATCTACCTAAACTAATTCTGTTTAATCCGAAAAATATTGAGAAAGTAAATACAATTTCGCCGGCAGTATGAAATAAAAATGTGTGACTAACCACGCTACAGCCACAAAAAGTATATATACGTGATTAACAAATATTGTGTTAAATGTTTTATTGTGCTTTAAAATTCTATATAAAAATATTTTAAGTCTAGGGTCGTTTGAAAAAGATAGTACGTGAACAACCTTTACAGACTTTCATCTGCTAACTGTTCTAAAGTTTATAGGAATATGATTCAAAGGTTTTAGTGAGTTCTAGTTTGTTATTAATAAAGATTAATCGATTCTTTATTCCAAAGGTAAGTAAAAAGGAGAATTTTCAGATTACCCTTTTAGTCGAATCGTTGAATTTGATACTACTTCGATCATCTTTTTCGAATTTCCTCACTAAATATATATATTTTGGTTCTTTCCTTCGAATAAGATTTGTAGGTTCTTGTTCTTTATTATTGACGATTAATTGATGTTTTTATTGGTACTAATGATAAATAAAAAGGAAGAGTTGATAAATTAGCTGCTGATTGAATTTTTAATGTCCAAAAATCGGGAAAGAGGCAAAATTGTTAGATAATCTATATAAAAATGTCTTTTATTTGATGAAATCTAATTTTACTTTGATTTGACCTCTTTTTTCATTCTTGCTCACTCAATCTGTTTTCTTCGTTTCTGATAAGTGTTCTTAATTTTTGTTCGTGAGTAATAAGTATTAATTGATTCTTTATAATGCAAAAAGATTTGTTAAAAGGTAGAATTGTTGAATTATCTGTTTACAAATGTCTTTAGTTTGATGAAATCTAATTTTACTTTGATTTGACCTCCTTTTTCTTTCTTCTCACTCAATCTGTTTTCTTCCTTTCTGACAAGTGTTGGGAGTTCTTGCCATGATTAACGGCAATTAATTGATTTTTGTAATGCCAAAGAAACAAAATTGTTTTACTTTTGATAAATTGGATTTTCATGTTAATTTGTTAAAACGTTGTTAAACCCCCTCCCCAAAAATTGAAATTTTAGCATGTCAAGTAGCAGTTTGTTCCGCCTGTATGGGGTCTTCCTTAGACACGGCGGAGTCTGTAGTAGGATGGGAAAAAATTGTTAATAAGTTATCGCTTTAATATCACAAAACAATTGATGGATTTTGATGATAAATTTGTAGAAATCATATGATTAAAATAAATATCCTGCTCTGACGACCTTTTTCATCTTTACTTCATTAATGTAACTTGTCTTTTCCTTGTTTGTTCTTTTGTGAACGGTTCCATTTCAAACACCTAATTTGTGGAATTTAATCTACAGACAGGCGTTTACAAAAAAGATTGATTTAGCAAAAGCCAAACGAAGTAATATCAGTGTGCTATTAATACTGAAATGGCATGTGTCGCAAAAATTGTCGACTTTTACACACTTAAAAAATGGACTGCTAAGAAACTGTTTAATTACATGCATATAATTTCGCCTTTTAATAGTCAAACATAGAAATTATTTGGGGGAAAAGTTGCTCTGAATTCTTTGAAATTAATTGATTTATAGCTAGTTAAACAAATAAGTCTTACAGGGGAATGCAATAGAAATAACGCACTGAAAGTCTAAGTCAAAGTTATACATTTAATAGCATATATTTTAATATCAATGCATATAAACGAAGGCGGAGGTAGAATTGATTACGGCTGTGTTTCGCCAGTCGCAAAATGTCGTGGTTTTAAAACTCTCGGATGTCTTGTGGAAATATTAATCATAATTGCCTGGGTTCGAATGAATTCTTTATTGCCTGCAAAGGTCAAACTTTACAGGCGATAAATAAGGACCCTTAGCCTCATAACGTTATTATTTGTGAAAAAAACATATACGTCTTTTCGTTTTCTTTCTAACCTTCGAAAGCTCAAAATTAAAAAAGTTATACTAAAAACCCAAACGACATTAGAAATAATATAACAAGATTGATGTCCTTTGCCCAAGGTGGATTCCTCTCCAGGTCTCGGTGATATCCTCAACTCCGATCGCTATAAAATCCGAGTTTCAGGATAAAGAACAGATAGCAGACCTTACAAATCGAATTGTGCAAACTTTTTTACGCCTAGACTGACATTCAAACTGAAATTGCACACTATTCATATTAAAAAATAATCATATGCAATGTTTTAAAAGAACTTTCAACGCGCATTTCGCTATGGCGAGCTATCTTCTCGTTATCGACGTCTCAGAAAACAAAACCTATATTGTAACAGTTCCTGGTTTTTAATTTTTAGTTTTATATTGCCTTATCATTAATTAATTCAATTTTTGTTTAAAAATTTAAGATAACATTTCTTTAATAATTGGCTTATAACATTAAGTAAAATTCTAAATAAAAAAATTAAGAACGAATAACTAGTAAATTAGTAGAATAAGTGTGAAGTCTTCTTGTTGCACTAAATCTGAGTTGTCAATAAAACAAACCTTCTTTTGTTGAAAAAAATACTTTCTTAGATACAAATGATTGTTCGAATAGGTCGATTTTTTCAATAGAAAGTAATAGGAATATTTTTTTTAAATTAAATTTATTTATTAAAACTGGTCTTAAAACTGGTCTTAAAACTGGTATTAAAACTGGTCTTATTAGACCAACCATTAATTTTACAATAATATTATAGAATAAATAAATGTTTACATTCTTATAAACCCATTGGTACAATAAGATTTNTTTTTTTATCATAATGACTTCTGCGAATTTCCAGATGCTGGGAACATATTTCAGTCTGATCGCAGCCTTAAATAGGTATGTTAGTTTAACTATACCCTTTTTTGGCAATTGTTTTAGTATTTCTCCAGTGATAAGGTCATATCCTGGAGTCGTTTTAGCAGGTAAATTTTTAATTTCTCGTGCTACTTCTTTAGGTGAAACTACCTTTATATTTTCATCTTGTAGCGCAGTTGTTACTTCAAGTAAGCTGCTATTGATGATTTCATTTGGTTTGAAGATTTCAGCAAGATAGCTAGCAAACAATTCGGCTTTTTCTCTGCTATCTCTCGCCCAAGTACCATCCTCTTTCTGTAATGGAGGAATTTGGGCGATTGGTCTTTTAATTTTTTTTATGGCCTTCCACAGTGAGTAGTCAGTGGCTTCGCCTGGAGTTAGGTTTTCTAGATAATTTGTGATTGAGTCGTCATGTAGTTTTTTTAGCTTTCGTTTAAGTTTTTGAGCCATATTGTTAAGAATGTTTTTGTCTACAGGGTCTCTTGATTGTTGCCATCTTCTTCTAGCCTTTCTTTTCTGACTTATTAGTTCTGTAATTTCCTTGGGGTAGTTAAAACCAATTGTTTTATGGATAGTCTGTCTAGTATAATAGGAATATGGACATTTCTTCTGTTAATAGTGAATGTTCAGGAGATACATCAATGGATCGTCCTCCTTAGCTCCTCACAGAAAGCGAGTAGGCATGCCTAAATTTAAGATTGGTTCGCGGGCACCGTCGCAAGAAATTTTACCTGTGTCGGGGGCTGAAATGAACGAGCTGCCGAAAGCTAGTTGGAGCCTAACCCCTTTGGTTGAGAAGCGGCGATCTCCTGGGCAGATGGCATTAGGGTGATACTAGCGATCCAGAAGCATAACGGGGTAGGTAAACTCCCCTGTAGAAAAACTTAAATACTGGACAAAAGCAGCAGGTTAAGGCAAGCTAAAAGATTTGTAAATCTCTCAAAGAGGAAGGCGAAGAAATTCCTATCTCTCAGCAGGTAGGATTTGGGAAAAAGTATAGGCCTCTGTACCTTAACTATCATCTAAAGAAGATGGGGAGGGCAGCAGAGAAAGAAACAAACATACTCTGATAGGAGTAACCAACGACATCGGCACATCCTTTGGGAATGTGAAGCATTATCCCGGTTAGAGTACATCCACCAGGTCTGCGAAGAGGCACCAAGGAAAGTGCTTTCACGTATAGGAAAAAGAGCACTTTCCAAAGCATTGCTATAATTTAGAGGGGTTCGACAATAGATCAATTTAAGTTATTTAAGATTGTTATCATTTTAAATCAATCCCCCCATATTAAAAAAACACCCTCAGGTATGACCCTAAAGTCAACACATCGGTGAGTGACAATCCTTCGGGGTGAAAGTCCAATAATGAAAATTGTCTCAGAGAAGTTCGACCGAATGAGGATGTTATAACGTTATTGGTGGGCTAAATCAGGATTTGGGTTAGTAAAAACCACTTTCGTTGACAAAATAGGTCCTCAAAGCGCAAATGAATTTTGAATTATTCTGTAGAAAATCATGGTGGAAAAAGAAATATTTGCAGTTGGTAAATTGATGATTGATCTCAGAGAAGATCGAACAACTTTAGATATTTTTCGTGGTCGTTGTACTAAATAAGAGTTTTGGTCAGTAAAAACAACCTTTTTTGACAAAACACATCCTCATGGCGCAAATTTTTGAATTAATTTCTAGAAAGTGACGGTAGAAGAAGCTAATTCCTTCTGTTAATTCTGTTTGAGAAGACCAATTGTAGATTTTGCTATGTGGTTGTACTTGTACACCACACATCCAGAAAGGAATAATAACAGTTGATAATAATAAAAAATACTCCTTTCTCTTTTGCAAGTCAAATTTATGGGCATAATATTCAAATATTGAAACATTTGAATGAAAATTTATATAAGGGAGAGAAAGGACAGCAAATCTTACGTGGTTTTTACAAACAGAATTTATCTATTTACAAAATATTTTTCCAGTATTAACCAAAATTTATGTGGCCCTGATGTATCATTGGATGATCACAGATAGCACTGTTTTTTAACAGAAATTAAATGAAAAAATTATTCAGAAATCGTGACACATTTCTACACGTAAATGAAAAAAAATTATTTACAAATAAAATATGTTTTGTTTAATTATTTACAATCTTTTTTTGCACATTTTTAGCATTGGCAATGTTGTTTACAACTATTTAAAACTTGAAATCATGAAATGAAACGAAACCAAAACTTTTTTTTGTACAAGTTCGGCAAAAATAGTTTATTGGTATAAACTAAAAAAATAGTTTATCATTAAAATAAGATGAGATACTAAGACTTAATAGCCAAGAATGCTACAAAATAGCAGTTTCCCAATCACCCGTTGATTTTTGTTTCTTTTTAATGAAATTTTGTTATATTTGGGCAATTTTTTGGCAGAACGTTGGATTGATTACAATTAATTAAGGTTTTTAGTTGAGATGAAAAAAAGCTAATGGCACGAGCGGGATTCGAACCCACGATCTTCGGCTCGATACGCCGCTGCTCTATCACTTGAGCTATCGTGACCTCGATCCACTCGGACACCAACTTCCTATCTCAACCCCACCTGATGAGTTTTCCCTCCTTTTTGCCATTTTTCAAATGAAGTACACTTCCACTAATGCTCTCCGTGGCCATTTCATTTGTCGTCGAGAATCCAATCCGATTACACGACATTTGAAAAATGGCAAAAAGGAGGGAAAACTCATCAGGTGGGGTTGAGATAGGATGTTGGTGTCCGAGTGGATCGAGGTCACGATAGCTCAAGTGGTAGAGCAGCGGCGCATCTAGCCGAAGATCGTAGGTTGGAATCCCGCTCGTGCCATTAGCTTTTTTTCATCTCAACTAAAAACCTTAATTAATTGTAATGTATTAATTGGTCAAGCGGACCACGAAATTAGTGAATTTAAGTTGGATTGATTGTTTAATCTTTCCCCAAAAAACAAAAATGGATGGCCTCAACCATTGATTCTGTCTTGGCGGGCGACCTCAGTATATTAACACAATTATTCTGATCAGCGATGATACTCCATTTCTCAAGATCCATTTTTCCTCTCATGTTTTTTGCGCCCAAGAAATGGCAGACTTTTTTAGGCTCCCAGAGAAGACAATGAATTTTCATTTCTTGACGTTCAGTTCATCAACATATCAATCTTTTCGACTTTTCTGATTATTTTTAAATATCCGAAAACTGTTTTTATACTTGGCTCAGGATGAGCAGTAAGTTCAATCTATGGTTTGATGATTTTGTTCCCTGAGCGACGTTGATGTTGAAGCTGAGTCGGTTTTTCTGAAGAAAACTTTCCAAACCAACGACGAATCGTTTTTCATTAAAACTTCTTTTAACAAAAATTTGATTTGTATATCCTGCAGCTCGAGCAGCACAATTGCATTGTTCGATCTCAAAAAATTCAATTTTCATTGTTCGGTTTAAAGACAAACTAAAATTTGAATTACTTCTTGGAAAGAAAACAGGGATTGTTGTTGAATAGATAATTAACCAACAGGCTACTCGACAATCTTCGTTAAAACTGTGGTACAACCCAATATACAATAGTTTGTAAATTGTCGACTGGCCTAGGGTTTTTGTCTTCGTTAAACCTCATTTTTCTGAAACTGAAACCAAGTCGCTATTAAATAACATTAATCTTCAACCGGTAGAGTTTTTTCTTTACAAATCTAGTTCGGTGATGTTTTATGACCGCAAGCCTGGCTTTGCTTTCAAATGATTCCGTTGTAATTTATTTCCACTGGGAGTGGCGCTGCGACCGATTTAAGCGTGTGAAAAACGCCAAATTATGCAACGCGTGCTTGAAATATCGCTTTTCAATAAGTCAGGACAAAAAATAAAAAGGCTGTCAGGGTTCGTTAGCGTCCCCAGTTCGTTTTCGGCACCTTACGTCTCTATAAACACGGGTGTGAAATTGATTCGGCCCTCGTCATAATTTCGCGAAACGGGATGAAAAGAGGATCCTTGGGGAAAAAGTCTTAATATCAAGGCTAAACCGAAAAAGCTCATTTCGGAAGTTGTAAAACTTCACATATAAAGACAAGGGCGATATTTTATTTTGGTTTTATTGCTTCTTTTATCATTATTTTGACCCGCTGTTGAAGAGGTAAGCCAAACAAATGACACAAATCGGAAATAGTAAGCAGTAAAGAAGTAATTACGACTGTATCTACTTAAATATTGCAATTTTTTGCTGTTCGACATTGAAAACATTGTCAAAACTTGATAGTACTTTAAACTTAATTAGTCAAAGTTGAATGTTTGGTTTCAAAATAATCAATATAAAAAATAAATACAACAATAAAACAAAAATAAATTAATTAATTAAATAATTAAAAAATAAAGTAAATAAATAAGATATAAATAAAATAATAAAACAAATATAAAAATAATCATTTGTTATTCTTTCCTAAAACATAATAATACGTTTTTGTTTTTAATTGATTAGATTATTTTTTAATTAAAGCTTAAAATATTTTATATTATTTGTTCCAACATAAACTCACTTTCTCGTTAATGGATCCCGTTAAATAATCAATTTAGTTACAAGTTACGTGTTATATATTTTTATGTGTCAATTGTGCTTAAGATTTAAGTTAGACATAAACAATTTTAAATTACACAAGGTTTGTAGGTTTTTTCTTGCAACACACATAAAAATATGAACTTTAAGATAGGTGATTTTGTACCTATATAAAGTGAAGCTGCTTTGCTAGTGATACGGTTTTTTCCTAGATATTAAATTCAATCCGCAACGATGCTTGGCGTAGAATTTATGATGCCCCAAAGCTAGATTTTTATCGAATGACAGGGTCTTATCTAAGAAATTAAATTTGTCGGTATCCTTGGTTCAGTTTCTTAAATGTTATTACTTCATCTCCACGGCTGGAACGTTTTGGAAATCGGAACGGCGATGCGGCCTCATGTTAAAAAAATAACATATGCTTCCTGCATAAGTTGAAGAAATCGAACCTGGTACGAAAATAATCCACGTGATAGAGAATAAATTGTAGTTCACTGAGTAAAAATGTGTGTTGAAATAATTTTTCCAAAGGAAATCAGCAACATTCGATGCTAATATAAAAGAAAGGGGTAGTCACGAAAACTGTGCTAACCGTGTTAAGTGTGTTAAAGTCGAAAGATTTTTTTTAACAATAAGCGTCTTTCTAATTTTTCAATTTTTACTTTCTTTACATTTCTTTCGTTTTATTTTTCTGTTTCGATCTTAGGAACAGTTCTAAAAATCTAGAGCTATTTCGTTAACGTATTTCCATTTTATTTACATAGAGAATAATGTAATGACATTATTTTATTTAATGATATTAAATTATTTTAATGTAACAGGTAGAACTACCAATTAATTTCTGGGATTAAAAAATTGTGCTGGTGTGCTATTTCGTAAACTTTTTAATGTAAAACTTGGGTTTTATATCGCGTTCGTTGCTGTGTGTTCACAAAAGAATCGGAAATGAAGAAACGACTAAAAATAAGAAAGAATCAAAAATGTGTCAAAGTTGGATAAAAATCGATTTCATCAAACAAAAGACAATATTATACAGATAATATAAACTTCTGCCTTTTTACTTATCTTTGGACATTAATTAAACGTCATTATTCACGAACAAAAATTGGCAATAATTATCAGAAAGGAAGACAGAAGTTAGCGTTTGTGAGGAATGAAAAAGGCCAAATAAGAGTAAAAGTAAATTTCATGAAACAAAAGGCATTTTTAAACTAATAATTCAATAAATCTGCCTTTTTACATATCTTTTTGCATTATACAAAAATCAAGTAATCCTTATTAATCTAAACAAAAATTGGCAAAAGGAAGAGACGAGTTAGATTGAATGAGGAATAATGAAAAAATTAGTCAAGTCAAAGTGAAATTTCATCAAACAATTCCTCCAAACAGATAATCGGACAATTCTGACTTTTTATTTATATTTGGGAAACAACAATCAATCAATCGTTCGTAACCACGAACCAGAACTCCAAAACAAATAAGTAAGGAAAAAACAAGGCTGATTGAGTGAGGAAGAACGAAACATGTGATCAAAAGGATAAAATCCAATTTCATAAAACGATTTCCACCTAACCGATAATTTAGCACCTCTTCCTTTTTACCGTTGGCGTCAATGAAAAAAAAATCTATTAATCATTAATAATAAATAACAAGAACTGACAATACTTATTCAAAGGAACGAAACAAAATAATTTAGTGAGGAAACACGCAAAATGTGGTCAATGTAGAATAAAGTTTAATTTAATAAAACGATTTCGACCAAACAGATAATCAGACAATTCCGCCTTTTTACATACATTTAGAATTAAAGATTCAATTAATCGTTATTAATCTCGAAACATATTTGGTCAAAGAAGGATAAAATACAATTTCATCAAACGATTTCCACTAAACAGAAAAATTAGCACCTTTTTCTTTTAATTTATCTTTAGCATCAATGAAAAAATAAATCAGTTAATCGTTAATAATAAATAACAAGAACTGACAATACAAAAATCAATCAATCAATCTTAATAATCTCGAACAAGAACTCCAAAATAAATAAGTAAGGAAAAATAAGATAGATTGATTGAGGAAAGACGAAAAATGTTTTCTAAATAGAATAACATTTCATTTCGTAAAATGATTTCGACCAAAAAGTAATCTGACAATTCTGCCTTTTTACTTATTTTTGGGGGAAAAGAATCAATCGTTATTAATCACGAACAAGAACTCAAAAACATATTTTGACTAAAATGGTAATCTGACAATTTTGCCTTTTTACTTATCTTTGGGATAAAAGAATCAATCAGTCGTTATTGATCACGACCAAGAACTCAAAAACAATTTAGCAAGGAAGAAAGAAAGCTAGAGTTGGAGAGAAAGGTTATAAAATGTGGTAAAAATAATAAAATTCAATTTCATCAAACGATTTTCACCGAACAGATAATTTACCAACTTTTCCTTTTTTAAGAACCTTTGAAAAAATATCAATTAATCTTTAATAATATCAAGAACTGACACAACTTATTCGAAAGAAACAAAATAGATTTAGTGAGGATAGACGAAAAATGTGATCAAAGTGGAATAAAATTAATTTTTAATAATATCAAGAACTGACACAACTTATTCGAAAGAAAGAAAATAGATTTAGTGAGGATAGACGAAAAATGTGATCAAAGTGGAATAAAATTAATTTTCATAAAACGGTTTCGACCAAAAAGGTAATCTGACATTTTTGCCTTTTTACTTATCTTTGGGGTAAAAGAATCAATCAGTCGTTATTGATCACGACCAAGAACTCAAAAACATATTAGAATATACGAAACAATATAGATTGAGTGAGGAAGGACAAACCATCATAAAATTCTATAAAATATAACTTTACCCCTAGTTTAATTAATTAATATGGTTAATTATGACCACTAAACATATGGCTTACTCCTAGTGTTCAGTTCTGTTTTATATTTTTGATAGAAAAATAATTTTACACTACAGTTGATGTTTATTCACTGTCAAACAAATTCTTTCATGTTAAGTCCCACCGCTGTAAACAAATTACAAATCCCCGCGACATTTTAAAAAGACACACAAACTGTTTTAAAAAGCCTCCGTCCTTATACTGTAGTTTAGTCGTTCCGATAAGAACATTAGTGTTGGTTTGGCAAGCGAATAGAGAGATAAATAACGTTCGTCGCTAAGTAGTGTTGAAAGTGAAGCATTTAATCCTTCCGAAGGCGAACATGTACCCGATTTCGAACACTTACGTGGAGTAGGGGCAGAAATCCGTCGGTATCGACTTACCGAAAAACGAGATTGATCCGATTATTGCTTTTGATTTACATCGGGGGGAGGGGGGGGATCGTTGGAGACTACTTTTATAAATTGCTTTAATTTTAGCCTGGAGGAGGAATTTTTCAGATTCAAGAAGGTGGGTGTATCGTTGAACGCCTACTTCAAACTCTTAAGTTTTTATTAAATCCGTCCATAAGGTATTTTTTTGCATTTTTATTGATAATTAATTGATTTATGATTATCCGAGGTGCCTCGATTGAAATATTCTAACAAAATTCCTTTAATATGATATACCCCTTGCCTATTTATTACTTTCTCGAACAAGACATTTCATTTTATTTTACTTCCATTGCTGCAATAAGTAATAAATGTTTGAAATAGCAATTGAAAAAATAGAAATCATGACTCACTGAAGCAAATAGTTTTAAAATAATTTTAAAAAAATGTGTGAGTTTTGTAACAGATATACGTGTATAGATATATACAATATTTTTAAAAAACCAGTTATTTTTTCTTAAAGTAAAAGCTATAAAACTAGAATAAAAATCCTATATTGAGACTATAAACTTTTTTAGCGATATTTTATATCGGATTCATATAAACCTAAACCTTTAAACATATTATTTTTTCTTTATGCACGTCAAACTCCAGATTCGGTTTAATAATTCTGATCTGATATCTGATCTATGTCCTTCAAAATTGTAATTATATATTTGTAAAAAATCAGGGATGGGACGAATCCTTCGTCGAACTTAGTCATATGTATGCTTCATTGTTATTCAAAATTTCGAAACTTGAGGTTTCGAACAAAAATCAAATATTCCATACAAAAATATGGAAATGATGTTATTGTAGTTCTTTATTTAGAGGTTATACGAACCCTCCGGGTGCAGGTGTTTTTGAAGAAAATGCCCATTTGTAAGTATGTCGGGTACGAATCCAGCGTCCCTGCTTTCGAACCCGACATATTACAATTTGGCTTTTTTACCCCTGACCTTCACCTTAAGGCTTACAGTGATGAGCGAAAAAATGATAACATTTATTTTTTTTAGTTTTTAATTGGTCTTAAAAATTTCCATGAAATTTAAAAAAATAAATTTATTTTGAATATAGGCCCTAGAGTATTTGAAAAATGTTGTTAACTCCATTATATTTAGTGGTCTATTGACCAAATTACTTCTTTCAATTAATTAATCTTTTTATGTAAGGTCTTGGTTGAAATGAAAAAATTAGTGTCACGAGCGGAATTCGAACCCACGACCTTCGGCTAAAACGCCGCTGCTCTTCCACTTGAGCTATCGAGACTTCGATACACTCGGACACCAACTCCCCATCTCAGCCTACAACCTTTCGAATTGTCTCTCCTTTTTGCCATTTTTCAAATGTGTAATCAGGATTCTATTCTCGACGATATATGAAGTGGCCATGGAGAGTTAGTGAAGTTACACTTCATTTTACTTATTAAATCCATTATATTTAGTGGTCTGATTGTCCAAATTACTTCTTTCAATTAATTATTCTTTGTATGTAAGTTCTTTGTTGAAATGAAAAAGTTAGTGTCACGAGCAGGATTCGAACCCACAACCTTCGTCTGTTGTTTTTAACGTTTAATGTTTTTAACCTATTTCTCTCCCTAGCTGCCCTCAATTAGTTCCTAACAGTTTCTACTTTTTAGATATTTCACCCACCGCACTAGTAGCTTCCATTATACGGATTCGTAGAGGCAGTTGGGGGTGATGGGATACCCATAAACCTCATCAAAGTATATCTACGGTTTATCCTTCCTGTCCTTCTACACATCTACAATTTTTACTTACAAAACTCCATTTTTCCAAAATCACGGAAGCAAGCGATTGTAAAACCCCTAAATAAAATTCCTATTCCCTTCGCCTTCAATGATTTCCGTCCAATATCTGTCCTCTCTGATGTAACTAAACGTCTTGAAAAATTAGTTCATTTACAAATGACGTCTTATTTAGAGACCTCAAATTTCCTTGTGCTCCTCCAATCTGGTTTTCGTCCTAGCTTTTCCAAACCATCCGCTGTCCTAAAAACCTCGACTGACATACAGAAGGCTATGGGCAAACGTAAAATTACAACGCTTGTTTTCCTGGACTTCTCTAAAGCCTTAGATGCAGTAGATCATTCCCTTCTCCTTGCTAATCTCAAAACGTTATCCTTCTCCTGCCGTGTCCTCCATTTGTTCCAATCTTTCCTTTCAGATCGTCCCCAACTAGTACCCATCGCAAATAAACCCCCATCACTTCTGGAGTCTCTCAAGGGTCTCTACATTAACGACTTTCCTGATTCCGTAAAATATTGCTCCCACCATCTTTATGCAGACGACTCCCAAACTTACCTTTCTTTTCCTCTTACTGACTTACAAGTTGCAAGTGTGAAAATTCTGGAAGACTTAAATTCACTTAACTCCTAGGCTACTAAAAATGGGCTTAACTTCAATGTAGAAACGTCTCAGGCCATTGTGTTTGGATCTCGTTCCGTCCTCCGATCCTTACCTTTTATCCCTCCGTTTATCATTCACAATTACCCAATTTTCTTTCTGTCCCGTTTCAAGAACCTTGGGATTATTGATCTGACCTTACCTTGAAAACTTCATATTTCTCAGATCTCCCGCCGTTACTTTTCCACCCTCCATCAGTTCCATCTTACCAGCCACCTTCTTGCCATAAGTACCCGTAAACTCCTAATTTCCTCTCTTATTCCCTCCCCCTCTTTGACTATGGATGTGTGGTGTACATCGGACTCACTGGGGAGGGTTAGGGTCGAAGTCCCCCATCGGTAACCCCTAATTGATTTGTGGGTCTTCCCGGAGTAGAATTGTGGGGTCCTGCCAAGCCATCCAACATCCAGCCATCTAACCCTTCCAATCAAAAATCCTCAGAGTTGTCAAAGTTCCTTACTACGTCATTAACCTCACTATCCTAACGACCTCACCTTTCCTTTTCTCGACGAACTGGTCCGTTCCCGATTACACCAACCTCATGATCCATGTAAACTCTACTGCTCAACTCCTCTCTACACATTCCCATAATCGACGATGGTCTCAAGACCTCCTTGCCCTTAATCCCTTACACTGAGTGCATTGGCTGCTCTCTCGTGGCATGTCTCCTCAGGGTGCAGCGCTGGCATTATGTGACCGTGTGAATAAGCGTATTGTGATTATACTCATACAAGTTTTCTTCTTCGATTTCTAATTGTTTGGTGTTTTATAGGAACAAATACAACCACTCCTTTTGTAATATTTTTAATATATCGCTTTCGGGAGCATTTATTCCTGTCACCCCTTTTCAGAATTTTTTGGATTTAACTGAATTGTAGATCCAACTATTTTTTCTTGTAGATTTTTGATTTTTTTAAATAATCCAACCTTTTTTTATGTTTTTATTTGTATATATTTTTTTCCTTTACTTGTCTGGTTTTTATTTGTTTGATTTTAATATTTATANTATATATATATATATATATAAAGTGGAAGGTTTATTATATTGATTTTCTTTTTAATTAGTTTTCTGATGAAAAATAGTGTACTGTAATTTGTAATTAGCTTGTGATAACTACTTTGTATTGTGTCGTATTTTTTAAAGCCCAATTTATTTAGTTTTATGTTGAAGAACATGTACATAGCTGAAAATGGACTTTTTATGTTTTTAAAATCCCTCTTTCCAAATAAGAATACAATTCTAATTTATAAACGCGACCGGACGACTGAGAGGGACACTTCTAAAAAACAAAATTCGAGACACCCCACTGTTCTAATTTCATATTCGAACCTGATGTGAAACCCGTTGAAAATGTTAAACAAATCTAAAACGAGTTATTGTTCGAAAGGATGCATTAATCAGTGGCCAAAACTGCTTTGCCAGCGCCCCGCAACCTATACGGAGCAATTAAACCCAGAAATATGAATAAATAGACAATAGCCGGGGTGTTATGACACGATTTATTATCTACGTGTTCGAGGAAGAAAAAGACAGCCCCAGAGAGATACTGGGCGTAAATCTCAATTGGCGCGAAGATCATATCAGCTTTCGATTCGTTACTTCATACTTTTTCCTCCTCTGATCAAGACAAACAGGATTCACTACTCGGAATGTGCTAATCTACAAAGTATATTTCGTAATCGACTCTCTAGTTCGCGCTTGTCTTTCCATTCATTTCGGTTCTACCGGTGCCTACCATCACACCGTGAACTGAATCTCTCCAGTATATTTAAAACGTTACACTTCTAGATAAATAAAATTTAGATCTGATTGGTCGGTCGACTCAAGCTGAACCCGCACTGTGTCACTATTGGGTATGTCTTCACAAAGACACAAAGACAAGAGTTCCTCACTGAAGATGGCACAATGCCGAAACTCGTCTAATTGTAAGTGGTTCAACAAACCTGGAGTGAAGACGGACCCAATAAGTGACCCAGTGCAGGTTCAGCATGAAATAAAATTTATCTTAAATTCAATTACATATGCTAATGTAATTAAAACGTCTGTTGTTCCTTCGCTATATTTTTTGTGGTACATTGTTTTTAGCGCCAAGACATATGAAGTGTCAGTTTGTACGTCCGTTCTTGCCTTGTCTTTCCTTTAGTTTTCTTTACTTGGTCACCTTTTACAAGAACTTCAAAATTTCTTTGTTAAAAAAAAATATCTTAAAAAATTGGTTGGGATTCTTTCAATCTATTTTCATTAGGCGCTGTTGGATATATAATGATGTGTAGTATATAATGATTGGATATGGTTCAACGATGAGTGGAGCAGGAGGTTTCGACGAAATATATTCAATTCTTTGCCGAAACGATATTTCATTGAAATAAACTGCTCAAAAATGAATAGGGAATTGCCAATTTTGTAGTTTTTTTTTTTCTTGGTACACTTTCCCTAGCATTTTTATTATAAATTGCATTCAAATTAATTAGAAATTATTGTTTTTTACTGAAGGAAAATTTTATTAAGGAAATTGGAAAAAATACAATAAAAAATACAAATAAAAGGTTTTAATTCTTTAATTTTGTTTAATGGACCATGTATAATGTCCTCTGTGAACTAAAACCTCTGTGCACCTGTTAGGCATACTTATTTATTATTTCTTCATTAATAAGGTTGTCACCAATTTCATAAGGAATTTCACTCCATAGATGTGCAACGCTGCTCTCAGTTGCTGCGGATGGTGATAGAAAAGCCTCTCTGCAACGCATCCCACATCTGCTCAATGGGATTGAGGTCTGGATACAATGGGGGAAGAAGGGGCAGATGTGAAATTCCCAGGTTTTCTAAACATTGATGAACAACTCTGCCTTTATGAGGTCATTGCCATCCAGAAATCGAAGATCCCTGCCAAGGAGATCACTGGTTTGAGGAAATCCTCGATAATTTCTTGAAGGGAAAACTGAGGGGGTTGTACGCATCCCCGTTCTCGGTAGACTCTTCGACGCCAGCTCTCACTATACACTCAGAAACGCGGTTCATCAGTAAACATAACAGCATTCGAATTGGTGTTCGCTTCTGGGCGATCGCTGCACCATATTCTCTTGAGTTACTGTGACGGGCTGTTGCTGCAGGTCGTCTCGAAGGGGCATAGGATGTGAAGGCGCTATGGAAAGAGTTCCGTCTTGCAAAATGTCACTATTTATGTCCTCCCTTAACGGGCGTAATGCGCTGAGATCCACTACCAGGCCTCCCATTGGCACTTCCAGTATCGAGGAATCGGGCTAAAGCCCGGGAGACCACGCTCTGAGGAACGCCAACTGCCTCTGCGATATCCGCTTGCCGGTGACCTCTATGACTCATTCTCACAACAATTGTGCGATCTTCAGGTTCAAGATGATGTCTTTCCATGGTTAAAGAGGATACAACTTGATTAAAATGGAGAAAAGACAAGAAATGGTGTTGGTTTACAAAATGAGCAATCTTCATGTTTACTACTCTTAACAAAATCCGTTATTAAAAATGGGGAATACCATTTGTTTGTTTTTGGTTTGTTTTGTCCAACTAACAAGAATATATTGGTTAATTTAATTAAAATTAATAGAATAAGAATAAATTACAAATATCCCTATTCATTTTTGAGCAGTTTAGATCCGCAATAGTTTTTATGTGTCTGCCCGTCTTGTCCTGATGTAAGGAGCGAGTATGCAAAACCGGCCGTGTTTCTAAGCACAATTGAAATAACTTGTGAACTCGTTTTAAAATGCGATTTTCAACGTTGTTTATAGTGTGACACATGTAACCCAGCTCTCCATAATAGCTCTAACTTGTACGGGTATTTAATTTATACAGCACTACATCAAAAGATCTCTTTGGCGCGTTAATTTAACATAATGAAATGTTTGATATATTATCTCCATTAAAGATTTTTCGATTGTATAAACGGCAAAATTATGATGATGATGGCGATGATGAATACTAGGAAGTACTTTCTTAGTTACTTAGTTCACCAATACTCAATACTTCTCCTAAGGAGCTAGGTCATTGTTGTATTTGTCTCCATTGAGCGGTTGCTTCGCATTCGAAGATGACAGGACGGCTGTTTCTTACTCCTCGTTGTATAACCTATTAATGGTGTGAATTGAATTTGAATTTAAACATTGAATATATTCATATTGTGTAGGTGTTTTATAGGATTCAAGTGACCGGTGTATAGTCACTTCTCTAGGTTTAGCCCTCTAACTGTAGCAGCGAGTTTGCCAGTCTTGGTGAGGTTTGTTTTAGCATAAGCTGTCGCGAGCACATCTAAAGTTTATCGACTCCTCCTTTTGTGGTTTTTGGAGCTATTCCGTGATGGAGGCTTCTATGTTTGTGTTTGCTATAACAAGAATAGGTTCCAGGCAATATGTTTCAAATATGGTCTTGCAGAACCACCTCTGGCCAGTGTGTCTATCTTTCTTACCCAAAATTCTTTGTGCCCTGGTACCCAAGATATCGTCATATTGTTGTTGTGGTGACCACCTGCAGTTAGCAAGTTATCCACTAGGTGTCACCACAGGTTCAGGAATGATCAGCCTACTCCTAAACCAATCAGCGTGGAGCTATTGTTGTGTGCCGGAAGTGGTTAGTTCCCATCCAATTTGATTGTTTCTTAAGTCTAAATGAGCTTATCCTCGCTTCTTCTTGTATATTTCCAATTGAAGTAAGTTTAGCAGTGTCTCTAGTGCAATTGATGATTGTTTTCATTGCCCCTGAGATACTGTTTGCCAGTCTTTGTGAGCTGCCTGTTTGGGTACCTAAGAGTATTTGCTGAGATTTGGTCTACTAGATCAGTGAGCAGTAGGCTAATTTGGCTCTTATTACTGCTACATATAGCCAATGGGCCATTTTTGGTTTTAGTCCCCAAATGTATAAACAGCAAAGTCAATAAATATTCTGAACTTATGAATTTCTTAATTCGATGAAGATAATTTAAATTGATCAAATTGCCTAAAAGAAGTGAGATTTAAGGTGAAACTCGGCACCATCCCTGTAGTTTCTACCATTAATCATATGATAAATCAAGTCAACTTATTATTAAAAGATAGTCAAAATTTATAAACAGAACAAGGCACAAATAGCCCATTATCAGAACATAGACAAACGAATTACAAATTAACTAGGTTTTTAAAAACTACTGCAAAATGAGCATTTAAGACATCAGAATATTGTTAAACACTGATAATTCCAACTGCACAGAAAAAAAAGTACAATTGGGTTTTCTCTGATAAACAAATCAGCAGGAATAAAATCCTATTGTCGTAACTGCCAACTACCACTCTGATACAACATTGGTATGAACCCAACAGGACTCAAATACTACTGAATTGTACCTTTAAAAAAAAATTCAACGACATAAGGTTCTTTCTACTCTGTGATATTAATACAAATGAGTGAACAATTGATCTACAGGAGGAACTGTCCTTAGTTATTTGGAAAATTGAATTTTGCCTTTTAATTTTTCTCTTTTTTTAATACATAAATTAAACGGAGTCAAATCTACTTTTTGAACACTTATCTTTTATAAGAATCTTTGATCAAAAATAAACATTTTTTACAATATTTTTATTATTTTTATTCTTGGATTGTAGTGTCGTATATTCAGATAAAAATATCATTCTTCCATACTGAAATGCAAGAATTGCATTTAAAATTTGTATTATGATGTACAAAAAATAAATGTATTATACAATTACTATCCACTTTGAATATTTGTAGAAAAGAAAATTGACCTACTGAGTAACAAAATGTTACATTAAATTCCATAGATGAAAATATTAACTTATAGAGAATTCATGTTGAAACGGTACTTGCTGGAAGATCTTCCTCGTAAAGCGTTTAACATCAAAACCAGCCCGCAAATGTAGACAGGCCCAGTATGTGACCAATGCCAGTTCAACATGTGTTCTCTGGCTTACAGACACCTCCAATTTTATAAATAATTCTAAGATTCCCTCATCCAGTCTGAGTGATGAACCTATTCAATCTGCCGTTTTGAAGACACACCACTTAAAATAGCAATAAGCCAAAAACAGTCAAATTACACAAAATTGCATACATCAAAACATTACCTGAAAATTAATTTACAAAGCATTAACCTTGGAGAATGAATGAAAAAAATTCTTAAAAAAATGAAATAAAATATTAATAAAAAAAGGCAGATTCGTGTTATCATTTAAATAGTTATGTAGATAAAACAAATTGTACTCCAGTGTACACACTTGTAGACATTGAATACTAATTGCTTTTAAAAATATTTTAAAAAAATGCAAAATGCACAGATAAATTTTTGAAAACATATTATTTACAGAAATTGAGCTTGCATAGAACAAAAGCCTAATTGGCGGCTATGTCAGGGAATAAACTTTGGGAAAAATCTTGATAAGTAAAAACCTAACTTTTCAGGATGGCATTTTTAAAGTTTAAACTTTGCTACAAATTCAATTTTTGTATAAACTTTTTTTGTTGTGCTCACATTTCATCAAATTTAATTTAGCTGTCCTAGTAAACAGGTTTATTAATTTATTTAATTATATCTTGACGTTTTGGTACTTATCACATTTATGCACTGACACTTTTGTCAAAAGTTGACTCCAGTTTTTCCCAGAGGGTGCAGGAATAACCTTGTATTAATGACTTTGTTGTATAGATTGGATTTTATTTATTTGAATTATTATTGTTACAGGGGAAAAGCCTTATGAGTGCACATGGCAGGGGTGCACATGGAAGTTTGCAAGGTCTGACGAGCTGACTCGCCACTATCGAAAGCACACAGGGCAGAAACCGTTCAAGTGCCACCTGTGCCAGCGATCTTTTTCCAGATCTGACCACCTATCCCTCCACATGAAACGCCACTAGGGATGTCAAGTGCAACAAACCAATGTTTATTTCTTTTCCAAAAATAAAGAAACAACCTTAAACCAATAAAAAAGAAACAACCTTAAAGGCTGCAGCGCTGGTACATGTTGATCTCTGAATTTGTGACTCTCTCATAAAGTTATGTACAAAAGCCGTTCCAATGTGCAATTCTAGGGGAAAAAGGTGCAACCATTTTTACCAAACTAGAAAAAATATTTTGTATATTATTTGTTAATTGTATAGCATAGTATAATGCAATTGAAAAAAACAAAATTAAAATGCTCAAAATGTTACTTTTTACATCACTTTATTTTTTTAACAAAAACCTACATGTCACTGTAAAAAGTGCCTTCTGAAATAAAACATGAAAAATACCTATGAGTGGTAGTCATTTTAAATTCATGTCAATTTATTTTAAAGTTGGGTTTCTTGGGTATTAAGTAGCTATCAGTATAATTTATTGTACAGTTAAGTTTATAAACAGTTTTGTGAATATTGTGATTATTTTGTAAATAATATTAATGTAATTACTTCTATAAAATTGCAATAATTGCAAAAATGGACAAATGGTCAGTTTATATTTATAATTATTTGTGTGTACCACATAAAAATGTTATATTTGTATTGATTTTTCAAATGTTTATAATCATAATTTGTTGTTCTACTTTGTTATTTTATTTTTCACTTGGTCTTTTTTTCCGGTGCTATTTATAAAAATATTTTCATTATTATTATAATATGATGTGCTTATGATTTTCTTTTTCTTTTCACAATGTGTATAAATGTTAAGTATAATTTTGTAAGTTATTAACCAATAGTTTATACCATTCCGTTTGATTAAAATGTCTATATAGTTGTATTTATTACTTAGGTACCATTCCTTAATACAAGTTTGGATGAAAAAACGAGTATTTGGATAAATAATTTAATTTTCAACGTTTATTCTATAGTAAACATAGAATGATACAGTCGATAATGTGGAACCAAGTGCCTTCACCTTAGTGAACGTACTGATTTTATTAGATTGCAATCTCTCCTGTGATACTGTTAACACCAATAAATAACGGTGCTTCCATTTGTGACAAATCAAAATGTTCACATATTATTTTTAATAACCGGAACTAATGATTTATAATGTTGTAACATATTTATGACAAAATGCATTCGTGTATATTAAAAATGTGAATAAAGCACGAACTGAATAATATCTTTGTAAATGTTGTAGAAATTTAAATCATTTATTAATGTAATTACACTAAACGTATCCCTCAGATTTACCACTGATCCAAAAAGTTTGTTATTTACTGGTTTTTAAGAAAATAAAAACTAAAATTTAATTTTTTAAGTATTCTTTTATTTACCTTCGGACCCTACTATAAGACTACTACTATTGATTTTGAGCCAACTTATGGTTATTTCATCATCTTGCAAACAATGATCAGGTACGACAAAACTGGTAATAAATATAATAATTTAGTTTGGTAATTTAAGCCGGTACTTTAATAGTGTAAATTACTAAAAATTATGGTTTATAATGTTTGTTAGTAATTAATGTAATTATTAAAAATTAAATTATCAATTGTAATATTTATTTAACGATCAATTTTTTTTTCTTTTGTACATTTTTCTCTGTGTCGACCAAAAATTTAAATCAAATGTAAATCGACTTCTGGCAGACAGACCCCCCCATGCCGTAAATTAAAATTAATTATTATTATTATTTATTATCTTTATTATTATCATATCTAATTATTATTATCTTATTATCTTTATTCTATTCTATTATTACTATTATTATTAATTTTTTAAGGGCATTTTAACGGCTAAGGTCATTTCACGCCCTAACATCCAAACCTTCTATCTTAGGTTAGCTATATCTCTTCTGAGTGCTATAAAGCTCTGACTCCAATTGTAAACTAATTTATCCTATTGCCATCCAAGCTTTAATTTTTCTTTTTTTTCTTTTTAAAATTCTTAATTTGGAAGGCCAAATGTATGCAAAAATCCCATTTTAAATTACATATAAAATTTATTTGTTTCTTTTTTATTAGAATTGTGAATTTTTGTTCCAGACTAGCAAGTCTCAGCATGAGTATAGGCTCATCCTTATCCTTTTATTCTTCCATTCAAATATGATACATAAACTAATTCTACATAACAATAATAAGAAACAAAACACAATAACACTTTTTTTTTTTTTTTTGAGGGAGCTATTTTTCTTATTTAAATTGCGATTTTAGGCATTGCAATTCATTACCCTGCAATTTGTATTTTCTTCCATTTCATTTTTCCGCTCCGGCAGCCTCAAAAACTTCTGAAAAAAGAAATCTTGCAACTCTCATTCAAACATTAGCAGGCATTCAATGGTATAACAATTTGGGGAAAGGCCTAAATCTCATTATAAATTCCAATAAATTTGAGAAAGCTGAAAAGTGCTCTTCGAAAGAAACACTGGGGACCCAGTAACTCCTGTAAATCACTCGAAAGGTTGAGCCTTTGCCTAAAGGGTTGTAAAGTGGGGCAGTCGACCAAAATATGTTTTACTGTCAAAATGATGCGTTCTCCACTTCGCATACATCGAGGGCAAGTTGGAAGGTTGCTGCCTATCAAAAGCCTATTATGGATTAGCCTGATATGACCTATTCGCAATCTAGAGAGAATCACAAGTTCTTTTCTCTCAAGTTCCTCAGTTGGCCATTTATGTACAACTGGCTTAATTTCTTTCATACTATCTCTACAAACATTCCAACTTGCCGCCCACTTTCATTTGATAATGTTTTTAACATAAACGACTATATCATCTTGACGGAGAGGAAATTGATCTGTTCTTTGAGGATGGTTTGTGGCGTTCCTTGCCTGTTGATCAGCTTTTTCATTTCCAGAAATGCCGACATGACTAGGAACCCAAACAAATACCACATGTTTGTTGAGTGTTCTGATTTCATAGAGATATTTGTGAATTTCTAAGATGTAAGGGTCAACCGAGAAATTATTTTTGATTGCTTCGAGACCACTTTTCGAATCAGAGAAAAAAATGGCATTACAAATTCCTGGCGATTCCTTTATATATTATTATTATTATTATTATTATTATTATTATTATTATTATTATTATTACTCACAGACTTGAAGCCATTTAAGCTAAATAAACTATTTTTAATATATAAACTTAATGATACACAGCTGTTTTTAAGGGATTTAAATATGAAAGAAAAACTTTTTGATGTTATTATTGATTACTGATGTATTAGCTAGCTACTGAACCTAACACTTCTCACAGCCTGATGGAAATTCCAGCTTTTTTGTAATTTACAATAAATTACCAACAGGCCTCAAAAATCACCCTTCCCAAGAGTTGGCAGATTTCAGTCTTATCCTACCAGCGAGTGAAGTTGGGCTCCAGGGGCCAACAACAGCTGGTTCACTCACACTCTCACTCTTAAATACATTCTTTCCTATATACATACCATTCACTCAGGGTGGTGGAGTACTTGATATTTCTCTATTACACTTTATTCCTATTATATACACTAGCCTAATTGAGGGTTGATGGGGTGTCAATGTTCCACCATCGACCCTTTCACACTACACATTCATGCTAATAAATACAATCACCCTCAACACACACTATACAATCACAACTCAACACAAACTATCAGAACTATATAATAAAACAATCCCGTTTCCTCCAAAATCCAGAACAGGAGGCCCAAATGCTCACTGCCGTGCTCAAGCACAATTCTGCAGTTCAGTCTCTGTATGGAACCAAGGAATTGCACCCTTAAATTACATAAGACACATCAAGCAACCTTTTCCTATGTGCCCAACTGCTTTGGCCCAAAAGTAAGGGTCGATGTGTTAACCTTACATGGTGAAATTCTTAAGAGGGGAAGGAAGCTCTCTTCCATGAGTCAGGTCTTCTAGGGGCCACCAATCAACAGTGCTCTTTACAGTGTGAGGTTCTCTGTCAATCAATGCTGCCACTTTCTGCATCGGGGGACAGATCTAAATGTGATATTATTAGGTTTATGGTACTTAATAAAGTATCTGGATTTTCTAATTTTGATAAATAGAAGGGAACAGATCTTCCAAAAAAACAATGTCAAAATGAATGTTCTTCCCAGCACTTTATTATCGTAATATTATTAAAAAGCCACATGGTCAAATTGAACTTTAACAATTTACAGTTTAGCTATGAATAAAATCGCAGTGATAGGTTTTGCTTGAATTATTACGTAGATGTGGCTTTAACTGCCAGGGAGGGTGAGGCTATGATAAAAAAAAAGATATTTTTAAGGGGATCAGAGGCTGCAACAGTTGAGCCATTGACATGGCGCTCATCAGAGTAAGGTAAAGCTCCCGGATTCAAATCAAAGTGAATCTTAATTTATTTAGAAATCGTGAGATGCGGTTCTAAATGAACAAAAAGTGATGGAGTTTCTGATTTTCCTTTCTGCTTATTTTTTTTTTCCATTCTTTTAATACATATGTATGTATCTACTTCCATAGTACTCCCATTTAATTTGTAAACAATTAAATTGAGCAAAAAATGGTCTTATACAAACCCAAAGTTAATTTTCTTTAGGAATTGCATGGCGTTAACAGATTTAACATAACTTTCTCATCTAGCTGGGAACTGACACTAAGTTTGTTATTTTAAATGATAATCCCATATTTTATTGTACAATTCAATTCTAGAGCTTATTTTATGCCATTTTTACTGAAAATGATTTTTTGTTGAAATTAATCATTTTCAAAATAAAGGAGGTGGGCCATCTTGTTACAAAAACACCCTCGTGCGTCTTCCATCGGGCAAACTCAGAAATGCTCGATCCTATCAAAAATTTTCCTTTCGGTAAAAGTGGCATATAAGCTCTTGAATCAAATTGTACAATAAAAATAATTATAGCCAAGAATCTATCATGCTAACCACTCAGCTACCGTGGACCCCTATAGGGATGCCTGACCAAAACATTAATTAAGACTCAATTCAAACAGAAATCCAATGCAAACAAGACAAAAAGACAGTTTAACTGAAAAGTTACAAATTCTAAAAAATATTGACTCTAAATAAATGCATTTCAGCCAAATGCTCTATGTCTATATGGAACATGAATTGCATTTCTGCAATGTCTTGAATTAAAAATCAATTGATTTGTGATAGCAAATCTTTCATCCTTTATAAGATGATCTTTTGACTATTACTATTACCCCTTGTACAATTTTTTTTTTTTTAATAATGTAATTTCACCATTTTTAATCATTTTTGTCTGCCTATTCTCAGTTTTGTTATGTCAGACACACTTTGAAATGTAGGAATCACCTTCTTTCACAGATTAAAAGAACCCGATTAACCCATATAGTGCTGGTGACCAGCATGAAGGCCAAAAAAACACAACAAATTTTCTTTCAGTTTAACTTTGCTCTTTCAGCAGTATCCTTTGTTTTCAAATACAAAGAACCAAACATTTTTAGGAAAAGAAATTTTGGCCATCCAGGAGGGTGAAAATTGAAATGGCCTTACTCAATGTGTCAAAGAATAAAATCACACAAACCCACTATTGAAAATAGCAACATGCTGAAAACCAAAATAATGAAATTACCAAGCTAATTTTTATTTGTTCCCAAAAACTTTGTTGTCAATTAACACAGGAATAAACACAGGAAAAGAAAGTTACAATTATTATCATTTGAAAAGAAGAGTTCAGAATATAATATCTGCTTTATTAAACTAAATTTTCCAAAACATAACAACCTATAACAATTCATAATAATATATTTTGAATTTTCCATTCAGATAAAGTGGAAATTATTGTGATGTATTTTTAAAATATCTAAAATTAAAACAAAATTAAAAATTTTACAATAACTTTTATAGGTATAAGCATACAAAACTGACTACATAAAAACTACAATGGCACAATGAATCATGGCTGTACTGATCAGCTATACAAGCTGGAAGAACTCTTTTTACTTTGAAAAGTTTTTAGTTTTGTCATGTAGGATTGTGTTAACACAAATTATAAATCACTCTACATCCTCATTAAAAGGTTTTAATGGTGTAATTGCAATTCTGCAAGCTGGAACATTAAAACAAAATTTAGTTTAAGTTAAAAATATAATTGTAAATAATAATTTTTTTGTCACCTCTTTTTCTTCATCGACTTCATCTTCATCTTCACTTCCTTGTCTGGAGCCAGAAGGAGTTGTATGTTTGCTCTGCGATGGTGAAGGCGGCTCTGAATAAGGGCGTGGATAGTTTAAATTCCTTCCTTTGAACTCCTCCTCAAAAGATGGTATGTCATTGTAAACTGACTGCAACGCTTTATGTCTTGCTTGACGATAATACTGCAAATAATTTGAAAACAAGGTTAAACCAATTCTAAAAATGACAGTGTATTGTTTCCATATACAATTCCTAGACTCCGCCAGTCTAAAAGGTCGCTTAGCCTTTCTGTCCTGTTTCGTTGAATGATCCTCTGCCTTCTGCTCAACTTGGTGAAGTGGTACATGTATTTGGCGAGCTGCTTGACTGACTCTTCAACGCTAATCCACCGCCTGTCTACAATGTAGATCCCATAGGACAACGGATCCTGGATATGCTGCTCCATGAAACACCCAAACCCTGAAAATAAATCAAGAATTACTATTTGAATTCCTGTTTGTTTTTTGGAGTGAACAAATTTTTTAAACTGTGAATTTCAGTGTTCAGGTGATCAAACTACATCTACAGAGTTATTTTTTTATTAATATTGAGTAAATAATTGTTTAACAATATTATAATCAAAGAAAAACTGGACATTCATATTTTGTTTTTTATTTCAAAGTATATGTATTTTTATCGTTGCAACAGAAAGTTGTCCCCAATAAATGGAGCGAATGGGACCACAGCTTCTAGAAAAACTTCCTCGATATATCCTAGTGCGGTCCATTCTATAATCAGTTCGGTATGGGCATGGATGGTGATTTCATCCCATACCATAAATATTGTCTTTGAAAAGGCTGTAACTCACGCATGGCACATAAAGCAAAGTTAAATTTTCTAGCATTGTATACATTCATTTTTTTCCCCACAACCTACATGTATTTGTCAAATTTAAACAATGTTTATAAATCCCAGGCCCTGAAGATGATCTCAATAAAGATTGAATCGTTGACATGATAAAGAAAATGTTTTTCTAAAACCTACATCACACCACACCACATCTCACGATCTCTGAATAATCATTGACTAATGATCTCTAAACACCACACATAAAGCAAAGATTCATTCTTTATGTCTTTTCCATACATGGTCTTGGCCATCTGACTGCCACAATCTAAACCGGCACTCATCTGTGAAGTAAACAGCCGCCCCAATGTTCAAGGGTCCAAGCGAAATGCTGATTTGTGAATAATCGCCTTTCTACTCAACGCCTCTCCAGTATTAGAAGACGTCTAGAGACGGCTATTCTCATGAAGCCTTCTGAGGACTTTATTAGAACTCACCCTTACATTGCGAACCATTTGAGTTGACTACCTCTCAAGGAAGCCATTAAACGATAGTTCCATAGTTTGGTGAGCAGTCATCTCTAGCTATCGCACGTGTGGTCGATCACTACCTTCTCTTTGATCAAGACTTCCATCTGACCATCGTGGATTGTAAAGCACATCACACCCTGGACTTGGGCAATGTAAAGAACACTAACATCTGTCATTGGCCAAATTATTTGCCTGGATGAAATCTTGACTTAAAACCATACTTTTAAGAAAAATATTAATAATTAATTTTGTACTGAAATTGATTTTTTCATCAAAGAAAACCATTTAAAAAAAAAGCAATTAACTCAATCGACAAGTTGGCTCTGGAAAGGTTGAAATTTAACTGATTTTCTTTATTTGTAATCTAAAAAGGGTAAAAAACAAGTTAATAATGTTGTTTATATTTTAAGCCAACTGTAAATCTTTATACCTAGTTGTTATGGGAAACAAACAAATAAATACAAGTGTCTGGTTTTTGTATTTGAGTGTATAAAATTGTGCAATTTCCTCTTGTGGCCTGTAGTGTGACAAACTTGGTCTTTTCCAATCAATTTGGTCGGCCTTTCCTCACTACTGTGTTCTTTTAGACATGGTTGATGGGTTTTATAAACAGAGCGGGAAGAAGAAACCCTCTGGGAACAATTTGCACTACTTTTTTATTTAGAGCCTTGCATCTCCCTGCTTATACCCTAAGCCACCACTGACGATGGTGAAATTTTGAAATGCATCTTATAGACAAATTCATAGAGGCTAGGCACAAAAATAATTGGAAATGACCAAGATATTGGTTAAATGTTTAATTAATTATACACTATTTTTTTTCAAAATGACACAGACTTCTCATTTCGATTCACCATTTATTCCAATTATAAGCAAATCACAGCTTCACATAGAAACACATTTTATTAACAATTGTACTACATTAGTGGGCCTATGTACAGATCTACAGGTGTGATTCTAGGTTAGTATTATTAGTATATTTATTATTATTTATTATATTAGTACATTTCATTATTTTTTATCGTTATTCTTAATTATACATATAAATTCACTAATTTCGTGTACTGCTTGACCAATTAGTATATTACAATTAATTAAGGTTTTTAGTTGAGATAAAAAAGCCAATGGCACGAGCGGGATTCGAACCCACGATCTTCGGTTAGATACGCCGCTGCTCTACCACTTGAGCTATTGTGCCCTCGATCCACTCGGACACTAACTTCTCATCTCAACCCCACCTTTTGTATTTTCCCTCCTTTTTGCCATTTTTCAAATGTCGTGTAATCGGTTTGGATTCTCGACGACAAATGAAATGGCCACGGAGAGCTTTAGTGACGTATACTTCATTTTAAATCATTAAATTCACTAATTTCGTGGTCCGCTTGACCAATTAATATATTGGTTAATTAATTAATTAAGGTTTTTAGTTGAGATAGCTCAACTGGTAGAGCAGCGGCATATCTAGCCGAAGATCGTGGGTTCAAATCCCGCTAGTGCCATTGACTTTTTTATCTCAACTAAAAACCTTAATTAATTGTATTATACAAATAGTCAATTAATTATACACAATTTTTTTAAAATGAAAAATTTGTGTCACAGACAGGATTCGAACCCACGACTTTTGGCTAAATACGCCGCTGCTCTACCACTTGAACTACCGTGACTTCAGTCCCTCATGCCACAAACTTCTCATTTCGACTCACCGTTTATTCCAATTATCAGCAAATCGTGCCAAATTTTTTAATTTGTATGATTAATTGAGTATACATATAATTAAGAATAACTTGATAAAAATTAATAAAAGTTGGTATTAACCTAGAACCACACCTGTGGATCATACACAGTCTCGCTAATATAAAATGTGTTTCTATATGAAGCCACGATTTGCTTACAATTGAAATAATGGGTGAGTCGAAATGAAAAGTTTATGGCATGGGTGTTTGAAGTCACATTAGCTCTAGTAGTAGAGCAGCGGTGTATTTAGCCGAAAGTCATGGGTTTGAATCCTGCCTGTGACATAAATTTTTCATTTCGAATAAATTGTGTACAATTAATTGAGTATATGTATAATTAAAAATAACTTGATAAAAAAATAATAAATGTTTAATATTAAAGTCTTGCTTTTCTTGTCTTTAATAGTAGATTCGACAAAACTCATTAAATTGTGCTTCCTTGTGTGAATGACCTTTTTGCAGGGCCTCCACAAACCCATGACTGAAGATGATGCTGAAAGCTGAAATTCATTTAGTAGACCAAACCAGCAAAGTAAGCAGACCAAAACTATCATAAATGGCCAAGCATAAAATGACAATTGTATTTATTATACCATTAAATAATATCATACCAGAGAGGTTTGTCGTAATCGAAGGAATACCCATAACAGTACACTCGGCAGGCGTGTAGCCCCATGGCTCATAGTAACTGGGGAAAACTCCCAAATGACACCCACGGACAAACTCCTCATAGTCCAGGCCAAACAGTGGATTGGTTGAGCTTAAAAATTCTGGATGGAACACAATCTGAAACAAAATCTCATGGAGTTTTTGAAAATCGTTTAAGAATTTTTGTAACCTTGACTCGGTCATTGACGGTGTTAAACAGCTGGCAACGCCTCACAGCATTCAGTATGGGGTCATTCCAGTCGTCCACAATATTGTGGGTGGTAATAGGAGGCAAGCCATGTCTCTGAATCGCAAATACGCACCTTTTCATTCTCATCTTATCATCTTTTGTTAACAGTTCACTCTCATCAGGCATCCGACCACTAATAAGTGTTTTTTAACTTTTTAGAAATCTGTGATAAATTATTACAGGAAAGATTTTATACCTTAAACATATTTCATACATTCTTTTTCCTATTTTAGATTGGATGTCAAGGAGAGTTTCTCTCAAGCTTTTTGTGACAGCACTTCCTCTAAGACTTTCGACATTGAAATTGTTTGTTTTTGTTGGAAATATAAGGAAAGCCACTACAGTTACCTCTGAATGAGATTCCTGAAAATGAAAGAAAATAAACATGCTAAATGACAGAGTTAAAAGCAAAATGTACCTCCACCGAGTTCTGTGTGTGTTCAATAACTGAACTGTTTTGTTAGTTGGCCCATGCGTTTGTTAGAGTCGAATCAATATTTATACCTTTAGATAATGGTTCAACCGGGCCAGACTTTCAATGTAAATGTCTGCCCCCTTGTTATTAAATTCATAACGACCGGCAGTAAAAAAATACAATGTTTTATCCAGATCAAAGTCATAATGTCTGAAATTTAGATTGAGTGAAATGCTATAGGCGTGGTTGTGCATATAAGAGAAACATTTTACCCGTAAAAGTGCCCACGAACGAATTCATTTATCTTCTCCTTCGAGAGTGCATGTAGATTCTGGAATTCGTGCAAGGCAGAGAATTTCTTGATGTTGAGCCCATTCGGCGTGATTATGTCAGGAGTTTTGTGAAGCAGGTGCTCGGCTTCCAAGCTTGTAATGTCGGACACGGTTGTAAAAGTGTGGGCCAGATGAGCCCCTGCTCTTTCTAAACAATACCGGTGATATATGTACCTTTTCCCAGCTTCCTCATCGACATTAAACTAAACATACAAATCAATTGTGAGAAACTCATTAACACAGTAGAATAGGCTGTAATTCGTATGAACAATTTAAAAAATTAATACAAAAAAAAGGGGGGTATATTTTTGACAAATTGATTAAACTATTAGAAAAATTATTTAAATTGTGTTATTGAATATGATGAACAATTGGAAAATTAAGATGTTTAACTAGAGAACTAAGCAGCAAACAAACACAGTAGAATTTTTTTTTACAAATGATGACATTACACCTCTAAAAAAATGGTTGTTATAAACCAGATTTATTACAACAACTTTTGGGTAGTCCTAATACATATTAATTTGTTATAACGATGATCTACTGTATGTCTAAAAATTACAATACAATTACATTTTTCTAATATAATTAATTTAACCCTCCCTGCTCAATTTACCCACTCTATTTACCAAAATAATTCACAAGTTTATTTTAGCACTTATTCATGATGTAAAATTTGGTTGAATTTCTTGAAGTTGAATGATGATGATCACCATCAGATTAAAAAAATATTTTTAAAAAAATAAACATACTAACAGAACTAAGATTGTTGTAGAAATCAATTTTCCCAGCGCAAAGGTACCTTCCAAGTAATGTAGCATGTGTTGTGAAAATGGTGGCCACTTCAATTTTCCGGGTCCTGAGCGCGATGAGACCAACTCCAGCTTGCCATTCGTGAAAGTGAGCCAAAATTTTTGGTTGACTGCAACTCACTTCTTCAGCTGCCCTCTTGAACTAACATCATTTTTCAATAATCCACACTCATACAGTATAATGCCATTTTACCTCGTTTATAAATGTCGCAACTAAATATCCGAGTATTACTGCGTCGTTCGTCTCGATGTCAGCGTGCGGAATCCCGATGTTGCTGCTGTCCCAAAGCTCCTGCCTGTACTCATCAAGCTTCCAAGCTGAACTGCCTATGTCAAAAAGTATGACCTGAGGATTGCCGTCAACAAGCCATGTACCAGTACGGAGCTGGAAAACAAAGCTTCACTTTATTTCTACACTATTTCAACAGTATATGAAACAATTTACTTGAAAGCCTGAGTCTCGCATACGCGAAACTGCAATTTGCAATGGAGTACCGTATATAAATTCTTCTTCTTCTACTTCAGTTTTAGCACAGGCCTCCTTGTACGGTCCAAGCAGACAGTACTGGTCACCGAATTCTTCAGTTGAGACAAAAGCTTTGGATCTAATGACTGTATAAATACCACCGACTGGAACAAAAATGAAAAATGTCTGTGCTAGTAAAAATACTGTTTGGACTTTTTAGTTAAAAACAAACTCACAAGAAAAAAATCATTTCTATCTTATTCTAATTATATAATTTTCTTTAATCAACACAGATTGAATACAAACAATCATTTTTATTTAAACAATTTATGTATGTAAGTCATAATCTTATAGAAAACAATATGATAAAATGTCTGCAAAAGATGACACATATCAAAATTAAGATTGGGGTGAAGCCTGGAAGTTTAACTAGGATGGATTGGATAGTTGGACAAAAATATATAAAAAGTGACTTGAACAAAAGGATCTTCAGTGAGATCACAATAGTAACGACAATTCTTTAAGTTTTTTCCGAGCTTTCGACAATTATATTATATATATACTTGTAACGGAAAAGCCACCTGAGCCTCATGTCTCTCCCTTGAGGTAGAAGTTAGCACTTTTATTTTCGAGTTATCTATATATAGTACAATTTAAAAAAGCCTAGAATTTTAACTGTGATATTCTAATGTACCTGAGGAAAAAAATAATTTTATTATTTATTTTAAGAAAAAGAGACATGTAGTTATAATTATGGGTAACCAAGATACTGAGCTTCAACTAATTTTAATTAATCTTATGATAAATTCAGTTTCTTTCTCTCCAGATATACTTCAACACTCATAGAGTTAAAGCCCTGATGATGACAATATAATCGTCAAAAGCTCAGCAAAAACTTAAAGAATTGTCGTTTCTGTTGTGACCTTACTGAAGATCCTTTTGTTCAAGTTGTTCAACAAGCAGGTCGATACATCATCTCATCTAAAGTGGTTCCCCTGAAAAAGGAAAAACTAACGTGCAATAAGACGGTGGAATAAAAATATTTATTTATTCTCTTCTTTTTTTTTCATTTCAACTCATAAGGTTCACAAAGTACAGAACGGAATAAACATTAACACTTGAGAAATACAATATAGCATACAGTGAATTATTTATTATACTTTTTTGAAGTTGTGAGGAGCGGTCAAGAAGGTAGTTTAGAAAAACACCTTTTTCATTTTTTGCCGAATACAGCTGAACAAGTCATTGAATTAAGAAGACATCATTGGTTCAGAATCTCTGATTGAATCTGCTAAAAGATAATAGATCAATCTGAATCAAAATCAGGTGGTCTCGCAGATCATGTAGTAACGATAAGTACTAGGGGATGGTTAATAAGGATTACTGATTACTGAGTTATATAAATTCAAAGTGTGAGTACAGCTTATTAATTCCCGCAGTCCACCAGCAATTCCTTTTGTAATTTACAATAAATTACAGCAAGCCTCAAGTACCCACCTAAGGTGTTGGCAGTCCGTTATCAGATCTCAGTCTTATCCGCCTAACCACTGGGGTTAGGTTCCAGAGACTAGATCATTTCAGCCCAAAACACAATCAGATCACATTTCTATATACAATAAAAACAACCCTGTTTCCTCCAAGAAACGGAAAAGGGGACCCAGATACACGCTGCCTCGTCCAATTCTCATATTGGGTGGTATTACTAGAAGCTCGCTTTATAGTGAGACAATTCAGTTTCTTCTCCTTTATATTTAGTGACCTGTTGTTTCATAATTTGCTGAAGTCATGAGGAGCGGTCAAGAATGAGGTAATTTAGAAAAACGCCTTTTTCATTTTTTTCATTTCGACCTTGATTCAGGCCATAAAGTGTGGTGCTATTCTTGTAGTTGACCTGAATAAAGGTCGTAAATTCAGCAAACTCTTCTCAAAACTTCAACAAATTTATATTTTATGAAACATGAGCAACCTTTCTCTACATGCCAAACACATATGCTGTCTCTGTTCAAAAGTAAGTGTCCGTGTGTCAACATCGCAAGGCCTATTCTTAATAGGGTGAGGATGACCCTTCTACAAACTGTCCTCCGAGGACCATGTATCGACAGTGCTCTAGATATACAAGGCCCCTAGACGCTGCCATTTTTTTTTTTTAATTGTGTTTTTATTGAATTTTTTTGCATCAGGGGCCCGATCCGGCCGGAGTAGTTAAGGTGGAGGATGGGACATCCCAGCGTTAGCCGCCTCATTTGCTTTTTCAATACACTCCAGGCTTATGTGTCTGGGTAGTTTTGCTGAGACACCCCAAGAGCACAATGAGAGGATCAAAGAGGACCCTTGTTAAATCCTTATTCTTTGAATTTAACTGTCTTTTATTTTTCAACTTCTTTTGAGGCTATATAGGAAAATATACTTGGATTATTTTATTAAAAATGTTTGTATATTTTTATATTTTAACTAGTTCTTTCATATCATTTTTTTTTTCTTTTTCCCCAATTAAATGATAAAATTGACTAGGAAATTATTGTTAAAAAAATTAAGAACACTCAAAACCCTGTAAAAAGGTTGTTTTTCTTTTGTGAATCAGACCTTTGTTGGCCACCTCCCAGGCGCACTCGAAGGCCCACTTGTTGCCCTGGCTGGCGGTCAAACCTCGATCCATCACCGCGCTCAGATCGTACGCGCTGTCCTGCCTGAAGAACCTCTTTTTGTTCCCCTTGGAAGCCATGAAGAGAAGAAAATAGAAATCTTTTTGGAAAGTTTTAGTGAAAGCTCCGGCAAAAATCGCCGCGGTGACGAATACGAGCAGAAGAACCGACCTCGTATATGGATAGAAAAGACGGCCCCACTTTCCACCTGAGCAGATGAAACGGGATGGAAAATAAACTAATAGTCAAGAACAGCCGACGAAAAACACAAAAAAAGAGTGATCTGCAAAAATCAAAACACCGGAGAAACGGTTGTCTATCGATCTCGATTAGACACGAGATACCGGGATATCGAACTAAAAGTACCAGTATCGATACAAGATTTAACAAAAATGACTAATTTGTTAATCTGTGGCGCATGAGGTTGAACGAACAAAAAAATCCATCAAATTTATGCTCGAACGTCAAGCCTGCCCGCCAAAGCACCATCGAACCAAGTCCGCTACCTTGGGCTTTACTTAGATAGCAGACTTACATAGAACCCACATACAAGATTAAAACGTCAAGAACTTAACAAAAGACGACTCAGAAACCCACTGGCCCGAAATTAACACTAAACGTACATAACAAACTAACGGCTTACAAAACACTCATCAGACCTATTTGGACCTACGTAGGCGAGCTGTGGAGCTCGGCCAAATCATCCAACATCTGACGAATTGAATCTTTTCAATCTAAAGCTCTCCGCCGTATCCTCAATGCTCCTTTCTATGTCACCAATCAAACTATCCATAAAGATATTGAAATCCCTTTCGTGAAGGATCTTATCTGAACACCCAGTTTTCACTCTAAACTATCCTTCCACTTAACCCACTAGCCCTAACTCGTAACTCAACGCCTCACCCTTAAGGGGCCCATACACGCTCAATATTATTGCGCAATATTTAGGTTTGTGCAATACAGTTGATCGTGTGTAGTCGAAATTGAAAGGTTGTGCAATATATTGTGCTAAATTGAAAATATATTGTGCAAACGGGAAAAAGTTGTGCCGTCTGTAGGCAATATCCCAGCAGTCAGTATCAACACGTGGTAGAGTCGCGTCGTCAAGGCTGCCAAGGAAGCTGATAGGCAATTCATTTTCGAATTGATTGACGTTTATCGTGGCCTTCCAGCTCTGTGGGATATTTCGCCGTTCATCCGTAAAAAGTTGCGAAAGTCATCTGGTTCAGACCCTCTCAGTTCATTAAGTAATTTTTCGTGGGTGTACTTTTCCCTATCAATTAGCCACTGTTTGGTCCATTTTCTGCCTTTTTGCGAGCTCTTCTTCTTTTTCGCACTGGCACCCACAGCGATAATCACACAACACACATCACTATCACTCAACATGACTTCACTACATGAAATTCTGGTTGGAACTAATTGCACAATATATTGCCTTGAAGGTTGTACGTCTGTGCTCGCGATAGTGCAATATATTGCACAACCATCAATATTGCCTGCATACGATACAATTTATTGCACAAATCAAAATATTGCGCAATAATATTGAGCAGTGTAGGGCCTCCATCAAAATATTGTGTAATAATATTGAGCGTGTATGGGCCGCTTTACAATCCTCCTAAACACAATCCTATTGTAGGTAACAATTTCACACAACACCAATATTGTACACCATATGACTAGCACCGCACTTTATGCCCTGAAGATGACCCAAATAAAGGTTGAAATATCTGGGAAAAAAAATTAAAAAAGTGTTTTTCTAAACTACCTCTTTCTTGACCGCTCCTCATGACTTCAACAAATTATTTGCCCAATGTATATTTTGTACAGATAGCAATATATAAAATAAATTGTATTTAAAAAAACTTGTTAACAAATTAACAACATTTCTGAAGAATTGTATTATTTTTTCATTGCACGTAGTTTTGTGAAAAAATATTTTTTGCTTCATATACTTTGATTGAATATAAAAAATATATTTTGCATTGTATAAATTCATTTTTCCACATCCTAAATGTATTTGTTAAATGTAAACAATGTTTGTAAATCCCAGGCCCAGAAGATGATCTCAATAAAGATTGAAACGTTGGCAGGATAAAGAAAATGTTTTTCTGAAACCTACATCACCAGACCGCATCTCACGATTTTCGAATTATCATCGAGTAACGGTCACTAATTACCACACATTTGTGAAAAATTTTTATCTCAAAACATTTTTTTTCTGTTGAAAAGTATAGCAGTACAGTCTGCGATTAGATTTATCAGGGCGTGTTTTACACGTTTGAAAATAGCCTTGTATCAATCTTTTTAAAAATCATTTCTATTTATCATGTTTATGGCCTTGTATTGTGTGGTCCTGAAAATAATGCAAGTTTATGGTTATGAAGAAAGATGATTCCTTTTGTGATTTTTCTGAAATACCTGATTGCTATTTGTCTAATTTTAATTTGAAAAGTTTAAATTTTAACATAAGAAGTTTAAATCAAAATTTAGATGAATTTATTTATTGTACATGTATGTACATCCAGTCAGCTTGCAGGTTTCTTTTTATTGTCCTTCAAATGTCCATATTATAGAAATAGGCTTTCAGAGGGGTTGTATTTCGTGAGATCCATTTTCAGGAATCCAGAGCAAGAATTTTGTTACAAAAAATTTCCTCCTATAGAATTGTGTTATTGTTATTGTTAGAAAATGTTTCATGGTTTCTTTTGCCTACAAACACTGTGTTGATTAAAACAGTTGGTTCACAAGTTTCTTTTTGCTTTCCCTTCAAGCTTCCAAAGTTGGAGCCTCTTAGATTGATTGTGTCCATAAGAGATTTGTAGAGCAAGAAATTTATGTTTTTCAAACGTATTCTCCTGTCAACACATGGAGTTGTGCATTATGTTGCAGTTATGTCAATTTTTCTGCTTCTTTCCTTCTTTGCTTCCACAGAAGCTACAGACACTGTGTTGATTGAAACCAATTTTTCTCAGATGTCCATCAAGTTTCCCTCCAAATGTTTAAAAATGAGAAGAGAGATCTCCATAGCATAGGCCATTGCAGTTTGTCTTATTACAAGAATTTTTAATTCAAAGTGTTTTATTTCTTTTTGAAGGTTTTTGACATGCCAAGGGCTGTTCTGCTTCTTTGCAGAATCTGCATGAAAACAATCATTTTCAATTCTCATTTAATAAGAAGACAAGTTTTCCTTTTCTTTCCATTAAATTTACAAATATGTTAGGAAACAACTTGTTGCATCCTTAAAGGCACATACACACTAAGTAAATGAAGCAGTTGGCCTTGGTCGAGGTTAAGACTTGTTAACTGTGATTCCACACGGCTGAATCCTTTGGCCCCAACCCTTTGATTTGATGAGGGTAAGCCAAGGATGGCCAACGTTTTGGCGACCAATGTTCATCCTGATATATTTGTTCTCTTTCGTTGGCTGAGATTTGCTTAGTGTGTATGCGCCTTGAGATTGTTCAGCATTTAGTTCATGGTACGTTTTCTTTTGCAAGATTTTTATCCAAAATTTATCTGTTGAAGAAGGAGTGCAATCTGTTAGTATAGTGTATTAGTTGTATCCCTTGAGAAATCTCTAGAGCAAGAATTTTGTTTTCAGAACATAATCTCCTGTTTATGCATGTAGTTGTGCAGTCTGTCGTATGTATGTCAATTTCTCTGCCTCTTTGCCATATCTACAGACATCATGTTGATAGGAAACGACCTTTCTCAACATCATATATTTCTGAAGTATAAGTCTTCGTGCTTTTCCATTTATTTATACTAGCAAATATACCCAGTTACAAGTTCTATATACTATACATAGGTAATAATGAATAATAGAAACATAAATATACATATTACAATAATTAAAAATATGGATATCATAATAAATAAAATATTGTAAATATCGTGTCATAATACACATGTGTAGAAAAATATTTAAAAAAAGTGAGAAGGAATATAAAAATTTAATTAAACAGCAGAAATATATAAACAAATATAAATGAGGTGACAAGGAATGATAAAAATTTAATGAAAACAACAAAAATATATAAAGAAATCAAATGCCATTGCTATGATCAATATTTTTAAAAAAATGTTTAAATATATTTAAGGAAAAGTAAAAAGTTTTGATGAAGCCCACAAATAATTTTATCGTTTTGGTCATTATTTTTGAAAGAGAAATCTATCATTTTGGCAATTGATCATAAAATTGGAGACTTTCGGGCGTTAGATTTTTCAATTGAAATAGTTTAGGAAAAGGATTTTATTAAATGGTGTGGAAGTGACTGAAAAAGATCGATGCGTAATGTTTAGATTAAAAATCGATTCAAACATTTAACATAGAACGTTGAAGGGATAAAAATACAAAAAGAGAGATAGTTTAATTTAAAATAAATGAAAACGCTAAGAGATTTTTTTGTTAAATTAATCGTAAAGTTGGATGCTGCGATGATGGGGATTTTCTAAAAGAAGGGATTACATCACCGACTTGAGACCGTTAGTCGAACGGCACGTCCCGGTGGCCAGTACAAGTACTATACCCAGAAGAGTGAAGACAGTAGACGAGTCGGATCGTATTCGACCAGCGGGAAGATGAACGACCAGCGAGATCAGTCGACAAAAGAATTTTTCCGTAGAACGACTCATCATCGCGGATCGACGCGGAGCCTTTGATCCTAGGCAGGAATCATCGCAGAGGGAAAACGCCTGCCCGCGACTGCCACGTTTCCCCTCCGGTCTCGCCCCATTTGTTTACTCTCACCCAGCCAATTTCCCGATATTTGGATCTAATTTGACTTTAAATCGCACGAGTGTGGCCGATCTTTAGCCGTTTTGTTTTGAGTTTTGTGTTGAGTGTCTCTGTTTCGTCGAGCATCCCTCACAACCGTCGACTCCAAGATTCACTGATGTTCCAACCACCATGTCAAGACATGAGAAAAATAAAGCACCAAGTTTTGTAAGTATATTCTATTTTTAATTTTTTTTTTTGTAATAATTTTGCAAGTCGTGCGATAGGATTTTAGAAGGTCAACGAAATTTATGTCTGTTGTTTACACAACCGACGAGTGTCTGCGATAAATTTCTCTAATAGCCCCCGGTGAAACGAGCCAACTTTATCCCGCCAAAAAAGTTTTGATTCCAAGTCCTGTTGCTTTTTTGAAGTTGATACATTGATAGAATGAAATCTGTTGACTATAATTTCCCTCTTCCAACTAGAAGAAAGTCAACAATTCCGTTTTGAAAGTCATAAAAAGTTCATAGTCGCTATGTTTTTGGCAAAGAAATTGAATAAAACTGTTTTTGTACGGAGTATGGGACAAAGTTTCCAACCAATGTCTATTTTTGAGGTTTGCGAGCGATACTTTAGATTCAGTGGGAAAGTTCGATCAACAAAGGCTGTATGAAAACGTTTAAATTTTAAATGACACCGGTCTAAGATGACAGTAGGCTTCTGGAGTGGTTTGATCTGAAAGCAAAAGTCCATAATGCACTATGTTTTTTGCAATTCAGAAATTGAATAAAACTTTTTGTATGGTGACATGGATGGAGAGTGGAGGATTTGAAAGTTTTCTATCCAATGTCCACTTATTTTTGAGGTTTGTGAGCGATACTTCAGAATCAGTGGGCAAGTTTGATCGACAAAGCCTGTATGAAAACGTTTAAATTTTAAATGACACCAGTCTAAGATGACAGTAGGCCTCTCCTGTATTAATTTGACCTGAAAGCTAAAATTCATAGAGCACTATTTTTTTGGCAATTCAAAAATTGAGTAAAACTGTTTTTGTATGGAGATATGGTTGGAGAGTATGGAGGATTCGACAAAGTTTTCCATCCAATGTCTACTTATTTTTGAGGTTTGCAGGCGATGTTTTAGAATCACTGGGCAAGTTGAATCAACAAAGTCTATGAAAGTGTTTAAATTTTAAATGACACCGGTCCAAGATGTCAGTGTGTTCTCTCCTGTATTAGTTTGACCTGAAGCTGTTTATGTCAATTCAGAAATTGAGTAAAAATTTTCATATGGAGATCAAGAGGGAAATTTCCTTTTCTTTATCACAGGAATGCTATTGATATGACCAGTTAAAATTATTGTACATGTCACATCTTTCATCGCAAGTGATTATGCAGTACTCATCTTTTTTTTCACTTACCATATTATAAAAGTAATTCCGGGCAGTTAATTAAAAGATTTTGAGTTTGGGAGCTCTGAGCAGGTTTGGCAAGTCTCAGTTGCTGCTCATCAATAATTTTTAGCCTTTCTGATCAGCCATAGTCAAGTGTTCCCATACGATAACAAAATTTCATATTCCTGACAGAATCACTGAATAACTCTCGAGTGTTTAGCATTTTTTAATAAAACACAGAAAATGATTAATTGTGAGATTCTTGTTGACGTGTGCAATGAACGTTTCTGTGTCGTACTCGATAATTTCAGAAGAAACAGTGATGATAATTATAGAAAATGATATGCTTATTGTTGTTAAAAATTGTGGTAATATATTACTTAGTAATTAAATATAAAGTGAGATTTTCATCTTGTGAGTCAATGAACCTGTTGTTTGTTCCTTACTGATCACCTTGGTATGATTTTCTCTCTGGGTTCTCTGTCGGGTCAGTTTCAGAATTTCATTATCTTCTGTGTGTCTCACGAACTAAACAGACTGAAGACGGTGAAATGCTGAAAAGGCATCTGACAGACCAACACAGTAAGTATAAGGACCAAGAGATCAATAAGGGTCAAATTACAAATAAATATCTAATAGGTAAAAATTTGATATGTTGGATTTAAATAACTAAAAAAAAAAATCATATACTAAGTAAAAACTAACAAATAAAACAAAGTTAAACAACTTACAACAAACTTACAACAACAAACAACTTTTTAAACAAAGTAAAAACTATTTAAAGTTTTAGTTTTATTTATTTGCTTGTTCTTACAAAATTTAGCAAGAACTCTACATCCTCTGTGTCAGATTATTTATTAGTTACCTTGTTCTTAACAAAAAGTTCTTATCATTTAACATTTTAATTTCAAATGCTTCCTTTTCGAAATGTCCCTTTTTTTATGTTTCAGGCTAAATGTAGCGACTCGAATAAACACTAGCGAGCATATGAAATGTCAGATGCTGAACTTTAGCCATGTTGTGATCAAGTGATCAGCACATTTATTTTTTCTTGTAATATTATAGCCCTCCATGTAAAAACTAAATAAAATACTTCTATAATAATGGAATAACAACAAAATACAGACTTACGTACATTTAACAATAAAATTTAAAAAAAAACCTAAACAAATTGGAATTACAAATAAACTACTTTTAGACAATGTGTCACTTAAAAACAATCTTAATTGTACACTACAAATTGATTATCGAGCTATAATTTCATGTAAAATTTCCGGAATTTTCCCTTTTGGTAATTACACTGCTTATCTTAGCACGGTTTTTTTTTAGTGTCGAGTAATGCTAGCGATTGTTTAGTAAACCACCTATAAACCACACCCATAAGATATCTGCTAATTCTTACTCAAACCTTTTCCCAATGTAATTGAATAATTTGCATAATTGAAGGCGATGAACTGAATTTTTTTTCACGTTGAAAGTAGTTTATATTCTTAAAATATATTTTACTTGCAAGAATGTAGATTCAGTTATCTGTTTCCTGCTTCAAAGATTACGCGATCAGGGCAATGATCCAAATTGCATTTCTAATGTTTGCATAACAACAAAATAGTTGGGTCATGATTAAAAAAAACATGTTACTAAATAACATTCCGATGTGTTTTTAAATAACATATTCCTTTTTTTAAATTGTTTAAAGGTATTGTCCAATTAAGATTTTTTATTACTTTTTGTTTTGCAATAACTTTGATAAAAAGGTTTTTTGAAATGTAGATAAGCGTATCTGTCAAGATTAGGTTTGTCGTCTTTTACATTATTTTGCCCACCATTTGAGACCATTACAAATGGAGTGGTTTTCTGTTGAAGGTTGCCACCTTATGTCTCATAAAAGGAAAATAGCTCAAGGGTGGACTCATGACTTCATTCTATTTCATCCAGTGACCTTCCCCCGGGGCTGCTAGACTTTTTTAATTGTTCTGTTTAATTGCTCCCCTATTATAGATCATTAAATGCGTATAAAAGACAATTGAAACATTTTCCATCAAACTGCTGGATTTTATTTGTAAACAATATGTCTTGATCTTAATATGACCAACTTAGTTTAAAAAAAAAAAATTCTGTTGAAGTATAATGTACAAATCTTGAATGATTTGTCATAAAACATTTTTATGGAAATATGATGAAATTGTCAGTCTTGTCACTTTCAGCAACTTGCTGAATGATAAATATTAAATCCTCTAATTCACATTCATATCTATTTTTACAATATAGATGCCATTTTTTAATTTTTAATATTTTTGTATTTTTTTAAATTATTATTTCACATTCTTTGTGTAAAAATGTAATCAATTTAATTGATTTATACCCACTTATGAATGAGTAGATAGCGTTTTTTAGCCTTGATAAGAAATTTTAGCTCATCTTATTATCAGAACATTTGTTTATATGGCTTCTCTTAAAAAAAAAAAAAAAAAAAAAAAAAAAAAAAAAAAAAAAAAAAAAAAACGTTCTCATTTGTTTTCAAGTCTGTCAATTCTAAATAAAAAACAGAATTTTATTATTTACGTTTGTAGGGAAATTGTTGTTGATAGTTATTTAATTCTTTTTAACATGTGACGCACAAAACTTGATACCATCCTTACTCATCAAACCGTGAGATAAAACAAAGCTTCTCATATTACTGACAAGTGGTTAAAGTTTGCAAACACAAAATGCAAAACAAATAATCAAGTTACAGGTGTAATGAGAAAACTTGAAGTAACATAGATAAATAATCTTTAAGAAATTGACCCAAATCGGGCAGTTATTGCGATAAAAAAGTTCATCATGGTATTTGTTTGTTTAATCAGTAAACATCAATATGTATAGACATAAAAAAATTCAATGTTGATTCAGTGGACTTATCACATCTTATCTTTAGGAAATTACATTTTTATTATTATTGCAATTTCTGACATGAAATTATTATTTTTTTTTTTTACTATTAGTTTTTGTTCTAACTACTATAAATGGTCTCAAGCAAAGTGTATTTACTAATAGCCTCAGTAAAGGCTGATATTGAGGTTTGAATATTTTTTTACAAATCTACACAGTTGAAAAATAATTATTATTTCTGTCTGCAAGGTGGCTGATTCTAGGGCAAATTTACAGCGACTCCCAATTTATTTTTAGAGAGAGAAAAACAGCCTTGCTGTCTCATGATCACAGTGTGAGGTCGGAGCCTTGATTTTAAGCCTGAGTTATAAAATTTCTATATTGAACAGATATTGAATTCCATTTCTGTTCGTTCAAACTTCTTATTATTAAGGAAACGAATGACGATTGTGACAAGGTTCCCATAAAAGATTTATCTACCTTGGAATTAAAGATAAAAGTAAATTCTAACATGAAATCACTTGTACATTGATCAATGAATAATTAGCAATAGGGAAATCCTCTCCAACCCCACCCACCAAAAAGTCCAGATTTCCTCATGAGGATTCATAATAGATTTTTCATCTAAATGTTTAGAAACTTTACAAAGGTCAAGAATATTCTTTGCATGGTAATAATTTAAGATACAGTTTAACTGGACAGCAGCTTATTAAGTATAAAGCTTTTATTAAAAAAATATTGCCCTCTTTAAAGTTCAAGTTAAAAGATAAGAAAAAACAATTTATTATTTTTTCAAAAAAGTTAGGACAGGATTTCTTATAAGATCTTGTTTCTAGTAAACAATTATGTAATGAGATCGAATGTCAGCTAAATTCATTAACAATAAAATTAGGAAAATATGTCAAACACACTAGTGAGTGCACTATCACTTAGGGAGTCGCGAGATCAAGTGGCTTCAGTTGTCAGAGAGGATTACTTGGAAGTGCAGGATGAAAGATTTCTGTGTCAAGATAGTTGTTTGTTAACTTCTGTAGCCGTTTTTGGATATTTCAGGGGCATATAATAAAGTCATTGTGAGTGGTAATATTGGATGCATAGAAAAGAGCATTGATGATGGTACAGAGGATTTTGAATTGTAAGGGTTAGATTTGTTGGAGGTTGGAATGTCGAACCCCCAAATTTTGGTGCTGATTGTCCAAATGGGTCTTAGAAAGTGGTATAAATGTTCCTGCAGTTTTTTAAAAGTCTGAAGCATCTACTAAGTTATCGACATTTGAGTGGGTTCCAAGTAAGTTATTTGTCGATGTAGAGCCAAAGGAAATGGACTACACTAGCTGGTGTGAGGGTGTTCTATTGTAATAGATGAGAGCAGTGATTATTCTTCAGAAGTTGAAATTGACACAAATTTCTGTATGTTTGTTGTCATTTTCCACCATTTGAATTCAAGAGTTGTGATATGGATTTGCAAGTTTCTAGGTGAGATTGCAAGATCTTTATGAATGTGAAGGATGATGGTATCATCAACGTCTCATAAGTGAACCACTTTAACCTAACAGTCAGTTAAGTTGGATTAAGTAGTTTGTAAACTCTCTTATGCTCCCAGAGCAGTCCTGAGTGCTATACCCTATGGAAGCTTTGCTTCACATCTTGGAATACGACAATGCAGCACTCCTTTTGCTCAAAAGTGGTAGCATTGATATCTACAATGTGATGGCGCTGTGACTAGTGGAATGAGAATGGCTGAACCTAAACTGATAGTCAGGAATAAGGTTGTAATTGATGCAGGTGTAAATTAATTAATATAAAAAAAATATATGTGGATTAATCAAACAATCTCACCCCTCAAATTAATTATTTTGGCTTAGCTCAGTTTGCTCTTCTAATTATTCAAATTGTACTAGATTGTAAAATTTAAGAAGTGTTATTCTCTGTTCTGTATGTGCTGTCCTATGCAGAATCTGTTCATTTGTTCATTGACATTTCCTACATTCACACATTTCCATTGGGTCTTTGAAATTTTGAGTTTTTTCTATGCATAAACGTTCTTATCTTTCAGGTCTTGTGAGATTGTTGGATGTATCCGTGTCCAATGATAGTTATATCTTAGTTATAGCTTCTCACTTTCTGCCCTACTTTCTGTTATAAAAATATTTTTTGGACTGTATACTACTTGTCATGAAATTGTACAGGTCCTGCCAGCAGTTTGGTATTCTTGTTTGTCTTGCATTTTATATTATGACATTTCACCAACTTCACAGACTGACCTAATCCAGCAAGAATAGATGGAATAGAATGACCAAGAGTTTATCATGCTGTAGGTTCATCAACAGGCCGTTATTCAATGAAATATATTTAATATCAGTTAAAGTGTAATTAAATAGGATAAGTTTTCTATATTTAATACTTCTACTTCCTCATCTTCCAATAGTTTTAAGAAAAAACTTATTTTATGTAAAGATGTGAAGAAAAATAGTTAATTTTTTTCTGATTTACTAGTTGGACGGCCTATTTTTCAGTAGGCCGTCGAAAAAGGATGGTGGGAGAGGGGGCGCAGGCTACAGGCCTCGCCCCCACTCTGATGGGGACTTCAATGATCAGGACAAGTTCATAGAAGCGGAGAGGTTCATCACCAACTTGGATGAAGTAGCCCTTAACAACAAGCTGGAGGAGCTACTGGTACGTAGCTTTTATTCTCAAATATTTACAAGCCCCCGACTCAATAATTGTTTCTTGTTCCAGAACGATATGAATTTATCTGAAGAAAAAAAGGAACCTTTGAGATCTCTTCCTTTAAGGACAAAACAGAGAATGATTATAAATCATTTCAAGGTAAATGTCCCTTATAAACTTTACAGTTAAACTATAATTTAATTAGTAATTTCATTCTAGGACCGAAATAATTTGGAAAAACCTTCAGATTTCATTCGTTACCTTTATATTAGTGACTTAAGCTATAATAAATTGAACAGTTGTATTGAATCGCTGAGGATAGCTCTAACAAATAACCCAGTTAGCTGGGTCCAGGAGTTTGGAAGCGATGGTCTTAAAGCAGTCTTGTATACACTTAACAGATGTTATTCGACAAAGTAAGTCAAATTTAGAAAAACTTATTCAACTCTTAAGTATATTGAATATTTTTTTGCTACATATTAGATAAAATATATCACATAAAGGACATGAATGAATTTAAGAATTTAATTAAAATTTTCTTTCCAGCGATAAACAGTATGAAAAGATCCAATGTGAGTGTATCAGATGTATGAAAGCCATAATGAACAACACTGTTGGTCTGAATGAGGTTTTCAAGCAGAATGAGGCACTCACAATGATAGCAAGGTCAGTTGACCCTTCAAAAGGCACCGTGATGCTGGAAGCTGTGAAGATCCTTGCAGCCACGTGCCTCGTCCCACCGGATGGGCACAACAAGGTCCTCGAAGCCATCACAATGTACGGTGAGCTCAAAGAGTTCGACCGTTTCTCACCTCTGATCCAAGGCCTACAGGGTAAAAGCAACGAACCACTAAAGGTGAACTTTTACTATCTTATTATTACCAGGCATCAATTCAGGTCTAAATTATTTTGTTTTTTTCAGGTCGCTTGTTTACAATTGATCAATGCCATTATATCAACACCTGATGATCTCGATTTTAAAATACATCTCCGAAATGAAATAATGAGGAATGGTCTGGTTGACCTACTAGATGTACGTGATTTTGTGAATACTGACAATTCGATAAAAACTAATTTGTTTATTTAACTTTAGGGTTTAGAAAAAGATGCAGGTGAGGATTTGCAGGTTCAACTTAAAGTTTTCAATGATGGCAGAGAAGAGGACTATGATGAATTTTCAAACAGATTTGACAACGTTCGATTGGATTTTGATGAAGTTAATGAGTGTTATGAGGTGGTTAAAAACATGGTCATGGACTCACCGTCAGAATGTTACTTCCTATCAATTCTTCAACATCTGCTTTTCATCCGGGATGATCCACCTATCAGGCTAGCTTATTACAAGCTCATTGAAGAGTGCATATCGCAAATAGTGTTACACCGGAGCGGCTGTGACCCTGACTTCAGGAGCAAACAGTTCCCAATTGACATCGAAAGCCTCATCGATGGTTTGGCAGGTAATGTCTACAATTATTCTTCATCGTGTTTATAATTAAAGTTAGCTAGTTATATCGTTATGTTGATTATAGTCAATAGATGTCACACAAATTCTTTGTTAGCCAGTGATTTATTCATTTATTTTTATATTTATCCATTCCGACAGACGATCTAAACGTGATTATTATTATTATTAGTAGTAGTAAAGATAGATTTGTGTGGGCAGTCTTAATTTTTTAGCCGTCTATTTTTCACATCTTAATTCTAAAATTAGAACAACTCAATTTTTTAATTGATAATATTGCAATTCTGTAGCCATTCTTCTATGTATACATATTATAGATATCATATATCTATATTTTTTACTTTTTTTTCAATTAAAGAGAAATCAAAGAATGAAGATGAAGAAAGGATTAAAAATTTAATGAAGCAAATTGAAGAATTATCGTCTAAGCAACAAGAAAAAGAAGCTGAATTGATGTTGGCTCAAAAAACAATTGCAGAACTTCAAGCAGGTGGAGGTGTCAAGGTTTGTAAACCATAATATTAATGTAATTCTCAGTGTTAATATATCAAATATTTCAGGGGTCGACAGCGCCAAAACCTCCACCACCACCTCCTGGCATGATGGTAGGTGGACCGCCACCGCCTCCTCCGATGCCTGGCAGTGGAGGTGCTTTGCCGCCTCCTCCGTTCCCAGGGGCTGGTGGACCTCCACCGCCACCTCCTTTGCCGGGTATGGGTCCTCCTCCACCTCCTCCTCCACCCGGTATGGGTCCGCCTCCACCACCTCCTTTAGGCGGCTTTTATCCAGCACAAAAACCACCTGAAGAACTACCTTATGGTCTCAAGCCGAAGAAAGTGTGGAAAGTCGAGGGCATAAAACGAGCCAACTGGAAAACTGTAGGACTTTCATTTTTAAACATTTTATTCTGAATTTTAATTTTATTTTGATTTTCAGATTTTACCTCAAAAACTGAGTGAAAAATCGTTTTGGGTCAAAGTACAAGAGGAGAAACTTGCCTCATCTGACATACTCGATGGCCTTGCTGCTAGATTTTCATCAAAACCAAAAACAAAGAAGACTGAAGATGTTATTGACAAGTAAATTTTTTTTCTCCCTGACTATCCCTAACTATATTTTTGTGTTATTAATATTGAGGACAACATAATTTAACTCGTTAATGCAGATCGCTATTGTTTATCAAGGGAGTCATTTTTTTCCATGGTAAAAATATTTTTTAAATTTTATCTTACGTCTAAATTAGCATTTCCAGGTGGGTCTTATATGATTCAGCAACTGACGATGCACAAGTTATGCAACCCACACAGATCCTAGTTTTCAATTTTTGTAAAAACTCATGTTTTTGGTTGTTATTATTTCCATTTTCTAATTTTCTTTTATATTTCAACAGTTAGTGGTTTTATCATTAGTTGAGGTAGTAAGCTTGAAATTTCTTATTTAAAAAAGATAAAAATCTATTATATTTAATCAATTTAAATTATTTACAAACTAATTATTACAAAAGTTACCTAAAACATTATTATTTAACTAAAATTATTTACAAAAATTAATGTATGTAGAAAGGTGTTCTTCAAAACACTAGGGCCCTCAACCTGGGCGATTTGCCCTTTTTGTCCCTCCAGGGGAGTAGGAAAATGGCCAGCAAGAGGATGGACTCAATGAACAAGACGGTTAGGCAGTCAGACTGAGATTGAGCCCTTTTGCAATTGAAATTAGAAAGACAAAAAGAAATTTCTTCTTTTGGAAATTTTATTATAAAATAATGGGTAAAAAGATCTTCAGTTTCAGGCAGAGAATTAGCAGTATTGTAACTATAATGGCAAGAGTTGGTAATGACTGTGCCTTTATACTTGGAATTAACATACCTCCAAAAGAATTTAGAATTTTCTTGTATACATCTCGTATAACTTTGATATTATCATCCATGTTGTGATATTGTAGAATTATTTACTAACTTAAAATCCCCACATGATCTCAACAATACAAAATTATTTAATAATGGTAGGGTTTGAGTGATTTTGTAAATTTTTCTTTCAGAAGCGGTACTTTGAAGAAAGTGAAATCACTTCGGGTACTTGACAGTAAGGCTGCCCAAAATTTGTCGATTCTCCTTGGTGGCTCACTAAAACACCTCTCATATATGGATATCAAAAAGTGTATTTTAAACTGTGACGGCACAGTTTTGACGGATAACATCTTAGAGAGCCTAATCACCTACCTGCCTCCACCCGACCAGCTAAAAAGGCTCACTGAGTTGAAAGTCGACTACAAGGAGCTCACCGAAGCCGAACAGTTTGCTTACACTGTAACAGATTTTGTTTTTATTTATTGTTTGAGCATGGCTTTTATTTTGCATAACTTTCCAGCTGGCTGAAATTAAAAGATTGTTACCTAGGCTTAAATCGATGAAGTTTAAACAACACCATCCAGAAATGGTTCAAGATATAAAACCTGTATGTTTTATTTTTATAAAGGATTGTATTTCACTTTTGAATTTTCTTATTTTATTGTCGCTTTCAGGATATTGTTGCTGGAACGGCAGCCTGTGAAGAAGTGAAAAAGAGCAAGAAACTCGCAAAAATCCTTGAGCTGATTTTGCTGCTCGGGAATTACATGAATAGCGGGTCAAAGAACGGCCAGGCTTTTGCTTTTGAAATGAGTTTCCTACCAAAAGTAAATATCAGTAGTAATGTATGGCTGGACAGAAAAAAAATGTGTTTTGGTCTTTGATCTAGCAAATTTAAAGACTCAACTTTCAAAATTTATTTATTTGTTGTTACTTAACAAAAACCTTTTTAATCGGTTTCAATTTGAAAAAACCTGAACTGGTACTTACTTGTTCAGTCATTTAATGTTAAATTCAATAAGACACTACAATAGTATGTACATTTTTAAAAAGTTTCTGTAACTTGCAGTTGAGTGCGACGAAGGATTTGGAGAACAAGAGCACCCTCATGCATTTCCTTGTCGACACGATCGAGCGAAAGTTCCCCGAGCTGCTTACGTTCGGTGACGAGTTGATGCACGTCGAAAGGGCGGCCAGAGTGTCAGTTGACACGATTCAAAAATCCCTCCGTATGATGGAGGCTAACGTCAAGAACCTGGAAATGGACCTGGCTAACAATAAAATACCTCAGGATGAAGATGACAAATTCAGTGAAGTCATGGGTGTATCCTTCCACATCTAAAGTTGTACAATTGAATTTGATCAAAAATGATACAGTAATTGGTATTTTCCAATATAGTCACAAGCCAGTTGCCAACAAATGCATGATTTATTGACTGTGCTTTCCTGAACATAAACTGATCACAAATTATTATCTGTTGGAACACTTTTTTTCCAACGTTTCAAAGTCAAATGGCACTGTCTATATGGCTTGTAAGGTTGCTGCTTCGACGCTTCTTGATAAGAACTTTGGAGAACTGAATATTTGGTGTCTCCCAAAATTTAGACTGATCCCTCCTACTGATGTCTAGATTTTTATAGGAGATTAAAACCCCACTTATTAGAAGGACCAGGGGTTTTTTTCCTCTTTTTCTTTATGAACTATGCATATTAGCCATGGTGACAATTCTTATATGTGTGTTCAAATTGGGGGGGGGGGGTTATTGTGAAAAAAGGGCCAGAGGCGACGGTGGGAATCGAACCCACGACCGCGTTGAGGACCAGGGGTTGAAGTTGACAAAAGAGTAATCCTATCAACAAATCGGTTCAAAAATGCTCAAATCCAAAAGTATCGTCACCTTTGAGTCAAAGATTCCTGTTAATAGCGGCATTAACAAATCTGGGTTCTGCTGCCTACCCTTTCATATTTCAAGTCATATTTGTAGAATATTCCAAATTTGAAATTTTTATCTTATTTTGATTTTTTACATTATTTTATTAATATAAACAAACAGATACAATATAATTCTCTTGAAATAATCAGCATCTTATTTGAGGTCCCATTTCTAAAACTTCTGGGTGCAGATATTTTTGCCTTTTCTAAAAAAATTAATTTTTTTTAAAATAGTTGTGAAGGAAATATGGGCCTCTTTTGAAACACAAAAATAGTCACTTTTAATTAATTTTCTTATATTTATGTGTTCTTGGGGCGCAGATGTTTTTGAAAAAAGCCTATATGTAAGTGTGTCGGGTTTTGAATGTAGGGCCGCTGGATTCGAACCCGGGACCTTTGAGTATATTGTGTGACATATTTGAGAAATTATATTGCATATAAAGCTAGGCTCTAGTTATAAGTAAAAAAATCAAGCAAAACGCTGAGAAATGTCTATGCCAGCCCACCTCAGACTTTGATAGTTCAAAACTGGTTATAAACTTAGCCTGACACCATGTTGGAATGGCCATTTTGACAGTTTGAGTTTGCATTTGTAGTATGTTGGAATGCCCAAACTAAACGTCAGTTTGCCGATGGTATAGACATGTGAACAAACCTAAATATGAGGGACTGGTTTTTGATTGAGAATCAGTATTTCATTTTTCTAATTTGTTGTGGCTTTTTTGTCCAAAATTATTTTTGGATTTTCAACCAGGCCTGATCATCGCAATCATTTATAATGAAGTTTTTTGTGTTCTGTAAATCTTCTTATGACACATGTTATGTTAATTAGACAGGTTTCTAATTACAAACGAAAGCTTTATTTTTTCAAAAACGCAATAAACAGTTGTTTTTTATTTATATTTAAAATGCGTAGTGGTTATGGATTTTTTATCGGAGAATCAATGGTTAAAAAAGGACATCTTTGAGATCTTATAGATCAAATGATGACAAATTATTTAGTTCTTTTAGTGTTAGGGTTAGTATGACTCATCTGATGTAAAACAATGTTGCTAGTAATCTAATAAACCCACAGTAGGATGAGATGAACAGAACTTTGACTTATGACTTTAAGCGAGATGTTTATGTTTCAAAGTTGATTTTTTTAAAACTTTAATGTTAGTTTAATTTTAAATGAAAGTATGATACCTTGACAAACTATATTAGGCATTTGCAAAGCAAGTCAGGCAGGAATGTGCAGTTTTGAAGAAAATGTTCCAAACCATGGAAAGCCTTTTTGCCGACCTGGCCGATTACTACTCGTTTGACAAGCAGAAATACACCCTTGAAGAGTTCTTCTCCGATCTGAAAAGCTTCATTGATGGCTTTTATGTAAATAAAGACAAACTCATTTTGACAATACAAAATAATGACTTTATACAAATTGTAGCAAGCCCATAAAGAGAACGTGGTCCAGAGGGAGGCCGAAGAGAAGAGCAGAAGAGCCAAGGAAGCGAGGGAGAAGGCCGAGGTCGAGCGAGCGGAGAGAAATGCTAGAAAAAAGGCACTTGTTGATATGAAGGCGCAGGAACAGGGCGTCATGGACAGTCTTCTTGAAGCCTTGCAGACTGGTTCAGCATTCAGCAGAGACCAACGGCGGAAAAGATCCGGCCCAAGGCCCACTGGCGGTGAGTTATTTACTTATATTTACAGACCAGATTTTTATGCAGTTGCATATTTTGTTTGCCACACATACGGCCGAGTAGTAGGTGCAGTTGCATATTATCTATCCGAATCATGTATCTAGGATGCTGTAGGTTAAATTTTATGGAGCATATTTGGTGAATATCACATAACCTTGCATATTTGATGAATAACGCATAAAATTGAATATTTGTACATCACATATTTGAAGAATGAAGGATTTTGACGAAAAAACGCATTTATTGCACAAAATATTTAAAATATTATATTGGTTTTTGGGGGAAGCATAAAAAAAATAAAAAAATAAAAGTTACAAAAAGTTGGTTTAATTTAAAGAAAACTAAAACAGGCCGCAATGACGGTAAGAGAAGATTCTAGTAATACCAACAAAAGAATATACAACTCCTTCTTAGGTCTTATTTCAATATTCAATACAATCACAAATTTTAAGTAACCATGGGCACTATTTTATGGAAGATAATTTAGGGAAGTACTTGTTTATTACACTCATTAGTAATATAACATTAATTACACTCAATTAGTATAAAATGTATAATTTAATTATGTAAGTAAGAAAATATATTTAAAAAAAACTTTTAATGTATTAATACTGCTTACTATTGCATATTTCAGGGCTTCGAACTGCATATTTTGGCAATTTTTACTGCATATCTGGTCTCTGCTTATGTTGATTTTACAAACTTACTTAAAATATTTTTTAAAAATATTATTTTTGTTATTATTAGCTGAAAGAAGAGCTCAGCTCAATAGGAGCAGGTCAAGAACTGGATTGGTTAGCAGAGAATTAGCAAGGTATTTTTTATTAATCTGTCTAATATTGTGTAAACTATATTTAAATTTAGTTAGGTGACTTATTGATCTTGTCCAACCAATTCTGGCCATGTATTTTGATCAATTATTTATTAAAAAAGATTTAAAAAATATCTAAAATAAAGACTGGACAGTGATGTCGTGGCTGAAATGGTTAACACATTGGCTGCGTCTTATGTTTGATTATTTTTATTGCTCATTGCAGAACTTAAAAAACGTAAAATACTAGGCAACCAGAACAGTTCATGCGTTTTCATTTGTTATTGTTTTAATGCCGTTAATCAACATTGCTATTTACATAGGAGGTTTGTATATCGCATAATACCAAGAGAATAATGTACAATTAAGGAAAACTATTTTGAGCAGTTAATTATAAAAATTTAATAAATTTAATAATTAAATAAATACATTATATATATANATATCACGATTTTCCGACGCCAGGACGTGATATCTTTCAAAATCGATAAAAAGCGAAATTACTCTGAAATGGTTGAGAATCGGACCATGGACAATATGAACTTTTTTGTTCATTTTAGGGTGAAGAATCTACTGGAGAAGTTTGTAGCACGAGTAGCAATTCACCCTGTATATATATATCTAGAGCAGACGAGGCAGCATGTCAAATAGTGTCTGGTGATGAAACAATTAGTGCGTGCATTGGCCAAAAGTGAATCAAAAAGTTTGTTTCTAGGATTGAGGGGATTGAAGATGTACCATTGTATGGTAGACATTCTAATGACAAATTAAGGAAAGCTTTTAAACTCAAGATCTTGCCCAGAATGTTCAACAAGTGATGAAACAAAAAAATGGTTCCTGTTCAGTTACACCAGGAGGTCATGCCAGTCACCAAATGACCCTGTTCCATTTAAAACCAAATATTCACCAATAAAAAGTGATGCTATGTGTTTGTTTAGTAGAGTACTTTTTTTTAAAAGCTTTTGAACTATTTTTGGGCAGTGCATCCACTTATTGTTTCATCATTGAATGCAGAGCAAATTTTATGTGCTGTCTCAGCTGCCCTAGTACTGAGCAGAACTTACAATATTCAGAACTTAAAAAAAAGTTTATTCAAAATAACCGTCATAGAAGACATAACAGTGTTTGGACATGTTATTTGTTTTCATTTTTTGTATTTTTTGACGTGCAAGGAAAGAAATAACTATTAATTGTTTGCTTTTTTGCTGAATAATTAATTTTTTTACGAATTTCCACATCAGGATTTGAAGTGGCCTTGACATTCCTTTTAAACTTAAAACTCCAGTTTAAAGATGGGTCGAAATCCTGCTAAGGTTAAAATTTCTCTGAACTGTTTCGAAGAAAAGCTTTGGCCTGCATAAAAAATGTAACATGTTCAAAAAATTTCATCTTTCACGGAAGGTCAGGACGATTTTTTTCCGTTTTGGAAGAGGAGGCATTTTGCGACACAATTTTCACAAGAGAATAAAACAATCGGAGAAGAAAGAAGGAACAATATGTTGAAAGCAGGCAAAAGATTTCTGAGAGTCAATTAGAGTCTCCAATCCATTTTTTAAAGAATTATTTTCGATAGGAAAATAAAATTGTTTAGGCAACTGTTTTTTCAAAAAAATCAGAAAAAGAAATCAGACTTCTGCAAATGTCAAAACCGCTAGTGTTAAGGAATTACTGTACACTTAAAAAAAAATTTTAATTGTAATAAAGTATGATGACATGATTGGCAGCTTAGCTCTGAAATGCTTAACCAGAAATAAATTTGTTTGGACAGGTCAATAGAACACCTAACTATATTCAATAAATCAACTAAGTGAAACGAGGAGGCAAAGATTTATACTATATCTGTTTCCCCTTTTTAGTGAGCTAATCGGATCTGCTTAATTGTAACTTGAATCCATCGAATAATTACTGGGACCAACGAACTTCCTGATCTTCAAGTGTATATTTTTTTACATTGGAAAAAAAATTGAGTGAAGAAATTTCACACAAAAATCATGCTATTTTGTACAAAACCTTTGCTTTTTGTAAATAATAATTATTTTTGTATCTCTAATTTTTGATACTTAACATCCATCTGTATTGGTGCTCTTTGCCTTTCTTTTAAAAATCTGCTTAGAGGAATCAGAATAACCCATTTGTAAATGTGATATTTGTTTTAAATATGTTAGTTTCTTGTTGTAATCATTTTAAAATATATTTATTGAAATTATTGTGATATACAAAGAAATGACATATTTTCAAGGACCATTGCGCTTTTCGTAGCATGTAATTAACAAAAAAAAAAAAAAAAGGAGAAAAAAGACCTAACAAATAACTCGTGTTGAGAATTAGTAGAATAATTCAGTATTTTGATTTATATATATATATATATATATTTAAAGGAAGTGGGGAAAATCAAATATAATCTGTAAATACGTGCTCAATCTTGTTGCCAATAATGTTTATTTTCTTTATGATCTGTACATAAGAGGCAATTTTTTTTAACTTCACTTCTTTATGTATATAATGTGCACATATGAAAGGTGAATATCTATGTTATAAAATAAATATTTAATTATTTTTGTCAACTTAATACTTTTCTTTTGTTAACCTTGTCCCCTGAGTTGTCCAGTTTTCCTTTTTGTAATTGAAATTTACACAATGATAAAAGTGCAGCTCGATTCATAAGTAAGTTTAAGTCCAAAAAAATAAAGCATGGACTTTGAAAGTTGAATTTAGACGTTAATTTTAATTCTGGCTAAGTAGTCGAAGTTGCGTGAGGCAATAGCCCACAGATATGGTATGGTCTCATTGGTAACACCACAATAAGCGCACAAAGAGGTACTGAGGAAAGTATTTAGTTTTATGGTAAAAGAATACTTGGTATGTGGTATAAATGTATGGTCTTTCATGTGGGCACCACTTTAAATTATACATCACAATGGAGAAAGGGTTAAAATTGTCAGTATCACCAGTGAGTATCTGCAAAACGTTTTTATTTTTTGGAAAATAACTGTTATATAGTTAAGTGTATTGGACCTAGTATGCTACTTCATGCTCACTCCTGCATTTATTTTTCATAGTGCTGAATTTATAAAACAGAAAGGTGTGTATTGTGTATAACCTATCTCCCACATGATGCTGAAGAGGAAGCTGCCGAGTTTTGAAGGTGTTACAGGGTAAAATAAATATAAAAGTATATACCTGGCTACAGCAACATATGGAAGTGCAGTGTGGGCATCGAGAATGAAAAGTCAAACCAGAAATATTCTTGAATCAAAGGATGCTCTTACTAAGGCCTACAGGATGACAACCATATACACATTCCATGTCATTGCTTACACTCAACCCATAGACATTGTCCTTTTATTAAAGCAGGGGTAGTCTTAGACAAACAAAAGTTGGTAAACAACTGAATTTGGCAGAAGTCAAGATGTCAGTGGGAGAGACACCACTGTTCAAAAATGGTTTAAAAAATTTTGAGGGGGAGATTTTAGCTTTGAAGACAAAGTTCATGACAGAATTTTTTCCCTAGATGATGATGTGTGAGCTTTGATTGAAGAAAGTCACAGAGCAACTGTTCGAGAACTTGCAGAGAATCAATCTTTCAGTTAGCTAATCAACCATCGCTGACCACCTTAAAGTGAAAGAGCTTGAAAGTTTGGTTCTTCATGCTTTAAACGATCGTCTAAAAAATCATTATGAAGTGTGCACAACACATTTTTGCCAAAACAAAAATGTACCTTTTCTAGATAGAAATATCATGTGTGATGAAAACAGCAGATCTCTATAACAGCAGATGTTATGGATATTGTTTGACAAGCCCTCAACTCACCAAAAAAATATAAGGGTACTCTGGTGGGCTTCATTTGGGTTGATTTACTACGGCTTCTTGAATCCTGGCAAAATAATCAACGCCGAATTGTATTGACCTCAAACTGAAGCAATGCACCAGAAGTTGGCATTATTGAAGCCACCTTTGGTAAATCGGAAAAGGCCGATTGTTAGATGACAACGCTCGGCCCCATAACTCACATATGACAACACAAAAACATGTGGGTAGTGTTGGATCTTGGCTATAAGGTTCCTCCTCCTTGCTCTCTCTATTCTCCCAACCTCTCGCCTACCAGCTACCATTTTTTCTGTCACCTGGACAACAATTTACAACTTAGAAAATTTATTGATCAAAATTCATTAGAAATTTTTTTACAGAACATCTTAATAATAAATACTCAAAATTCTATTAAGAATGTATAGAGAAGTTGCCAACACATTGGCATACTGTATAAGATTGATGAAGGATATTTTAATTAATAAAAAAATGTTTGAAATAATTGATTTGTTTTTATTTTATAACCATAAACATGTCCGGACAACCTAACATTTTGCCCACTCTAAACTACTACCAATTTTTCACTGCTCTTTCATCCAAAAATTATGTGATAGGTCTTTAGTCCTTTCTGAAAATTTTGATCTATCATCCTTTAGTTTGAGTTTGTCAGACATATTTTGACTCCAAAATTAATAATAAAAACTGTAGCCTGAAACTGAAAAGCCAAAACTACAAGTATAGGCAGACCAACATCCTAAACAAATTATCTACACCCTTGTCCTCTTTTTTCTAAACTTCCAGCCTAATTTTTTAACCAACCTGCTCCGGTGTTTACAGACCTGTTTTCCTTCATAATTCAGCTAAACCGAACAGGACTCATTCCAATCAGTCAGACTAGCGGCAACTGTACTTAAATAATGGAAGCCGGTCATATCAAAATGCCATAAGTTTTTGTAAGCACAATGGTCTCAGAAGTATTTTCCTATACAATTATTTACACCTGGACAACCATTTTAATTTTACCTCCAGTTAATTGGTCAAATTGCAATTGGCATAAAAAAAATTTGCAAAGGATCAAAATTATCTTTTTTTTAGTTAAATAAAACCAGTCTATTTTAACATAAATATTTTTTTTAAATTGTTAATTAATATATTATGGATACTATCATTATTTTTACAAGTAATGGTTTTGAAGAAATACTTGAAACTATAAATAAATGTAAACATTGTTATATTTTTAAGAGTTGTTATCTATATATTTTTTCTATTGTGACAATTAGATTTCATTACATATTTTTGTTAATTTAACATTAAAATTTTGATATTACTGTTGTTCATAAAGTTTAACATATCACTGGAATAATGAAGCAATCGACCATTAAAAATCTAACAATTTCAAGTGAAAAACCAACAAAAACGGTAAACATTGTATACGTCCTCCATTTTCCAATTAAAGGCTCCATAATTAATGAAAACTACGTTGTAAAATTTTACATATCATTGTACAATACACATCTGGTGTTGACTAACACAGTATTCATCCATAAAAAATAACATGAGCTTCATCATTTTTAATATAGAAATGGTAAAAAATTATATTTATATTATATATTTAAGCATGCCCCTTTAAAAACTATTTTGTATATTAAAGCAGAAGGGAAATACTGTTGAAAAGTTGTTAAATCTTGTATCGCTTTTGATACTTTATCCACTTAACACGACATACCCCGAAAGGTACGCTTTTCCAGCTTTGCACGGCTTAAAAAAAAGCCATTTTGAGGCCCCTTCATACCATAAAAATAAAGTACAAAGAGATACATTCTGGGATGTGAATACGTTAACTAATTTTCCAAAAAGGGTTGGAAAATAGAAAGCATTAAAATTATTTGTTTAAATGTATAAATCATTGTAACTATAATATTGTCTTAAGCACTTGATATATAAAGTTTTAACACAGCACTTATCTATATTATTTTATTTCCAGAATGTTCATTTTTTTAAGTAATTAGGAATAATAACAATTATCCAAGAAGAATAACTATTTTAAAACTAACTATTAGTGAATTAATTTTATTAACTTTTTTACATCTTTCTCAAAACTTTTTTTCCTAAAGATAAAAATACATTTGTAGTTAGAAAAATGAGTTCATTGTTTATTACAAAAGAAAATTATTCAGAAATCTCCCAATAGTTGAGTTCTTTAAAAAAATTAAGTTGGTAACGTAATCTTAACAACAATTCTTGTGTAAAAGAAGATTAAAAGTGCTAAAACAAAATTATTTTTAAAACAAACACAACAATTTTGAAAACTCTTTATATAATAAGTAAAAATGCGATCAAGCAATTTAAAAAACCTCAAAAATACTTTTTTTTTTGTTAAAATATTGCACAGATAAAATTCCAATGATTCTCGACAGGATTTTAGTTACAAAATATTGATTTTTCATCAAAATGATACAATTTCTGAGCGTACAAAACTCAAAATTTTACGGGTAATGCAAATCTAATGATTTCTGATAATTGTTAACTTAGATTAGATAGAAAAGCAAACCTCATTTAACTAAAATAATAAAGATGTGTGGCATTTTAAATTGAGCCCAACTCAATTATTGGGAAGAATTCATTTTTCTCTTTTAGACAAAATTTTCACACCCCATCCTGCCATGATAAATCAATTGTTTGGAATGTTTTGTACAAAAGAAAATCATTTTTCCTACAAGTAATTAAAGAATCAAGAAGCAATTTCATACAGACAAAATATTCCAAAAAGTAATTAATTAAAAGAAAAGCCTTTTTACATGACTTAACTTTCCCTCAGTCTCATGGTTACTAAATTCTTTGATAACGTGAATTATTGCATTTTTTATCTTCATCTTTTTTTTTTCTTGACTCACCACTTGTGGCCTTTTACATAGCAAACTTTGGCACAAGATAAAACTAACTAAATTAAAATTTGATACAATTCTATATAATACAAAAAAAGTACAGATAAAAAGTCCTTATATAACTAATAATTACAAAGATGTGGGTAAATCACAAATATATTAACAAGTTAATTTTAATTTCTAATACAGAAATTCCAGTGACTGATTTGTTTTTTCAAATTAGTACAAGAAATCTCAGTTAATGGAATAAATTAGAAGATGTTACTAGTAAACTTTCATTAACAAACAATTGAAACAATTTAAAAAAAAATCAACATTTACAAAACTGAATGGGTGTGCTGTTCATATATTAATCACGAGTCATTTCGTGTAACGAGGCCGAGCTTCTTTTGAGTCTCGCCAATAACAGCAAGAAGGGCTTCGCGCTGTGCCTGATCGACAGTCTGCTCGAGAAGCCGTCTGTGAAGTTCGAGGACACTGTCTGTAGCCTTCTGCAGCCTCTCTGCCATTGTTTCAACAAGGTCTTGGGATACTGAAATAGATAAAGCAATCACTTTTGAAAAACAAGTATATTCGAGATTTCACATTGTACACTCGCATACATTATAAAAACAAAGACAAATTCAAAATTCAATTTTCCATAATAACTAGGAATAAAGATTAATAATTGACTTAAAACATAAACACAACATTAATAACTTGCTGTTTACCCGTATAGAGTGTTACTACTCCTTTTACACTCTTTACATTAAAAATAAAGAAAATCAGTTCAATTTTATCCTTTCCAGAGCCAATTTGTCAAGTGATTTAATCAGTTTTAAATTGGTTTCTTTAATAAAACAATTAATTGGTGTGAAAAAAATTTTCCCTTAAAAGTATCTTCTAAGACAAGAAGATCCCAGGCAGATATTTTGGCCAACGATGGATGTAGCATCTGTTACTTTCATATATATGCAGGGTGGGCGACCAAGACCCGAGGGGTTAAATACCTGGGTAGACTCGTACCCCATCCCTAAAAGGTCCGGGACTTGGTCGGCTCACGTATCCTACATAAACCTCTTGGACTTGTTCACAAACCCCAAGATTTTTGACAATTTTATCTCGGGGAGTGATTTGGTGATGTCTTCTCCTTCAAAGATTTCAAATCTAGACCTAGCATACCTATCACTCTCTGCGAGGTAGTGCCTTGCCGTTTCTTCCTTTATTTCGCAGAAGCAGCAAAAGGGATCTGGTAGGATACCCATTACGAAGAGGTGTCTTCTCAGTGGGAAGTGGCTCGTCAGAATATGTATCAGCTTCCTAATTCCCTTCCTTGATATAGAGAATAGCCATTTCGAACCAAAGTACTGGGTATGCCATGCTCTACTATCCACTCAGGTCTACAGTGACTGTAAGCCTTGATCAAAGGGAAAGTAATGGTCAACTGCAATGCATGACAGCTTCCTTGATAGGTATTCAACTCCAAAATGATCCGTAATGTAAGGGTGAGCTCTAAAAAAGTCATCAGAAGGGTTTGTGAGCAAAGCTTAGTCTCTAGATGTGCACAATCAGGCTCTCTACTACTGGAAAGGCGAATATTAGAAATCAGCATTTCCCTTGGAAACTTGAACAATGGAGGGAGGAATGGCTGTTCTCTTCACAGATGAGTGCCGGTTTGGTTTGTGGTAATCAGACGACAGAAACTGTCTGTGGAGAAGATGTGGAGAACACTTTTCTTCATGTACCATGCAAGAGTCACTGAACGGTCAAATAGTATGGGGTAGAATGCGTCCATGCCTGTACCGAACTTATTATCATACAGAATAGGATCTTTACTGCACTAAGGTCATCAGTTTGAAGGAATTTACAACCAGACTCTCAACATGAATTGTAAGAGTGAACGGTGATCCACCGCCCACACGACTTTCCAATGAGAAGCTGGTTTTTAATGCTGCTCAATTATCAACATGTGAAAAGCAGGAAGTATAACAATTAAATATTATATTAATAAATACTGCAAGAAATTAATTATAAATTAGTTATTATTGATTAGTAATTATATTTTAATTACTACAAATTAAAATTAAGACAATACATTAATAATAGATTAGTAAATTAATGATAAAATTAAATAATAAAAAAATAATTAATTTCATTAATTTGTATGACTAATATTGTTTAGGTACATGGTTAAAAGTTAAAATAGGAGCAATGAAGGAAATAGTACAGTTATCACTGATCATCAAAAATATGTTTCTAAAATTGAAGAATTTCTAAACAATAACGATTGTAAAGAAATAAAAAGAGATCCCACCTTAAAATAAAAAAAAAACTGAAGTTCAAAGAGCCATAAAAAATAGTGACTTTTTATTCTCAAATGACCAATGTGCAGTTAAAAAACTAATACCAATGAATCCGAAACTCTCAATGTTATGCAGTATGGTCAAAATTCACAAGGAAAACACACCTACAAAACCAGTTTTATAATTTTAAGTTCCTTATATAATTCTTAGTTAGTTAATTATTATTAGTTTTTGTTATTAGTTACAAATGCCTTTTATAATTCTCCATACCAAAAACTCCCAATTAAAATTGATTAAAAATTAAAGCACACCAATTTCAAACCTACATTCGGTATTAACAATTCTTTAGAATTGACAAAACAATTAAAGAACTTCAACTTAACAACTATGTTTTAATGTCATTTGATGTTCCAAATTAATTCACAAATATCCCTGTTAAAGAATGTACAAAACTTATAAAACAAGAACTTACGGAGAATTCTATTAAACAATTTGTAAAATATATGTTATAATACACCTCTTAAATGTATACCTACTATCTAATTATTCTAAATTCAATAATAACTTTTATGAAATGAAAGGGTTACCCCTGGGGTGTCCATTATACCCACTTTGTGCCGAAATATTCATGGATAGCTTTAAAAAAAGTCTTTTCAAATCAAATAACAAATTAATTAAATCTGTCCTGTTTTGGAAAAGCTATGCAGTTAATATTTTATGTATATGGCTGGGAACTAAATGAGAGATTCTAAAAGAATTATTCCAATTAATTAATTCTTTACACCCTAGTATAAATTTTAGACTGGAAATAAATAAAGATGGTTGTTTAAACTTTTTAGAATAGATCACCTAATTCAAATAGACATATATGTATAAAGTTTACAACTAGAGTCACTATAATACCACCAGATTCTTCTCACTTATGAATCCAAAAAGCTGTTGGAATCATTTGGCTCATAGACCATACATTGAAACTCCCATAACATCTGCTAATTATAAAAAATAATTACAAACAATTAAAACCTTAGCTAAAAACAATGGATACCAATTAATATTTATCAATAGGTTGCTAGTAAAAACAAAAAACTTTACTTTAAAAGAAGCAACAATTGGACTCGGCCACCCCTACAAAAATGAATTATTAGGTTTTCATTGTTTGCCATACATTGGTGAACTGTCAGAAAAAGAAGATACAATTCTTAAACAAGAAGGTTTTAGAATATCTTTTAGAAGTACATGTTCATTTAAAAACATCCTCTCAAAACCTAAAGACAAGGTTGACAGGTTTCTATCATTAATTTACTAATCTATTATTTTTACTTGTCTTAATTAATAAATAAAAACACAAATTAATCATTATTTTGTAATTATTTTCTTACAGTATTTATTAATATAATATTTATTATGTGTGTTATAATTCCCACTTTTCGCATGTTCAAAATTGAGCGGCATTAAAAACCAGTTTCTCATTAGAACACCACATTGGCAGGTTCATTCTTTCAATTTATGACAAGATACGTGTTTGTAAATTCCGTCAACCTGATGATGACCTATAGGCTTCTGGATTGTTGAAAGCAACTAACTGTGAGTAGTAACTATCATTTTATAAAGACGTAATAATCTGGCAAATCTAATAATAACATTTATATTTTATTCAGAGTTGTTTTATGACTTACAGGGAGCTTTGGTAACATCCACGCGATCGGTGTCTTTAACAGGGATTTCATATGGGCTGGGGTCGAGCGATGGCCTGATCATTGCACTGCTGCTACGCTGAATTTTACTGCTGGCTCGGGCAATGTCACGCTCTGACCCACTCCTTCCCAAGCCTGACCTTCTAGGGCCACTGAAACAACAAAATCAAATGTAAAGTGGATTTTTTAAAAGGGATTTTAATCCAATTTTTACTTTGATCGGTCTAAATTCACACTCTTGGGTCTCGGTGGTGGCGTCGGCTTGGAAGAAGGTGTCGGAGCTTGGTTTTCCTCAGAACTGGAATCCTCTGTATTTCCAGCTTGATTTAAAGTGACTATAACACATTGATAAGTTGTTACATAAATGTACACAATTTATGAGCAAAAATTTACAATTTTGTGACTTTTCATAAACTAAATCAAATGCAAGTTACATGCGAAATATTGTAAAGGGTTAAAAAAAATTGTAAAGTTTTCATGCTGGAGACGATAAATGACTAATGATAACATTTATTAAAAATTACAAACATTGAGATAATTAGAGATACTCTTTACTTACAATAATAGAACAAATCTTTATAATTTGGTTTTCTCATCACTTTTAATAAGTTAAATAAATTCTAATAAAGAAAAAATAAAATATACGAACTGCTTGAATATGCTCCAGACAAACCTCTGCGCCTCGCTTCCATCCGTGACTTGCTTGTACTGTTGCTGGCCACTTTGTTCTGGGAGGATATCGTTGGGCGCATGATCCTAAGAGAGACGAGGCTCCGCTGCCCTGTCGCTTGGCTGATATCACTTTCTGAATCGCTCTAAACGAGATAAATGTTAAGGGGAAAATTCCAAATCACACCGGGCAATCGGTTTTACCTGGTTCAAAACTCCGACTGAACTGCTTCTCATCATCAGTGAACTTTTTGTACTCGCGTGCCTAGTCGAGCAGGATAGATTTTTCACAGGGCTGTGTGGTTTATTAACAAGTACTGCAAGGAATAAGGTTTTCTTTAAAAAAAAGGTTCATCCAATATTAGGTATGCCAACAAGAATATTTCAATTTTTGTCAATTCCTTCTGTCCTTATAAAAATTCAAACAATTTGGAGAAAAATAATTTACTTAAGCATGTAAATTGTTTCTGAACTACTCTTGCATATAGTTTCAAAAACAAAATTGATTTCTTTGACACACAAAAATCTACGATCAACAGGTCATACATTTATTTCTTGTAATTTTTTTTTATTTCTTCGTTGGAACACTTGAAAATAAAGAAAACTAGAAAATAGTCAACAATTGAATAACAAAAATATCAAACACAACACAACATAAATTTACCATGCACATTTAGAATTGCCTATACATTACAAACTAAATACAAAAAAAGAGCAGAAAAAATATACTAATTTATGAACATTTAATATATATATTTTAATCTGGAACTAAACTAATTATTTGATTTAAGGCACTACAACATAGCAAAATAACATTTACATCTATGTAAATAATTTAATTACAAACATATATTACAGCAATGTTGGTTTGTCCAGTTTGTAAAAATGTGCACTTAAGTTTTAATAAAAAATAAAGTTTATGGTTAATTAAATGATTGAATTGTTTAAAAAAAATATTTAATTAATTTTCTTTATTTTAAGGAAATGTGTATTATCACAATTAAACTTTGGTTGAATGAAATCTATTGAGAGAACCTATCTGAAGCGATAGTAGAAATAGTCGATTACATCAATACTGAAACTCGCAACTAACACCTCAACCGGTAGGTGAAAATCTAAAAACCAGTTAAAACACCTACTTTTTCTAAGTTTTTTGGTATTTTCAACGTTTCAAAAAGTTTTTTTTTTTACAGTTCTGGAGCGATAGATATCTAATATATAATCTAATATAAGGTAATAATATAATAGGTTTTGATCTACCTTCTAAATTTTAAACATGTATCTAAATATTTGACATACAAATTAATTAATAATTTAAAATTATTTTCTTATATTATTTTTTTTGGATAACATTTAGCTGTGTTGTAATTAATGTTTTTCGCACATTCAAATTAAACGGCATTAAAAACCAGCCTCTCATTGTAATGCCGCGCTAGAGAGGGATCGGCAGAGTGGGTTCACTCTTACAATTCATGTTTGTAACTCCATCAACTTGATGATGAGCATTTAATGCTTGAAATTCGCATAATTGAAAACAGCAAACTGTGAGTGAACACTATCTTAACATGCCTTCCATCTGCCACCCACCCCCGATCAATGAAAATGAACTTTATAATTAAACAAATCTAGAAGAAATTTGAAAGTCTGTTTAAAATTTTTTATGATATTTTAAAAACGTTTGCAATGAAATTCATATTCGCACATTTGAGATTTTTATTGTTGTCAGGGTGCATCCTTGAGCTATTCCAGAAACTAACTAATAATAGTAAATATACGTTTTACCATTTATAGAATTATAGACAATAAAGACAATCACAAGAATAAGATTCCTAGGATGAAAAATAAATTAAGGCTTACCTGTATTCGCACCTCTTTGCCTCGGAGAGGGGTTGGCCAGGTCGCTCAATGAGCACGCCCTCCTGATACCTCCGCTGTCATCTTGAACTACCAAACATATCATGCATTTCACACAACAAACAAACGAAAACTATTGACAACAATCAAATTCTAAAACTAACAAACTAGCAAGAGTAAAAATATGATATATGCAACACAGCAGTTTTACAAAAATTAAAAACAATAAGTGCTGTACATATTATGTTATAAACGATGAAAAAAATAAATATTCAATGAAATAAGTAGATGTTGGTAGAGGAAATCAAATATGTAAAAATTTAAAAATATTAATTAAATTCTAACAAAAAAAATAAATGGGTGTAAGGAAATTAAATAAATATAAACTAAACCAAAAAATAAATAAATAAAATGTTTTATTTAAAATAAAAACTACAGAAATTAAAATATTTAAAAAAATATAAATTTCGATAAATGAAACGTGCGATTTCACAAGAAAATAAAAATTCAAACACTACAACAACAAAATTACACTTACATAAAATAAAAGACTGAAAAAGTAAAACTTTACAGGTACCTGCAGTGCATTTATCTGGAAGGATCTGGCCATTTGCAATTTTTCTTGCGAGCTGGCTGCCAATGCTCGGTTTCCATTTTCGTTTGGGCGAGTTGGCGCAAGAGGAAGAAGTACCGGGTGTCGAGCTCTCTGAGTCGCAGGAAAACTCGTCTCTGGCACTTATCTTTTCGAAATTTTGTGACAAAAGCTTGACTCGTCCTCCGTTGAAATGTGGAAGATCACTCAGGTTGTTCAAGCCGGGATCTTTGACAGGCGAACCAAGAAGTTGATTTTTAAAAGAATTTTGCAACAAACTGATCTTGTCACTTTTCTTTCTAACTATCACCGTGTGAATGATCTTATTGCACTTTGTCTGCGAGTTTTTGTTACCTGTCGGGTATAATTTGGGTTTCGGCGGCTTATGCGCAACGACTGGATGTGATGCTTGCGAATTTGTCTTTTTCTGATCCTCTCTGTATTGGTGTTTTTTCAAAAGGGCTTCGGGCAATGTCGGCTTGAGGGGTCCGTTTCCGATGGGGATGAAAAACGATTCATTTCTATTCTTCATTTCTTCAGTCTTTTCCTTTACAGGCCACTCTTCAATGTTGTGAGCAAAAGGTGTTTCTGGACGGCTTTTGGAAGTATGTGAATGGGCGTTCTGTAGTTTCGAAGTTGTGTCTTGAAGGCTTCTCGTTCTGACTACAGACTGCTTCTGAGGTATTTCATCTAAATCTTCAGGGAGTTCCTTTACATCTCCGGTATCAGTCAAAATGCTTTCAGTGCTGCGAAAGACTTCTCGGTTGCTAAATAAAAATTGATATTCACTCTCATCAGTCAATATGCTCTCTGTGCTTCTACAGGTACTTCTACGGAGGAAAAAGCTTGCACTGCTGTGCCTCTCCCATCCCTCATTATTATCGTCGGCTAGTATGTTTTCTTCACTGTGAAATTTAGTTTTCTCGAACCGAGTGTCGTTCTTGAATCCTATAGAACTTGATGATCTTTCGAGTATCTGGTACTCACTCATACATCTTCGAGGCTTAGTCCTGAATTGATTGCACTCTTCAAGTGAGTCAGAACTGTACTCGCTCAAATCGGATTTGTCCTCAAGATAAATCCCGCATTTTTTACCGACTTCACTGAGATCGTCGACTGACTTAGATTCTCTACCAACATCTACTTCTTTCTCATTAATATTTACATAAAAACAACACGAGTAACGCTTGAAGCAGTTAGCCTTCTGAGCCACAAACCTCATATTGATATCGGGTTCGCAGAAAGACTTGGTCGGAGAAACGCTATCATTAATCGGAGACCCCGTTAGGGATGCATCCATCGACTTGCATCCGGATTTGTATGGGGAGACAGAGAGCTGAGAAAGGTTCAGGCTCACTGGGCGTTGGTTAGTCGGATTGTTAGTTCGCGGTTTTCGTGTAAACGTGCTGCTATCAATTTCATTACCTTGCTGGACTGTTCGGTGCCTCGGGACGGGTTTCGGTCGTGAATCGTTGTAAATCCCATGCATGCTTAAATCCTGAATACTCTGACTTGTTTTAAGAGTGGAACGATAACCAACCTGAAATTTATTTAATAAACAATAATTAAATTATTTAAATCGGTTAAACAAAATTAGAAAAAAAGACTTACACTCTGTAATTGCCGCCTAGTTTCTTGGATGCGTCTTTGCAGCTCTTCTCGTTTACTTACGGCTCCAATATCATTTTTAGTGTGTTTAGCAGCTTGAATCACGTTCGAATTTCTAGTACTTCCAGACTGGCTGCCATGATGCTGAGACGAAAGACTTCTCTTCCCTGAAATTATAGTCATAATGACAATTATTCAAACAGAAATTATACAACTATGAAAAATTAAAATGCCAGAAAGCTCACCTTTGGTTGTTGGGGATGAGGCATCTTCTGCACCACTTAATGATTCAAAAGTATTCTTCAAGAATTTCTCTCGATGGGCGATGACATCAAGAGCATCAGTGCTGAACGAATTAAAGTTTAGTAGTTGAAACATGTGAAATGAAATTAAACTTGCCTTATAGAGTGCATGTTGTGGTCAGAGGTAGGTGTAGTAGCATGGTCGTCGTCATCACTCTGGCTTCCAGACATAGACCGACTCGCACTTGACATTTCGCTTGTGACCATAAGCAGATCTGGCCTTTTTGATTTTTTCATAGATTTTCTCAATTCTGTTGAGTCTATGTTTGTGATAGGGAACTCCCGGTTTGGTTCATCGTGCTGAGGGATGTAAAGCGGCCTCCGGTTGTCACTCGATTCTCCTTCTGAGTAATCCTCAACATCACCATCATGCTCTGTACTTTCTATGTCCTACAAAAATATACAAAATATATAAAACAGTTTTGTTCAATGCTAAGTGAGAACAAACCTCATATTTAAAGCTTCCTAAAGAGCTATCATCTGTGTGATGTTTATTAAAATGATTATCACCTACTTCAGTCCCTCTCATAAGAGTAATTTTACCTCCAATCGCATGCTGGAACAAAAAAATTTCCCCATTTAAAACAATGAGTCATGAGTGGGGTAATTCTAGTGAATACAAATTCATGAAAAATTCTTCACCGGTTTACTATTGTGGTCCAAAATTTCCTGTATGCTTTCTGGGCAATGGAGAAAATCGATACTCGTATCACGGCTTACCTGCAATTAATTTGTTGTAGCTTTGTTTCAGTTTTTCTCAACATTCACAAATTGTGCAGAATGCCCGTGCGTGAAGAGAAAAAGATGCAGAAGAGGAAGCAATCGCTAATTTATCAAAGGAAAAATGCCCCCAAAAAACTATTCCTTCTAAAATAACAATCTACAAACCCTGACGTACAACAGAGCTTTATAAATAGCTCAGCTATACATGTACAAAGAGCTAACAAATAAAGCCAACACCAATGAGAATTAATAAAGTCCAGGAGGGATTTTCTGATATAACAAAACTGAACAGAAAACAATTCTACTTCTAAAAACAAACTACATTAATGAGAAAAGCTACCACAACCAGCTACTATGCCCAATGAGATTTTAATGCTTGTATGAACTGTTCATCCTGTTACTTCAAAGACATAATTACGTTCTACTACTTAATATAAAGTTAATTAAATTTTGATTTTAACAATAAATAATTATAAAATTTATTATTTATTTGAACATAAAACATTTTGATCTAACACACAAGTTTATGGTATTTATTTGGAAAAAATCCTGTAGAATACCATGAAAAACACGGAAAAAAATATTTGAAAATTATTCTGGAAAAAAAGAATAAATGTGTAATTAATCTCCAGAGGCATGCAAAGTGTCAAGTCTTTATTATAGAATAGTTGCATTCTGAAGTTGCTAGATAAGAAGCGAGAAGAAATAAATAGTTATAACATATTAAAGAGACCTGTAATGAAATACCTTTGACACGATTGTCGTTTCTCTTTTATGGTTTGAGAGGAGAGACCGGCCTGTTTCGGCTCCACTGTCGACAGAGCTGTCTTCTTTACTTCCATCTGAATCGAGTTTTTTGTCTGTTAATAAACATGGAGTTATTTATTTTTAAGCGATTTTGTTTTTCCAAGGTTAATACCTCCGGTAGCGAAAGGGATCATTTCACTGTCATATATTGATTTGATTGTGATTCCTGTGTGATCGATCCTGTGGGCCCATTTACCCTTAGGACCAGAAACTCTAATACCCCTGCTCTCGATTTCACCACCTTCGATTTCCTTCTTGGCCCAGACGGGCAACTGGCCAATACTGTCCGAAACCAAGATTAAACTTAGAAAGATAGCTAATTAAAAAAAAAAAAAAAACTTTTACAAAATAATACCTATAGTCGGTTGAGTTTGCATTGGGATCAAAAACTCCCAGAGGAGACGGTGCAAAATCATCATTATCTAGGTGAATTCCATTACTGATTTTCACCGGTTTCCTTTGAACAAAAATTATTATTTTTTTATTATTTTGTTTGTACCCTATAATATTTGTATATATTACAAGTGTAATCGCAAAACATTTTTTCACATGGTTACTGCTCTAACATTAATTATTCAGAAATCGTGAGATGCGGTCTGGTGTGATGTTGTTTCAATGTGACAAGAAAACATTTTCTTGTGCCGTTCTTGTGTGTTGTGTTGAGAGTGCCACGACACAGAAGAATGGCAGAAATACGCAGAAAACAAACACTTTGAGCCCTGAAGATGATCTCAATAAAGATCGAAACGTTGGCACGATAAAGAAAATGTTTTTCTGAAAGCTACATCACATCAGACCGCATCTCATGATTTCTGAATAATTATCGATTAATACTAATCACCACACATTTCTAACATTAATGCCAGCACTGCACCTGGAAGCACCAGCCATCGCTTAAGGATTAAGGGGCAAGGAGGTCTCAAGGCTATCGAGGAGTTTTTGGTATGTATGTTTAGGACGGATCAAGAGGTCAGTGTGAAGCTTGGAATTGGGAACAGATCAGTTTGTTGACAAAATGAATGTTTAGGTCATTATGGATAGTGAGGTTAGTGGCTTTGTCATTTTATCCGAAGAATTTTGATTGGAAAGATTGGATGTGCTGGATCTTGTTAGATGGCTATGCATAACCCCACATTTCCATTCTGTATGTCCACAGTGGTCATAGAAAAGTCTTGTATAAGTTTAATTTAGTATGGACTGTCTCCTAGTAAGTTGCTGTCTTTTAAGCCTTGGGTGAATTCCATGTCATCTGCTGTCTAGGTATACTTGAATTCTTGACTTGAATGGAAGTATAAATACATAAAAATTATTTACTTGTTTCTAGCAGCTTGTTGAGATAGCCGAGCCTGCATTGTCACCACCATGTCATGAGGCACCGTCCAGATCAAAACGCAACCGTCACCTGAGGCAGAGATGAGTCGTGAGCAATCCTGACTGAACCTTAAACCCGTGACTAGCTCGGAATGTCCTGACATGGTGGCCATACACTCGCCACTGTAATAGTCATAGATGCATAATGTCTTATCAGTGCATGAAGTCGCAACATAAATTCCACTCTGATCGAATGCAACCTTGAACAATCAACTTGTTTTTCAACACATTTTTCTGTCAAAGATTTTTACTTTGGAGGCAATTTTGTGGTACCTTTATAAGAGATCCTTCTTCACCAATAGATCCCTTGAAAGTCTTGGTGTGTTTCCCGCTGGAGACATTGTAGACACGAATGTTTCTGTCTTGGCAGGCTGTAATCACGTGTTTGTGCGAAACATCAACTTCCATGTCATAGAGGGTCGTCTTACCAGCAGCATTATAAACTCTGTTGAACTGCATTTGACCGTCTGGTCCCTACAAGCCAAAATATTAATAAACCTGCAAATTTAATACAAAAATAAATGACTTACAGGCTGCAACTGGCGAAATATAATAGATTTATCAGCACCGCATGAAACCATTTGGAGGTTGGGCTGTGTATTAAGGAATCTGACGGCCGTTATAGAAGAAGAATGATCATCCAACGTTTGCAAGAAATTGTAATCTTCATTTACATCGAAAACATGGACTAGTCTATCTCTCGAAGCAGAAGCCAGAAGCTTCTTTCCGTCCACTTGGCGGTTGTATTCTAATGTCAGTACTTCAGCATCATGAGCTTCGATAAGGCACAGCTCCTCTAATGTCGCGACATCGTGAACTCTGAAAAAATTTATTTATTAAGAAAAACACTTATAAAAATAAATTGACCATACCGTATATTCCCAGCCCGATCACCACTTGCGAGGTGTTTTCCATCTGGGCTAATTCTCAAGGATCGCACACCATTTTTGCCATCATAAGCAGCAGGATTATCAGTCTTTTCCCCTCCTATCAATTCCATATCTTTTAAACAGTTTAATTCTGGATCAATGTATAAAACCTTAATCAATTCCTGGAAATTCCGATGAAAACAGTGTTAAAAATTGAATAAAGAAACCTTATTAAAACAAAAGTACGAACTTTGCTGTAAATATTTCGTTGATATGCACTACCCGCCTGCGTTTTATGCTGAGAGTCGACATTCCAAATTCTAATTGTATCATCGCTAGAACAAGTGACAAAAGAACCAGGAGGAACATGCGGCAGGCTTCCTTCTGGGAACATTTCAACTCCCCATATGCAAGCCGAATGGTAAAGGTATGAATGAGATTTCCCAACCTGTAAAATTTACAATTAGTTAATAAGGTACAAGTTATCAAATAAATAATAAGCAAATCAAAATAAAAACGATATAGTAGTACACTACATAGTATTTTTGAAATCCATACATACAGTAAGCTTTGAACAGTATTTAAATTCACTAATTTCGTGGTCCGCTTGACCAATTAATATATTACAATTAATTAAGGTTTTTAGTTGAGATAAAAAAGTCAATGGCACGAGCGGGATTCGAACCCACAATCTTCGGCTAGATACGCTGCTGCTCTACCACTTGAGCTATCGTGACCTCGATCCACTCGGACACCAACTTCCCATCCAAACCCCACCTTTTGAATTTTCCCTCCTTTTTTGCCATTTTTCAAAAGTAGTGAATTTAATGATTAAATCACTAAAGCTCTCCGTGGCCATTTCATTTGTCGTCGAGAATCCAATCCGATTACATGAGATTTGAAAAATGGCAAAAAAGGAGAGAAAATTCAAAAGGCCGGGTTGAGATGGGAAGTTGGTGTCCGAGTGGATCGAGGTCAAGATAGCTCAAGTGGTTGAGCAGCGGCGTATCTAGCCGAAGATCGTGGGTTCGAATCCCGCTTGTGCCATTGACTTTTTTATCTCAACTAAAAACCTTAATTAATTGTACAATATTTAAAGTTAACTTTAAAAATAGTATTTAGAAGAATAAATGTTTAGTTTGTAATCAACTAAATAATTAATAACATCTTACAAAAGTAGTAAATATTCTAGTTTACATCAAAAGCAAACACAAGTGTTATTGTCTAACAAATTAAAAACGTCAAGCTGGTAAATATTTACCCTTTTTATATCTCGAACATCCCAGATGTAAAGGCTGTGATCGTTATAAACACATGTAAGTTTTGAATTTCTTTCATCGTAGCTAACTGCGATCGCATCGGGATATTTTGCTTTTTGAGGATGAGTTGCCATATGTCTGTTTTTAAAGGTAATATCAGATTAGAAAAGAAAATCATAATTTTTAAGATATAAATAATTACTTTAAATCTAGAAAGTATTTTTTTTTAAACTAAACACACCATTTATTTTTATGCCATATATTTTAATTGCTAATGCATTTTGGGCCACATCCCTGGTCCTTTTTCAGAGCTTACTATTTAGCTAAATGGAACTACTTTGTCTGGAGTTTCATTTAGCTAAATAGTGAGCTCTGAAGAGGTTCCATGGACGTGGTCTGAAATGCATTAGCAATTAAAGTATATGGCATAAACAAATAAATGATGTGTTTAGTTAAAAAAATAACCAATTTTCTAGATTATTAAATTAAAATTAATAAAAAAAATACTTACGTTATATCTAGACCTTGAGCAACATCGACACCCAGGTAATGAGTACGAGGTAAGGTAGTTATAAACTGAAGGGTGTGGGGGTTGAAACACCTAACTATTCCATCAGCGCAGCCAATGAATATTCTATCCTCACCTAGTGTCATGCAGTTAGCACTGGCTGTCTGTAAACGAGTTGAAATTGATTAATCAAGAATGTCCATATTAAATTTGTGGCTTACCCTGAGTTCAACCCATTTATCAAGAAGACGCCTGTTGTTAAACTCACATAGAAGACCCGACCTCGTAATGGTGTAGGTCGAGTCTGCCGTCTCACCCCTTCCGCATGCAACATCTACGAAATCGTTGTTCCTCTGTTCTCCGAGTATCGCTGACCTCCCCATCAATGGCACAGGTTCTTTGTACTAAATCAAGTTCAATGTTAGTTTTTTCCTTTTTTAAAATATTTATTTCATTACCTTGGCCCCTCTGTGGTATTCCAAGTACCAGAATTTCACATGGCGGTTACCCACTGTTACAAAATAAGTTCCGTTTTCAGCAAAGGATATAGCCTTGACTTTGGTAGACACTTTGTTTGACGCGACTTTCAATCCGGCTCGCCAATCCCAAACATTCACAATCATGTCATGTTGAGATCCAACTGACACAACATATTTTTGAGTCGGTGAAAACGCCTAGAAACACACAATAACCAATCAAAGCTAAAATTAATTAAGAAATATTAATCATAATGATAATTACAATTAATTAAGGTTTTTAGTTGAGATAAAAAAGTCAATGGCACGAGCGGGATTCGAACCCACGATCTTCGGCTTGATACGCCGCTGCTCTACCACTTGAGCAATCTCTTTTGAATTTTCTCTCCTTTTTGCCATTTTTCAAATGTCATGTAATCGGATTGGATTCTCGACGACAAATGGGTTCGAATCCCGCTCGTGCCATTGACTTTTTTATCTCAACTAAAAACCTTAATTAATTGTAATATATTAATTGGTCAAGCAGACCACAAAATTAGTGAACATACTGATAATGTCAATTTCAAATAATAACATACAGTTGTTGATAAATAGTTCTTATTGTTTGCTCTAAGAATCACCAAAAGTTTGATTTAAAAAAAATGTATTATATGTTTATTAAAAATAAATCCTAAGCGAATATTAAGGAAGAGAGCAAATGGTTTAACAAATATTCAATAAATACAGATGCTAATAAATAAGTTTTTTTTTTAACATGCAACCTACAAGTGGCAGCAAATAATAACATAGTATTGTGAGATTTCTTCATGAGATCTGCACAGTGATGAATCTGCAGTTTAGTTACGTCTAATCATTTTGTTCTGCCTATCCAATATAAAAATATATATTACATATAAGTGAGGGCAGGTTTTCTGTTATGAACATGCTAAAAAAGTCTTACTCGCTCCGATACAATTTCCAACAAACTATGTATGTTGAATGAAAACTCCAAACCCAAGCACAGCTTAGGTTCTATGACTACTCCTTTGAGGCTGAGATAACCAGTAGTCAGTTTAACCCTTGCTCCTCCCAGAACCACAAATCACTTTGGAGTTAAAGGAACTGTTCCTTTATTAATCAAATTTTATGAACGATATATGGAAGTACAACAGTGCAATGGTATTTGTCTCCTTTTCTGCCACACAGAAAGAAATTCTAGGAGTTGGACCTTATTGTTTTAAGTTTTACAAGGACAGATTACTGATTCATATTGGATTTGTTGTCAAGTGAAGGTGAAGTTCTGTCATAATGTCAATTATATATTATCGACCCCGCCAAAGCTGTAGATGTGCATTTAGGATGCCCAGAAAATAAAAAACTAGACCGCACAGTTTGGACAGCCCTTGGTGGCATTTTTAGCTGAAGCAATGCAAGATGAAAGTTTTAACATGAACTTGCATTAAAAAAAAAAAAGTTTTTGATGGATGAGATTTAACAAACCTACAGCAGAAGAAAGGAGTTTTCCGATCTTCAGAAGGAAGACCGCCAGGTCATCGACACGTTGTGCACTATTGTCATAGTAGTCCAAAGTTAATTTCTGATTTAAGACATCATTGTGATCCTACTTTGAACCTACTGATCTATACCTGTGGTAAGTCAGGATGGGACTCCAAAATAACCCATAACATGAAAAAAAAAAAACATTGTAACGTGTCTTTGTTACAGTTTGCTGTTCACAATCCATTTCCCACATTCATAAATCGTATCATTCTATGATTCAGACTAGAGATAGGGGCTATTGCCCCAACAGGCCACTAGTTGATCAACATTGCCTAAAAAACATCAAGTAAAATGCCTGGAAACAAGCAAACTGCAAATAATTAATTGATACTTAATTCTCCGAATATTCACTATAGTGAAATCTGCGTTTAAACATTTTTTTCCTATTTTTTAAGAAAATCAAAAAAATTTCCATCCCAATTAAAGGGCTTATTTTTGATCAAAATATATTTTCATAATATAACAAGACAAAAAAATTCCACCCAACTGATTTTTTTCATTTTCTCAATAAAAGAAAATTCTGCCCTTAATTTGTCTCGTTATTTTTATCAATAAATATTTGTTTATGCTGTTTTAAATGGGGAATATCAATTGGACGTAACACACTTAATCCTTAATCCAAAATGAGGATAAAGGATTTTTCAATGTCTAATTTTTACGGAATTGAAAATGTTTATTCAGTCTCATTTGAATACTGAAACAATAAACTGTCTCATTTTCATCATTTTCTTAATTTCAATTTTTAAACTTAAAAATTCCACTTAGCGCTGAGGATGTTGCGCGTGGTGTGGCTCTTAGTGATGATGGACGTTCCATCAGGTATGTGGCTATTGCCATTAGAGTTCCCTACAAAACACTGTGAGACACCATTAGCCGTTTTCGAGAAACTGGGTCCTACATTAGAGGGCCTGGTTCTGGATGCCCTAGGGTAACAGAACCACAGGATGACCATTTTTTGACTTTGAAAGTTTTGCGAAACCGGCCACTTACTGTTTTTCAAGCGATTCATCAGGTCCTGGAAGTTCACAGTGTCCAAATTTCTGAACGCACTGCTCGAAGAAGATTAAATCAGTATGGACTGATGGCTTTTCACCCCATAAGAAGACCAGAATTGACCATAACACACGGAGTTGCACAGTTCCTCGAGAACCCAGCCATTGGTCTTTGGGCGATTGGTCTGCTGTACTTTTTGCAGATGAGTGTAGATTTGCTCTACGATCTCCACATGGGAGTGAAAGAGTGTGGGGAAGGCGAAATGAAAGGTACGAAGCCTGTAATTTTTCCCAGAGCCAACCTTTTCAACCTAGCTCAGTGATGGTGTGGGCAGGAATTTCAATGAAGAGTCGACTGAGTTGGTTGTGGAGGGTCTTTGACGACCACTCACTATATAGAAGAAATTTTGGAACATCACGCGTTGCCTATCAGTGATGAAATCAGTGACAATCCTATTCTAATGCACGATAATGTCTGTCCTCGTGTCGCTCGCATAGTACAAACGTACCTTCAAGAGCATAACATCAGGGTCTTAGCTCTGAACATTTATGGGAAAACCTTAAAAGACAAATAAGAGCACGTCCATTACTTCCTGATACAATCCACGATTTTAAAAGGTCTCTTCGTGAAGAATGGGCTAACCTCCAGCAAAGAGACATTTCCAGACTGGTAGAAAGTATGCCGAGGAGTCTTCGAGATGTAATTAAGGCAAGAGGAGGAAATACACAATATTGAATTGTTAATTAAAAATCTAAAACAAAATTAAACAAATTTTATCTGCCTGTCTTGTTTTAAATCTTTTTAATTTTTTATTTTCCTTAACAATTTACATTTTTTTAAAACTTTTTTTAGACAAAGACTCAATTATTAGTCTTATATAAAACGTGAAACTTTAATTAATATATAAAAATATATCCAAATCAAGTTATATTACAAGTGGGTGGAATTTTTTGCCTGTCAGTGTACATGTGTTATACTATTACTTACTATGTGCATATAAATTTGTAGTATCAAATCTAAAGCTCCAACCTATTTTACAGCTTTGCCAACTCAAATTAGCACCAATTGGTTTTGACAATAATAAATAATGAAAGCAAAAACCATAATGCCAGTGATAAAGTAATAAAAATTTATTGAGCAAGAGCAGAACTGGCGAAACCGTGATATACAATAAAAATTAAAATACAAATGTAACAAAATACAAATCCAAATGAAAATGGTGGAAGTTTTTTAAATTAAAACTTCTCAGCATGATTTCTATTAAGATTGAGAGGAGAGTGTGGCAAAACCTTTTGTTCCACAAAGAATTGCAAATATTTTTCATGTATTTTTAGTAAAGAAGTAAAACAACAAAGCATAACATTTATCTTCAAGACGTGTTGATGGTACAATATCCAGCAGACAGAATATTATTCTATTGCTGAAACAAAGTTTTTTCTTATACTTTGTATTATTTATTTATTATTTCGACAAAGTATTGTTATAATATTATTATTTTATTTTAATATTCAAGACACTTTTTATTGTATTGGCAGGTGCTGAGTTCATGATGCACAGTTGGATAGACAATACCAATAATATGTTGTACTACAGAAAAAGATTTTTTTTAATGCAATAAAACTATGTATTCCTTACTTTGAGATTATTATTAAGTGTAAGTCTAGATTTGAGGCGGTAAGTCAATAGTCAATCGTTTTCTTTAGAGAATGGTGCCGACAGTGACACCCTTTCCGGTTGAAATAGAAATCTATACAATGCTTTATTGCCGGAGAAAGAGAGATTGTCTCAAATTGTCCTCGAGAAATCCGGGTCGATTAAATGTAGCATTATTCTTCCCGACTAACGAACAAAGGCCTGCGACCTCGAAAATATTTATTTCCCACCGGGATTTTTTCGTAAATGTCTTCGAAGTGGGACGACAGAGGTCTTTCGACCTTCCAAATTACTAGACAAAATTGGCCAAAGCTCTTTTCTTCTTTGAAGGCCGAGTTGTTGGGATTCCAAAATCCCTTTCGATCGTAACCATTACTCGGGCACTCGAACGTAAAAAAAGTGGATTGGACGGTTTTCATCAAATTACATGATCTCAAGAGAGATACTTTCAAAAAGCCTAGTTTCACTTTCAAGGTTCCAGTGTTTTACAAAAGGTCCATTAACATAATTTCGCGCAGTCCGGTCACGATGTGGAAAGTGGATTTTGACGTACGTCCTGCCAAATATATGTTGAACACAGCATAAACGGCACAATTATTATCACTATTAGAACACCGATTCTAAGCGTATGCGGTTAATTTACAGCCGATGGACGAGTATCGGTTACGCGTCACACTTCTTGGCTTAGTTTCCGGCGGATAGTCTTACTGACAACCTCGATGAGATTTTTTAAAAAACTATGTAATAATTTTAGTTATTAATGATCTTCGGCACGACTCCAGTTCAAACTCTTACTCTCAGTTTTCACCCGAAAAAAATTTTTCGACGTAGGTTCGTGGTTTTAATGAGGTCAGCCTACGAGATGAATTTGCCTTGGGACATGAAGGCTTTATAGCAACCGAGTTGAAAAGTTAGTCATCAAATTTAAACTTTAAATTTAGTCCATTTACGTTGTACTGGTCAAGTGACCAAGTTACTCGTTCAATTAATTATTCTATCTATGGAAGGTCCCGGATTTAGCCGAAGGTCATGGGTTCGAATCCCGCTCGAGGCACTGACTTTTTTTTATCACAACCAAGACCTTCAATAGAAAGAATAATTAATTTAAATTTAGTTTTAGAAAAGGCAATAGATTTAGTTTATGTACTTAGAATACAATTGAACGTATAATTTGTCAAATCGGTACCAGAAGCGTGTAGGTATTGTATTATAGCACGTTCAGTGGTTCGTCTATGTGCTCACCTTAATATCAACGAAATAACACGAAACCAGGATGATCGTTCAATATCAAACAGCAGTTTAGTGGATAGATCGAAGAAAAAGCAGGATCTGAAAATCCTGATTTGCTGCTTTACTGGTCTTGCTCGACAGACACCTTTCGACAACGTCTTGTTTCACCTAGCTTATAACCCTGACTAACCACTGAAAACGAACTCTGTTAAAGGTAGAATGTGATGAACCTGTAGTGTGATGTTCTTCGTCTCCGTTAATTTTCGGTTTCGGCCTTTTCCTAGTTGTCCTCTTACTCAGTTGATAACCTTGTGTTAATATTAATGAAGTCATTGCTGGAAGGTACAATGTGATGTGGTTGAAACATGGCCACCTACGCTATGATAATCCCAGGCCTGAAGGCTTTGCCTGTCTAGACCTGATTCGGCATTTTCTTCGGTTTTCTCTTACTCAGTTATAACCCTGGCCCACACTGAACATGAAGATCAGAGTTAAAAGAAAGAAGGTGATGAACCTGTGGTATAATCATCTCACTCTTCGATAATCTTAGCCATTCTAGTTTAGCTAGCTTTGCCTGTCAAGCTTTCGACAGTATCTTGTCTCACCTATTATGGACCCACCACCGAAGATGATGTATAATCGTTTCACTCTTCGATAATACCAGCATTCCAAGTTTAGCTGGCTTGCCCGTCGTCGGTGCCTTGACTTACCCAGCTTATAACCCTGATCCACCGTTCAAGAAAACATTGCTGGAAGGTAGAAGGTGATGAGCTGTAAGCACGATCTCACTTTGCGATAATACCGGACTGCTTAATTTCACGGCTTTACCTGTCAAGGCGTGTTTCGGCCTTTTCGTCGGTGTCTTCTCTCACAAAACTTTTAACCCTGACCAAAACATTGAATTAGCGAACATTGTTGGAAGGTAGCAGGTGGTGGGCCTGAAGCAATGTCATCACTCATCTGTGATAATCGATGAAACTGTAAGATAGGATGTTTTCGATAATTTTTTCTCTGCCCAGCTTCGCTAGTTTTGCTCGTCAGTTGAAATTTTAGCTCGTTTAGCTACTTTCGAATCTTACAAACTACAAGTTCATCACCCCCTAGCACTGAAGAAGATATAACCCACTTCTGTAAATTACTAGAAATATTAAAGCGAACATTCGATCTAGGAAAAAAGCGAGATGCATTATATAGACCAACCATTCCAGGGATGATTCATAAACAAGGCCACTAACAATTATTATAATTGAAGTTTACTTACGAGGCAGTTGATGGAGTATTTGTGCCCGGAGAGCTCGGCGACCATCGTGTTCTCCTGTAGGTCCCAGAGCCTGAGGGATGGGCAGTGGCCGCATTCGCCGGTGGCCAGGAACTTCCCATCGGATGAGAAGCCGACGCAGGTGATGGTCTTCTTCGAATTGTTCATTATGTGCGTCTGCCTCCCCCGGACCAAATCCAGCAGTACGACCGTGCATCTGCAACAATAGACAACAATTAAATATGTATCGGTAAATCTGTAATTTCTTGAAAAACGAAAGATTCAAGCTGAAGGTGAAGGATCACTGCCTTATTTACTAGTATATTGGCCCTTCGGTGCCTTTATCTTCGGAACTCCTTGGCCAAATTTAATGAAATTTTGTTAACTTGTTGTTCAGTGTTTTATGATGATATTATCTATGTGAATTTGGAAAATATGTTAGTAAAAAAAAGTTACTATGTTGATATCAAACGTACTTTTCAGGAAATGCGCGTATAAGCCAAATTCCCCCCTTTTTGTTATTGTAAACTTCATGAAGCCAATCCTATCGAATTTTGTAAAATAGATTTTACTACTTAGTAATTTTTACCCATACTTTCTACTATATCCTGCCTAGATCAAATTTTATACATTTTGTTTCTAAAATGTGGCTCGTGAAGGCTTATTATGAATTCACCATTTTATCAGAATTTTGTTTTAATTTGTAAGTTAGAGTTTTATCTTTTATTATTATGACGCGACCGAGAAAGGGTTTTTCAAATTTATTCCCTCTTTTCAAAAAAATATTTAGGGTACATGAGGTAGTAACATTTTTATTTAATTTATGCCAAAATGTCCTGAAAGAATCGAAGTTAAAAATAAAAACCAAATTAATTCGTTTTTATTACTTATTCTTTTTGGTGGCAACTTTAAATGAGTGGTCGAACGAAGCTATTTTAACCCCAATGACAAGAATTGAATCCGTTTAGTTCGCCTTAATGGATGATGGAATCACAAGCGAAATAAATTTAGCAATTATTGGATTAATTTTTATCCCTCTCAAATATTCTTTATTGATCAAATTAAGTTATTTTTGTACTGAATCAGTCTTAATATTAAAATGCCTAATACACTGCATCGTTGAAAACGAGATGAGAATGAATTAATCAGCAAACTAAAAAACTTCATTTTTTCGATTTGATGTTATTTTGCCTCGTTATATTTATGCCTTATTATGTGTTTGGATTTAAGAACTTGGAAAAAAAAAATGACAAAGCCAAATGAAATTCTTCATGCAAACCTGAATTTCCAGCCATCGAAACTGATTCTAAATATCAATCTAAATTCTGGCCGACTGGCCAAGAAAACTAAATTTGCGGAAGTTGGGTCGAGCACGAATCGCTCCGTGATTTCCTCGCTTGGTGCAAACTTTCCCAAGGTATTTTGTTTAGCGCGTCGAACCGGAAATGCTCAACTTTTACCTCGTTTCGAGGTACATTTACACGATGCTAAAATCTTATACGTACCACGGCACAATTTAGTCGTGAAAAGTAATAACTTGAAGTTCTTTTGATTGGCCTTCTTGCACATATATTGCACAAGTAGGGAGGAGACCGACCAAGAAAAACGAAAAAATTGAAGTCAAGCTTTCGCCTATTTATGCCTTCTTCAGGACTACAATATATTTCTTAAGTTCAAATAAATAGCATCACAAGAATTTTTTTATTTAGTCTCCGTGTGGACCTCAGAGACGAAACAACTAGCATTCCTGGCAAGTTAAGTTATACATTGTAGTCCTGATGAAGAATTTTTGAAATTTTCTTTGCTTAGCCTCTTCCCAGATATTAATACTACACATATTAATAACTTGATTATAAAGTTTATCTTGTTTTTATTTCATTTTTGTAAGTTAGCTAAATTCAAACCGATTAGCCACCGATCAGTTTGTAGGTTTTAAAAGTTTTGATTTATTGCCAGTATTAATCATTGCTATTTTTGCCTTTTACAAGAGAAATTAAAAATGAAATTTATAATTTTCCTAGCTTTAAACATTTTACTGGGCTTTTTGGTTGTGTTTCTCCAAAGAAAAAATTCCAACAATGAAAACATTCTGGGAGACAAATTCGATAGTTTAAACTATATTAAAAGGGGGCAAGTTTTTTATAATTTAAAGTTGCCCAATAAATAAATGGGTGTGTCCAGTTGCTCTTTATGGCGATGACTGAAATGATTTTGTTTACCAAATTAGCACTCCAAATCAGTTTTATTAGCACTCATTCAAAGTGAATTAAAAACAGGGTCACCCAACAAAAAAACCATAAATGTGAAATACGCATATCCAATTTCCAGCCAAACTCGTTATTTTTACCAATTTGCCAAAGTAATCGAAAAAGAAGGAAAAAAAATTAAAAACTAGGGTGTCGATTTCAGTCGAACTAAAATACACATCAAGAGGGAATAACTTCAACGTTAATCGAAGACTTGAACTGATCTAGAGATAAGCAGGACAAAAAAAATATCTATACAACCACAATCGGATTGTTATGGCAGAACAATCGACTATTCATCAGTTTACACCCAAGGGTCAGAAAGTTTCATTAACTAAATTCTCGCTTTGTAATTTACACTTCCTAATCAGTTTGTTTGTTTAGTTCTCTGTACTTTGCTGAGGCATTCCAAAGACAAAATTCAACAGGTTTTCAAGGCAATTTTTTGGTGTTTCTATCATTCTTCTTAGAAACATTGAAATCGTCTACCATTCGTTATTCATCATTATTGGTAATCTCGTACCAGATTGGCAGACAAAACAATGTCATCGAAACAACAATTTTAATTCAAATGAGAGAATGTTACATGAAAAATTACAAATTATGTAAAATAATACTAAACATGGTTTTACAGAGCTCAGCCAGTTTAAATGAAATGCGATGTTGTTTTGGCAATTGGATTTTTTAACATTCTGACTTTTATAAAGTAAAAAATTGCGAAGTTTTGTTAGTTGTTTTTAATATTTTGGTAGTTTCTTACTTTTCAATAAATACAGAATATTTTGCTGTATTATGAAGTGAAGTTTTGTAAGTAATTTTTGTCTCTCTGTTGTTTGTTGTTGCATCTGAATTGCATTTTGCTGTTGTTTCAAATTAAACGTGTCCAAAACAACATATTTTTCGTAGAATAATGTTAATATTCTTACTAAAATTCAAAGGAGAGTATGTGCTAATACAACCACCATATACCAATGATACCAACATAAGTGCCTTACCAATTTAAACAATTGCAATTCCCGATTAAACTGGCTTTTTGCAGTAATGATAAACAAATCACAAGATCAATGATTATGTGGATTGAATTAGTAGAATCCACGGTTTTCTGATGGACAAAATTATACGTTGCATGCTCCAGGATGAGGGATTTGTTGTTTGTATATATATCAAATGGAATCACCAAAAACAGTGTATATTCACGAGCACAGCAATAAATTTAACGCTGAATACAACAGCAATTACAATTTAATACAATGTAATCCAAAACAAAAATAATATCTAATATGATGACTAAATACAATTATTGATATTCATTTAATTTACATATATGACCATAGCAGATGTATATTCAAAATAATGCGCTAAGTAACACTTTTTATTATCCCCCTGGGGAACGCCGGGTTATAAAGCTGTTTCTTAATTAATTAATTAAGTTAATTGATAATAAGCTTTGTTTGGAAATACTGGTATTTATGATATACTGACAGCTGTACGTCTGCCAGAAGTTTAACGTAATATGATTCATAGAATAAACAGTATATTGTGTAAAGACATATAAATACAATAACGAAAACCTTTTTTATATAAAATCACGTTAAAGTTCTTTTTTATTTATATCAGAATTACCAGTAAGCTCATATAATGAGAGATTTCTATATGATAATGCCTGTAGAACTAAGTTTTTAACAAGAATATTACTCTTTAAGATATTTATTCAATTTTTCTGAATAATCTTTTTTCTCTAAAAATTTTATGACTAACATAAAATTATGCTGGTCGAAGCGTTTCGATCATGTACAGACTTTACAAACAAATCTCACAATCAAAATATTTTATATGTATTTATTACTTTATATTGGTTACAGTTGTTGATTACAGCATATTCAAATGCGAGAAAAATACTTTATGCAGAAACGCAAAAATATAGATATCTAGGCGTAATTGCAACCAGAATCTTTTAAAGTAGTTGTTAAGATTAAAATTTAGTGCTTTTTTTAAGCTGAACGATTATCCGAAAAGAATCTTAAAAAGTAGACCTGGTTGCGTAATGATTTACGATTTATCCTTATGAGGAACGTTTTTAATCGAAACTATACATTTTAAAGTTTAGGACTGTTTTTTTTCCTCGGCCAAAAAATTTATTACGTGATCCTTTTACTGTGTTTGCTGTTTAAACGGCCTTCAACTTGAATAGCAAATGGACGTTGCGCAACATTTGAAGAGGCAGGCGGACAAGAAATTTTCGCCTCGAGGGCTTATCGTCTCATTCCTTCGTGTCCTTCACGGACGTGCGGAATTGTGGACGCCAGGCTCCTTTAAAACTCAGCAATTTATTGAATGTTTCTGTGAATCGCATCAATTTCTAATCCTGTCTGGCGTATTGGGGAAGAAACGCGAAGGCGTCTTTCTGAACAATCTTTTAAAGATGGCGGCCAAAATTAGAACTGTTATTCTGCTTAAAGCTTATTTAAAAAATAAATCTTCACAATTTGCACAGAATGAAGAGGAAATGATACGAGGTAACCAGTTCGCTAATTATTGTGGTAAGCGGCCTTCGCTTATTTAAACAGTGTGGTAAGCCTGACTAATGACTTCTCTAATATCCTGGACGGGCTAAGACGTTAGGTGAACACACATAAAATATTTAACCAGAAAAGATCTGCTCGTAAGAGGCCAACTGTTCCTCTTTTAAAATTTAAAATATAATTGTAATTCATATGAGGAAATAAAAGAAATAAAACTTATATAGATACTCCTCTCTTACCGAATTGAAACACTAATTGACTCATATTCAAAGCGTTTGATCTAAATTATTTAATAATGATATTTTGTGTTGAAAATGGGCCGAATGAATACACCTTCGTTAATAACTTTTGAGGTTTAGCGCGATAATTAATCAACTATGCTGAGCACCCTGCAGTGGAGGACCTGCCGCTGTTGTTGACAGTTGGCCGTTTCGCAAGTGTTCGTGTTCGAGCATCTGATTTGCCCCTAATTTCGGTTTGATTGTTGAAGAAAAAGATTCAAGAGCACATTGCGTTTCCTGTTGTTTAAGTGAGCAAACTTCAATTTTCCTATGTATTTCTGGTTCACAAGGTTAACATATATTGAGTAGGTGATGCACCTAAATACTTTTCATATCTTGTTTTTCTAGTAAGCTATAATTTATATGAGCAAAGTTTGTACGATAATTTCAATTTAATGCGTTTTAACAATTTAATTTCAGGTTGGGACTTTAGGAGATGGTTCAACTACTTCGACTTTACCAAAGGGGAAAATTGGCCGCGGATTTGCGGCAATACCTTAGAAACCATTAGAGCAAATTTAATTAAATTGTGAAATTGCTTAATGTCATGAATTTTTTCCATATGAATTTGGAATTTTTTTAAAAGTTACGACGTATCAATTTATCCATTTTTGTCGAACTTTTCTTTATTATGTTATACTTAAGAATTTTATCAATTCATATGTACAAATCTACAGGTATCTAATAAAATAACTACACGATCTTAATTAGATCCTGAGCAAATAAAACACTTTTGTACAATGTTAAAGTACTTTTCAAGAAGTGCGAGAAACTAAAGAAAAAAATTGCTTACAATTGACATCTGGCCAATCCAGTTCCTTTTGGTAAAGTAGATTTTCTAAGATGTGAAGTTTACGCAAACCTGCTGTTTCTGCTATAGCCCGCCAAAATAAAATTGAGTATCTATTGTTCCTCATTTATGACTCATGAAGGCTTATAAAAGGACTGTTTTAGATGAATTTTGATACAATTTTTGAGTGAGACTTTCATTATTTATTATTTGATTATTCAGAAACCGTGAGATGCGGTCTGGTGTGATGTAGGTTTCAGAGAAAGATTTTCTTTATCGTGCCAACGTTTCGATCTTTATTGAGATCACCTTCAGAGCCTGGGATTTACAAACATTGTTTAAATTTAACAAATACATGTAGGATGTGGAAAAAAGTGAATTTATACAATGCAAAAAATATATATTTTTTTATATTCAATCAAAGTATTTTTACTCACTCAAAGTGTTTGTTTTCTGCGTAAGTGTGCCATTCTTGCGTGTCGTGTTGAGAGTGCCAGTGAGATAATGCTGTTTTATGTTTATATATGTTGAATTTTGGAGGGGTAGGGAAGGAAGTCGGTATAGAAAGACATTTTTGTATAAGGGCAAGAATGGCACACTTACGCAGAAAACAAACACTTTGAGTGAGTAGAAATACTTTGATTAAATATAGAAAAATATATTTTTTTGTAGTGTATAAATTCACTTTTTTCCACATCCTATATCTATTAGATAAATTTAAACAATGTTTGTAAATCCCAGACCCTGAAGATGATCTCAATAAAGATTGAAACGTTGGCAGGATAAAGAAAATCTTTTTCTGAAACCTACATCACACCAGACCGCATTTGACGATCTCCAAATAATCAATATGAAAAATGATCTTGGAATACAGCTGAAAAATGAGTAGTCAGTCGTGATCCCGGGTACCGCATCTCACGATTTTTGAATAATCACCACACATTATTTATTATGTGGTATTATGTATTAAAAAAACAAGAAAGGTTTTTTAACAGATAATTCAAATATGATAATTAAATTTTTGTTTCCAATAAAATAATTACAATTATTTCCATTACAAACAAATTTATTCAAATCACAAAGGGTGAGATTGGAGCATTCCTTCAAACACCATGCTTGCAATTCTCAAGAAATTATTTATGGTACTTCCAACCATAAAATTTCCTTTTTTTCATGCCAAAATTTTCATAAAGGATTGAGGTGTAACATAAAACACTATTAAACAATCGATTTATTTCTATTTAGATATTAACAGCCTTAAATTATCACAATCGGTTGAGGAGGGTAACCTGGAATAACGACGGCCTACCTAATCTTCTATATTTTAGGAAAAATAAATAAAACGTTCTTGGAACAATTAAATTATCACAATGAATATAGATTTAATTTTTTTTCTCCAGATTATGGGCCTGTGAAGACGTATAAGTTGATGTAGGGAAGAAGAATGATAGTCAGTTACATACGTAGTTCTTTCTTTAAGTCCCGATAGCCAACGGGACATGCCTTCTTGGCTTTTCACCACTGCAATTTCACAGTAGGATCGATTTTACAGGTCGACGTGAAATCTCCAACGGTCTTGGCTTAATGTCTGAGCCACGCAAGCGTCTTCGGCTGGCCGTAAGTCAAATCTCATTTTCGCTGGAGACGACAATTTTAAGGAATGTGAGTTTTGGGGACGTATCAGAGCCGCGAATCGCCTATATTGCAATCACGTCTTGCAATTTTTACACTAACGTTTCAGTTTTTCCTTTAATACGTACTAACTAATTAAAAATTTCCTCTTACTAAAATTGTTGGTATTTAAAATTCAAACTTTGATAATAGACTTTCGAAGGTATTTCTTTATTCGATAGTGCTACATAGTATTACTATTTGTGCAATGCTGTTAACAGTTGACTAACACTACCAGCTTTTGGTGATTTATATTTGCAAATATAAACAAACGATAAAAAGCTAGGGTTAAAAGGAATACTGAAGGAGAAATGGACAAACCTCTTTGCAATAATCCTAACCATCGGGTTATTCCCAACCAATGGTAAGTCGCAAAACAGGAGACCAATCTGTTGCAGAAAACTACAACCTAGCAATCGTAGCACGAAAATTTGCAGGGTCCGATTAAAGACCTTTAGATCAACGGGGGGGGGAGGAAAAGTGTATGTATGAAAGGTTGTCTAGGCCAAACCTTCAATGAAAATCGAAAAACAAAAAACATTGAATTATATAAAGCAACGAAAACATCAGCGCCAAGAAAAAAAGATCAGATATTTGACAATGAAAAAGTAAGAAACACCAAAAAAGTTATGTAATGACGTCTGTTTTGAATTTCAAAAAAGGACAAAACAAGTAGCACCGAAATCAGACAGAAAATGGCCTTGAAAGATTAGGAAAAAAGTATCTACCACGTGTTACAATCTTGGTCGGGGCATATCGCACGTTCATCGAATCTGAAAATAAAGAAATGAACATCACGAACCAACGGGAAAAAGAATAAAAATGCTCAGACAAAAATATAACAGAAATCGATTGTCGTGCAAGCTGGAGGAATCGTGGAGACTGAAGGAACAAGAAGTATCTAGAAAAAGACTGAAGACAACATAAACCATCTTCCCTTGGCTCGATTAAACTTTAAGACAATAACACATAAAAAAAACCTAATTTATCACAGATTATATGTACTTAGGTATTGTGAGATTTCCACTAAAGGTGGAAAGATGCCAAAACAAGTCGGACAGATTAAAATAGCGAGGATAGGGCAAACCAGATTGATCGGAAAGGAACAAAATGTTTATACTAAATAGGTTGCATGGCATAAATGGTTTGAACGAATGTCATCTGTAGGATACCTTCGGATAAGGTTTTGGTAGTGGCGAAGGGGAAGAGTTTGGAATATCCTTGGAACTATATGAAAAAGAAGATCAGATTTAGTTGGATTGGACCATAAAGGAATTATTAAGAGGAAGCTTCCTTTTCAGTTTTGCCAGCAGGTCTAGGGCGAAAGCTTGAGAGATGTCCAGGACGACATTGGGATATTGGTTTTCAAAGTGTTATTGATGTTTGTGTCAGAATATTTTTTCTACATTAAATAACCATATTAGACATATGATTATTTTATGTTTTTCTGCTTTAAGTAATATCATTCCCCACTTATTAACGCTGTTGAGTGATTGAGTACTGCTATCAAGTGCTTGACGATGGTCGAATCTTAATCCTTCGGTCAAAATTTAAGTAAACGTATTGCCCCTCTTATGCACTACAATATTGTTATATATTTTTGAAGTTTACACTTTTGTTGAAATTATTAGAGCAATAATTAAATGACTCAAACCCGAAAAGAATATCGTCCTGCTTGTGGCAAAACTCTTCCTTAAGGAATCCTACTTTTTACTACTCTTGTAGCTTATTATTTACAGTAACGCCGAAAAGCTGTTCGTCGCAAAATCACGAGTTTGCATAATTGAGTTAACTGTGAAGCAGTGTTAAACCAGTTTTGCCGGGCTGGTAGGACGAGCGTGTAAGCGGATTTTCTAGTTAAAAGAGTCACGCTCATCTGTTTTTTACCTGGTGCCTTCTCGATCTCAACCTTGACACTGCCCACGTCAACATCCCAGGCAACACGTCCTACCTCATCCCATTTATTAAGAAGATCGGCACGATCGTCATCTCACTTCTCCCTCTACCCGCACACCCATTATAAAAGATTAATGAGCTCCTGTCTTACATAATCGCACGTATTGAAGAAGCTCTCGATTAATAAAACTACGCATTCGATAATGACCTTTGTAGATCTAACCTTGTTAACCTAGACGGTCCGACTTCTTGATTCAGGAACGGTTTGTGAATCTCGTGACCGTCCGATAACACCCACATCCGTTGATAACAGCCAGGTTGTAGTTGGTCGTTTAATTTTCGTTGGTTGAAAGTCGTGAAGATCAAGTCGTGCCATATTGTACTTTCGACCTAGATTTCTGGGCTCTTGAATCATGCCGACCGCTGCGGCATTACACTGAAATTAATACGAGGACCTTTCTTCTTTCAAATTGCGACCCGCCGCTTGAGGGATTAAACAGCGAGGCAGGGTTATTAGAAACCCATGGGAAAAGAAAACGGGCCTTTCTTTTTTCATCAGACCCAATCGAAGTAGATTCCCTATTGGGGTTTCAATCAGCCGACGGGATTCTAAGGACGCAGGACTAGAAAAAGAGGTCCCTCTGCGAAAGAAAACTTATTTGTTAGAAATAAAGAAATCCAACCAATAGAGTTACTTCAATACAATTGCTAAAACTCCTAGGATTAGGAAAAACAGAAGGGGCTGACTTTTACGCTACCTTCTATTTCAAGACTTCAAACTAGACATATTGCACAATTACAAACACGTAAAGCACGATTTTGGCGTAAACAAGCATTCAGAGGTAGCAACAGTGAAGCAACGTTCTCGCTCCCGTGAACGGGTAATTGTATACTACTAGCAAAATTAAACATCGATAAACCAACCACGATTCCGCGTTCATAGTTCGTCGCAAAATTATTAAACCACTTTCAAAAAATCCATATGCCAGTTGTTTTGTTCATAATAAGGAGTATACAAATCATTAGTCTGCCTAGTAAAAGGAATCTTTTGAGATACCAAGTCTGGTTGGTGGACAAGATGGTGGTCCTACTTATTAATTGCTGTGGAAGAAATCATCCACCTTCAACATTTATTCTCAAACACGCTGAATTCAATTAAGTTTACTGTTAATTATGTTTTTATTACACTATAAACAATGAAAACATTATGGCGTTAGTATAAAGGTAAATTATACATGTCCTGGTTTGATTGACTTGATGGAGTATTTGTGACCATTTGGAGGATGCATTGCTATTTTGTTTTTGCACACCCCCAATACCATCATTACTACCTAGGCTGACGATACCGTAATTTTGTCCTCTAACTCGAATCCTATCGAAGCTACCTTCAAAAACCAAGAACACCTTGAGCTTATCGAAGCCTGGTGCAAAAAGTGGCGGACAAGAACGAATGAAGAAAAATGTACTCAGTGGACATTCGCATTGAAAAAACAGTGTTGCCCTCAACTGTACCCATATTCTCATGGCAAAAAAATGTTTTACTATTTCTTTATAGTGGGTGGAGAGGAAAGGGTTGGTAGTAATTTAAAATATCGGGCTTATCCCTAGACTTGTAAAGAAGGCGTGTTGAGTGGTATGACAGCATTGATTATTCTGCGAAGGATGTTCTATTGTACGGCGAGGAATGATCGGATAACGGAAACATATGGCTGACCCATTTGTTCAAGCGATATTAAAAAGGAGCATTGTTGCTTTGGTGTCTTTTATGTGAAACTGTCCTAGGTTCAGTACAAGATGTCAATAATGAATTCAAACGCATTTAAAACTTCGACGCTAGAGCATGTTTCAAAGACATGACCTATTTTGATGAATACATTGGATAAATGTCCTCTGAAGCGGGACGAAACGGCCATTAAAGACGTAATAATCATTAATACATAAGATATACAATTTTACATGCAGAAGCCTGTGTACATCCTACAATACTAGCAAGACAAAGAAGGAATAAAGGACCTGATCAATTTTTACGATAACATGGATTCACATGTAATTAAATTAATGTCCTGGAAGCCTTTTGTTATACATAAAGGTAAAAGGGGAAACAACAATGACCTGGTTATCGGGTTGCGATCGCTATGCTAAAACTTAGATTTGTTTAATTCGAAAGGTCAAAGTAGTAACATGCAATTACCTGTCTATTAGAATAAAAAAATCCTAAGAGAATGACGATTTTTATGATCAATAATAAAAATAACGTTTTCTGGTAGCATCCGAGAATTCAGAAACTGTTTGAAATGAGAAGCCAACAAACCACTGCCAGGCACCAAATTTATTTGGAAAAATTGTGTTTGGAGATGTTTTACCTAGGGTTAAGATAATCCAGAATATGTAACGGTAATGGTCGGTTACAAAACTAAATTATAAAACTGACGCCCAATATATACGCGCCAAATTTTCGTTCAAGGTACAGAAGAATGTATCTTTGCAAGAAAAGGTTCATATTTCCGATAGGAGTTCAAATCCATCCAGAGAAGATAGGGCTGGAGTGAGGAAAAAATTGGGAGTCACTCACCGAACACATGAAATCCAAAAATCCTCTCTTTTAGCGGTTTGAAAGTAATGAAACTGCAGAATGCATCAAACGAAGCAGGAAGTGGAACTTATTCTTAACAGTTCCAGGGGCACTGCAGGACCGCATCTGAGAATGATCAAGCAAGCAATACGATCTGTGTATATTATCCAAAGAGAGAAAGAGGAAACGGCAGCACCCTTACTGATTGTAATGCTCATTTTGATAACATACAGCACATCAGTGGAAGAAATAATTATTGCAACTGGGTCAAATAAACAGATTCCTCAAATATTAGAGTAGGAGGTACAATAGCTTTTAAAGGGTGCGGCATAAAATAACCCTGATGCCATCAATCAAAACATCAATCAATAAAATTACAGAGACACACAATGTGGAACATTTGTAAAAACAGCATGTTTCGGCCTACAGAGATAAAATTGACGCCATGAACAGCAAGGATAGTAAAGCAGATAGAAATGGAGCAGAAATATTTCCGGAATGTTTCATATTGATTATTAGCTTCGCAAGGATTTAATTTTCTTTGAACGATAGCAGGTAAGTAGATTACGGATACGAGGATGTCCTAGACCTTCGGTTCAAGGGGACGAAACTGGGACAAAGTACTTCTTAATGAGCCGACAATGGCTAACAAGCTTGCCATTCCTTCTATTTGTACACTGATAACAATTTTCGGTAACGAGTTTTCCGCCCTCCCGATGGGAAATTCATTGTCTCCTTTATAAACCATAAAGAGGAAACGGCAACAAAACGGCATCTGAATAGTCTGTCCTGGTTCTTTTCTCGACTTGTCAACGACGTCTATTCATATTTGAGAGCTTATTAACCTTTTTGAAAAATGGCATCCTTATGAGAAACGGTTTGAAATTTTACCGTGTCAAAAGTGAATCAGATTTTTCCACGCCATGTTCTTTCTGATGATGTTCTTAAATTGAGGATAACTTTCGGCAGTGAAGTATTACTCTATGTACTATTATTACCTGTCAACTTGAATTTTATCATTCACTATCAAACCAAATTTTACACAAAGTTTAAGTCAATAAAACATTAAAATAGAGGGATCTTTGTAAGAAATGTTTTGAAGCATGACGTCTGTTTTTATCTACAAACGCTACCTTTTTGTAATCGCGTCATCTTTTACCTTTTGCTTTGTAATTTTTCTTTTTCACTAGGCCCGAAAAGGCTTAACCGAAACGGTTGTTAATCTTCCGTCCAGGTGAGGTAGCATGTCCCAGAGATACCGCAACAATTTTTGCCGGATCACCAAGGAAATATTAAGAATAGTTTCGTCATGGACGCACTACACCATTTCTATCACTGGGATAGACATCTCATATTTAGTCTTGAAATATTTCATGTAGTTCAATGATACCTTTTTAATATTTCACAGAAAACTAAGATTACACTAAACCCACTTTATGTGATTTGATGTTATTTATTGACATGACGTTCTACACGACATGAGACCGTTTTTATCCAAGAGATTTGACATTGCTGGGAAACAAAGGTTTTATTTTTCGCCGAGGCTTACTCTAAGATGTTCTTTTTCGGTAAAATAGAGAGCGGGTTTTCCACCAGAGAAATTGAACATCATGCATGGACTATTTTCCATTTCGTTGGATCAATCTCCTCGAGATCACGTTTGATTACTGAGCCAGTGTAAGTCTGATACCTTCAAATCCTACCGATTTTAAAAAAAGAATAATAAAACTCATGACTATCCTAATCATACCTGATTTTGTTATTTTAACGCTTAGAAAAAACTCACCCTGCTGGATATGCGACGAGTTCGCTGTTGGGGTCAGAGTCTAGGCCTGCATTGTTGGAAACTGTTAGGCCAAGAACTCTCTCAAGTTTCACCTGAAAAATAGTAAAAACTATTAATTACTATTAAATTCATTACACTATTAAAATACATTAAACTATTCATTTTGTATGTTGGTTTTACTAAAAACTGATTAACTATAACTTGTTGGTTATAACACGTAAATTTAACTGACATGGAGCATTTACTGATGAATTTGAATTTTGACTGATGTAAACGAGTGTCATTAGGTATACAATATACTAGGATTTCGATCCTTATCGCCTCAAAGATGTATAAGTTAGATCTTTGGTCAAGCCACCGAAGAAGTAGTTTGGGCTGAAATGTAGAAATTGGTTAAATTTATTTTGTTGGATTGGATATATAGAGTGTGATTTTTTCGCCAAAATTCTCATTTCAGTTAAAGCTAAATGTATCCAAAAATATTATGAAGCGAATGTAAAAGATAGCACTAAATAGTCAAATTTATTTGACCTCTCGTTGTACACTACTACGAATTTTGTCGTTCTGTAAACGGATTTATAATCCATACGATCATAGTATTCACGCAAATTGGTTTACGAAACTTAAAATAAATAAATAAAATAAAAGTCTGTATCTGTCCTAGGAGGTCTGGTTAATTTCTAAGTTAAAATCTTGGGTTAAGCAACTGAAAGTTTAAGTCGTAGTGAACAGTTTGGGCTGAAACGTAAAAAAGGGCGTTAAGGATCTTTTGAAAGATTTGCGATTGGAGGGATTAGATTTTATAAGAGTTTGGTTTTTTTTTCTTTGGTGTTTGATCAGCCTTCTCAGTTTAAATATACTTTCCTAAAGGTAGATTGGGGATGAGGCCTCATCCCCAATCTACCTTTAGGAGAGTTTGGTTTCTTAATCGATCCAGGTAACAGAAGTGCATTGCAGAACATTGTTGTCAGTGGTACTTCTTTATTCAAGTCACATAAGCAATAGTTTGTTTCCTGTATTTTCAATTCAGAGAGCAATGGGGATTTCATGTTTGTCGTTTGTCAACGAACAGTGTCAGGTAATACTTGCGAGGTTGTCGTGGGTTTTTATTTGGACAGATTGAAGGACAGGTTGTACAATGCTTAAAGTTGACGTGAAATTAATGGATGGAATTAATTACATTTACTTCTATCCTCTATCTGCGAAACCAGAGCAAAAAGAAGTACAGATGAAGTTTGATGTCACGAGTAGGACAGAATCTATTTAGAATGTATTTCTGTGTACGACTTAACTTGGCCTATTGCAAACATTGTGGTAATGATAAATAGCTAGTAATGACTGATTAGCTCAATAATAATAGAATATTTTTAATCTAGTAGTTCGATTCTCATCAAATAAAGTATTCTTGTGACTAACCATCCCTAATCACGAGGATATGATGATGTTGAGCTCAAGCTAGAGATTTAGTGTTTTCTTAATAGCTTCTTCGTCTAACGGCTCTATTCTACCTATCATTTTAAAATCGCGAAAGCACACGTTGGAAAAGCATTGCATAAGCCCGAGTCTCCAGGACAGAAAGGCACAGCAAATGGGAAATCACGATACTAGGTACACGGAACGAGACAGGTTCACGAACTTTGCGCAACGGCAAAATAAGTGATGGCCGTGTCCGGCGGAAAAGAAGAAGAATAAGAAGGAAGAAGACGCTTCCATTAAATCACGGGCTTAGCGTGCGTCAATTTTTCCAAGCGGCACGCTATGCAAGTTACCCCTGGTTTAGAGATTGCGGAATTTTTCTTTTTTTTCCCCCGTGGCTAAGTCGTGCAGTACTGAATGAATGAGGCATATCTTGAGACGGCCTGGCTAACTTCCAAGTGGTCCTAGTTTTCTGACATGTCAAACTTTCATAAAAGAGATAACTATTTTTTTATTACAGCCTGGTATCTTTTAAAATAATAGTCAATCTAATATTTATTCTAAGCATACGTGTAAGCCCCATTACAGCAGTAACATGTTAAAAGGTCCTCATCCGGCAGTTAAAGAAGTATATAATAATTGGTCGAAAAAAATATTACCTTGTGTTTCATACATTTTTGGATATCTATTTTTTATCGAAAGAGTCCATTTGTAGAGCAGGAATGGAATCGACAAGGTACAGATTCTCTTACTACTGAACTGTATGTTATATTCAAGGCCTAGGATTTATAAACTACTAGTTATAAAAAACTACATGTAAGATTGAAAAATCTCAAGGCCCAAAATAAGAATGTAATTTTTGTTGGAGTAGAGGACACAGTGGCATAAAACATAATGAAATCGTGGATTTAATGGCCAGAGATGCCACAGTTGACGGGGAGTTTCATGAAATCAAGCTGCCCAAAGCGGACGCTAAACGCCTGTTGAACTCAAAATGCATGGAAAAATGGATCTCATGGTATGGTAATAGATCGGGAGGCTTGATCTAAAAATCCCGGTTCTCACAACTAAACCGTATACCTTGGTTTTCGGGCAGGAAAGGAAGTAAAAATTTCTTCGCTACGCCAACTCGAATCAGGTCAAATCACTTAATATGTGGCTCCTACTTAAATAAGATTAATCTCAGAACATCCCCTAACTGCGCGACGTGTGATGAGCCGGAAAATATCAATCATATTGTCCTGATCTGTTCGGAATATGAGAAGGAAAGAAAGATATTTTTTGATCGGTTAATGCTCCTAAAGGAGGTTAACAAGCCATTCAGTTTGGAGAGCCTGATAGCATCAGAACATGAAGAGACGTATAATCTACTTTATCTGTATCTGCAGGATTGCAATTTATACAATGATAGCATTTTTAGACTCTACCAAAGTATTTTTACTTACTCAAAGTGTTTGTTTTCTGTGTAGATGTGTGATTATAATATCTTACTGGCACCCTCCACATGACACACAGTAATGACACATCTACACAAAAAACAAACACTTTGAGTGAGTAAAAATACTTTGAGTCGAGTTTAAAATTTCTGTCATTGTATAAATTCATTTTTTCATATCCTACACGTATTTGTATAATTTAAACAATGTTTATAAATCCCAGGCCCTGAAGATGATCTCAATAAAGATCGAAACGTTGGTACGATAAAGAAAAATTTTTCTAAACCTACATCACACCAGGCCGCATCTCACGAACTCTACATAATTTTACTAATGAACGTTTCTTTTGGCAAATCATCAAATTTTTATAGTAACTTCAAAAATAATAAAGTGTCCTTGACTACTCAAGACGTTTAACTTCTACAGATAATTTTGAACTTGAACTCGGTAATATACGTTGCCAACGTGCTGTATTCCATCATACACTCAAACCGTTGTCTATTTCAATCAAAACCATGTTCCTCAGCGAAGACATTCAATCACTAGTCACGACTAATAAAATGCCGATATGTCGGTACTTTTTCCGCACCCCTGATTCGACTGCTTTTTAAAAAATGAACCCATCCAAATTTCGATAGGGTTGACGGTTTGAAACTTTTCCCAAAGAGATATCTGTGCGGTTGGGATCGATATAAATTTCACCCCACCATGACTACAATTATTTCAACAAAACGGGACTATGATTGTCCTTAGACCCAATTTCTCGATGTCTTTTCATTATTCTGGAAAATTTGCCAAATTAATAGAAGAAACGGGAGATATTCGTTTCTCCTCGGATGGCGCTTTTATTTCTGAGCTAGGCAGTTTTGACTAGGACCGAGAATTTAGAATAAATTAAAACAGTCTTCAACGACCCCAATCGTGAATAGAATAGTATTAAAAAAATGTGGAATACCAAGACAAAAAAATTTTCTAAAAGCACTAAAACTCAATATGGAACTTGCTAATAATAAAATCCTATTTACTGCACAAGGACGTCTTCCCATAATTGAAGAATCGAATAATGGAAACGGCGAAAGTCTTTTGATTATTTACTTCCTAAAACCGGCATCGGCTTTTTGTTTTTGTCCTTGGCCTTTCAAACCCCACAAAAAATTGTAAAAATTTAAATTTTCAGCCTACAAAATTAACAGTGTCGACGTACATGCAGCATAAAAGAAATTTAGCGAAAGGCCACAAAGCAGTAGAAATAAATAACAAATCACTTGTGGATATTGGGCTTGAAATGTTGGAGAAAATTAAAACTGATTTATCGCTGGTGGCTCTCGTGTGAAAGTTTGTACAATGCCGAGAGATCCCCGACTGTTTCAGAAAAGTTCAACTTTGACCCAACTTCAATTTAATTTGATGTTGGAGATGGGAAAACCTGCCAGCTAAGGTTTTGTTTGTGAATTAATAATAAACAATGGCGATTGTGATTTTACCTCCATCAGCTTAGCAATACTTATTGAATGAATGCTTGTGACCAGGTGGAAATATTCGTAACAATTGCCCTGGAGTTTTTCATGGACAATTGGGTGCTCAAGAAAGTTCAGGTCGAAATCAAGTCAGTCATTCTGCGAATTTTCCGATGTTGTATTAAGCTCGAGAAGATTTGTCTCCGGTTCAAGACCTCAGGCGTTATGGCGCTAGAATGGATCAGTTAAATTTCATATGAACCTGTAACAATTAGACTGATCAAGATTGGGGAAAGATCTCATTTGCTGTTGAGTTTCGGTTGTCTGATTACTTCGGATGTTTCACTATGTAGACAGATTTGAGCAGGAAGAAAAAAAGCTCACGATTTGTTAACATTTTCGAGATACATCGATGTACCTTCAGCGAACTTAAGACTACTCGAGAAAAAAGTTAAACTCTAACGTCCTTGCACCTAAGCCTTTTCTCCATCATCATTCTATCTATCCTTGGAATAAAACAGAACATCAATTCATCTTTAACTAACATGTGATAGATGCAGTATCATGCCCATCACGTCGATCTACCGATACCCTGAGCTTAAACAACACTGCCTGAACATATCCTCCAAATCGAGTTTGACACGATATAGTAATGTTGAAGCTCAATTCTCGATACTTCGAAATCATCCAAGGCACCACTTCCTCTTCTAACCTCATTTTACCTGACGTAACATTCATTTACATTACCATATTTACAAAGCTGACCTACCATTGTGGATCTGACCTACGGCTTTACGGAGCACAACTGGTCAAACATTCCCTTCCCAGCAAAGTCTAATCCATTCAATCCAAAGTCGTAAGTGCAAAATTGGATGTTCTACGTCACCAAATCATCTCACTTGGAACATATGTCCGAAAACTGGCCCAGTCTTTTTTCAATATATTCCACTCTACACCTATCCTTTCATTCCAATTTATAATCTAACAAAAATTTTCCAGGTAACTTAGGAGAATGAGAAGCAGGTAGTCCGTCGAGCATCTGATGGTATAATGTCGACATACCTCGGGGCACGTATAATTCATGCCATAACAGTCAATTAAGACTACTATCATTTACATTTTCCCATTTTAACTTGTTGCAGTAAATAAGCAGTTGTACTATTTGTAAATAAATAGAGAAGAAAAATAGCCTACTAGCATGTTTGCTAGGATAATACATTTTCTGAACGACTTGAACTTGCGTTCACAAAAATCGCATTACGGGATGGTTGAACTAACTAAACGACATAATTGTAACGTCACTTTGACAGTTATTTGATAAAAAGCAATAATTTTATGTCCGTTTATTCTCGATGTACGTCAAATCGCATTCGTTTCGACACAAACGTCATCAGCAAGTTACGTTGTTTAAGCTGATTGCCAAAAGTTTTGATAATTATTTCAGTTAGAATATAATTTTGAACTTTTCCTAATTTGTTCGCTAATTGGAAATTCATATTAAAATAAGACGTGGTTCCAGTCCACATGTCGGCTATCACGAAAGTCACACTCAAGCTAATAGCTATTAGCAAATTAGAGGATGGAACAACCTAAAAGACGCCTCCGCCATATCAAAATTTAAGTGTTCCGACGTATTTTGAGCTTTTTTCGATTTGTAAGTCAAATGGCCATGTGACTGGTTCTCCAGGTGAATTTCAATAGCGAAACCATATGACGACCTTGTTCTTAGTAAGGGAACATTTGTAAGGTTTTGACGTTTCTGAAGCGAAGAGAGAAGAAACTGCAAACACAATTGTGCTTTGACAATTAACTAATATGTATTAACAAGTACATATAATTGTGCAAATAGTCAGCAACTTCCAGTATTACATTTTTTTAGATTGTTTGTATACCGAAAGTATCGAAGTTTAAAAGAATCCATTAGATTTCGTGGTCCGATTGACCAAATAACCTCTTTCAATTAATTAATCTTTATGTAAGAGATTTGTTGAGATAAAAAAGTCGGTGTCATGAGCGGGATTCGAACCCACGACTTTCGGCTAAATACGCCGTTGCTCTACCACTTGAGCCACCGATCCACTCGGACACCAACTTCCCATCTCCACCCCACTTTTTGAATTTTCCTTCCTTTTTGCCATTTTTCAAACGTCGTGTAATCTATTCGATTCTCGGCGACAAATGAAATGGCCACGGAGATCTTTAGTGAAGATATACTTCATTTTGTTTATGAAATCTATTAGATTTCGTGGTCCGATTGACGTTTAAATGTAACAAATCGATTTTTTGAAAGTAATTGTTTAAGTAGCCATCCACTTAAATATATCTGAAATGAACCTATCATAAACCACTTTACATATTTCATTGTCTTTAGGACAGTCCTTGCGCTTATCAGCAATACTTTGTAAATGTCATCGCACGTCTCGTAGGAATATGTTTTCATATTCATGTAGTTTTATAGAAATTGAAAAAGTTGAATACACATATAAAAAGAAAAGGTTTTATAATATAATACAAATTAGTTATAGGGGCAAATACTAATTCCTAAGAAAATTGTAATAAAAACATATCGAACATTAACATTTAAACTTTTATGTGATGCAAGGGAAGGAGGTTGTATATATTTTGCAATTTATTTAGTAAAGAGAATCAGGTGGTGCTCTGCCTTCGCCTCGCATAAAAATGACGGGCCGGTTTTGATATCGGGCCTAGCAAATATAAAAAATCCGAGGAAGCGTAGATAAAATTCGACTTTTTCCCCATTTCCTCATCAACTTTCAAGAGGACTACTTCAGAACAAAAACTCAACCAAGTCGTTATTCTTCGTCTGCAAACCTTCTGTACACCCACCCCGTCAGAAGCGTGAAAATACGACATGGCCCTCTGAGAATTTGCATAAATCACCTTAATATAAAAAGTATTTATTATTCATCTGAATCATTTATTATTCCTATTGTAATATAGGAATTCTGTGTTAAATTTGTGCTTTTAAACTTAAAAAACTGCTCAACGGTCAATCAACTTCATTTATAGACTGTTATTTTATTATAGTTTTTAGTTATCTTACTAAGAGAAAAAAAGTTTATCTAATTTCCGCGGAGTGATGAACCTTTGGTCATTTCCGCATAATCTCGCTGTTTTGCTCTATCAGACTCGTTTCAACTATCTTCAGTGGAGGGTTGTCCTATTTTTTATTATTTCATGATTGTGTGAAACATCAAACTGTGGTTATTCAACTTTTATTCGAACCACTCCTAATGAAAAAAACTAATATCATCACCTCAAAAACGCCTAGACGAATCTGAAACTAAAATCGTTTATGAACTTTATGAATGCAAATCTCAACGTTCAGTCGACCCACACGAATCTGAACTAATCGTTAATGAACTTCACAAAAACAAGTCTTTATTTTCGTGTATGCTTATAAGCAGAACATTAGATGACAAAGGAGGAACCTGAGCTCAATTTTGGCCCTGTCTTCAAAAAACAGATCGAGCACAGCAAAAACACCTAGCCAAATCTGAACAAAAATCGCTTATGACTTTATGGATGAAAATCTTTTTTTTAGAACTCCTTATCAACGTTCAGTTGACCCGCAGTCAGAAAAACTATTCTGAAAAACCTCTTTAAAAAATAAACCGTTATAATAACACAGGAAGAGCAAAATTGTCAAAGCCACTAAAAATAATGAATAAGACCACAGTTGAAACTTATATATTTAGTTCTCTTCCCTCGATAAATGTTCAAATATTCCCCTGTATTAATATTTTCGTTTGTAAAAACGTTTAATTTTTTCGTTCATTTAAAACAGGATAGAAAAATTTAAAATAATTCTTGTGAAATCTTTTAATTCTCGTGATTTTATAAAACGAAATAAATTGTCCAAATTGTTATTGTAAAGTTAATTACTGTAATAATTAGCAATAAGTAAATCGAATTAAATGAGTCCAATAGTAACAGTAAATCAAAATGTAATAATTGCATACCTGTAGTTAATATGGTAGCAGGTATACAATAAAAACACAAAATAAATTTTACAATAGTAAGCAAACACAACAATAGTTGTCGATGTATGGTATATATTCCTGTAGCTTGATCGTTTCCTACTATTCTGTTCTACTATTCTCGCAATTTTTGGCTTTCGGGCGCGTTTTGCCGAAACTGATGGTTCCCTAAAAAAAAACCTCTTTACCAGCTATGGAACAAATTAATGTCGAACCCTGTTTTGCTGATTTGATAAATGAATCAACGAGGTGTCAGGACTTCTAATAAAGTTACTATTCCAGAATAATCTGCCTGTGAAAATCAGAATTACCATCGAATCGATCGTTGGAAACCAATCCAATTGATGTGCTAATAATACCTTTTGAAGAGGCGGAAGCCGGATGCTCGACATGGTGCATGGGAGTTTAGCAAATAGGGCGTTGTTTTGTATTTAAAAACATTTTTTCATATTTGTCATCATTGTAGAAACAACTGAACTGCGCGAAATGTTTCGGATTGTCTTAAACTTTCTTAACTACCAATTTATAATTTAACAAATGGATTGTTAATGACAAAACGTTGGAGGTAATTCATAGTTTACTATCAACGACTACGGAAACTATGTAATAGCAATGGCTCTTTAGCTATTTGGCAATTAAGCGGCCTTCGGATGACATCCCAGCACGCCAAGCACAGCAAAAACACGACTCTAGCGATCCAATGACCGTGAAGACAGGTAATTAATTGATCATTGGAACAAATATCAAGACAAAGCTCAAAGTACGGGTGAAATTTTCATATGCTTGAGATAATAGAATGAATGGACTTATTTACGGAGGACTTATTTTGTATTTGGCATCAGAGACGAAATAATCTAAAAGCGCAGGTAGGTGTTAGAAACTTTTACTTTAAAAAAACGTTGAAAATTCTTAGATCTAAAATAATTTAAAACAAAATGTATTGCAGATTGAATAAATAGATTAATGATCTTTATTTTCAGAATTAATTCAAACAACAGTTCAACTACAGAAGACAATGACATTGGTGGTCAGTGACCCCTCGGAGTTCGAGTGTAACAAAAACAATATAAAACTCAAATAAGTAACTCTCAACACGACACGCAAGAATGGCACAATTACACAGAAGACGAACACTGAGCCCTGAAGATGATCTCAATAAAGATCGAAACGTTGGCACGACAAAGAAAATGTCTTTCTGAGACCTACATCACACCAGACCGCATCTCACGATTTCTGAACAATTATCAAATAAGTAAATTAAATCAATATACTTTGCTACTTCGTTTAAAACATAAATAAACTAACAATAAGTTCTATTTATTTTTTACTTTTCAAAATTAGCAATTGAACTTTTGGAATTTGAATAATTGAACTTTCACCCCGAAGAGTTCAACTCCCGATGTTGAAGATTAAGATTTATTTTTATTGCCCGTTATTGTTTTACAATGTTTCTAATTCTACAATATATTGATGATTATATTTTCTTTTATTAATTAATTTTTTATTAATTCATTATATTTGTTTTTAGTTTGGGCATGCAAGATAATAGATAGCATATGCTAGGTCTTTGTATGGAGCTAATGTGTACATATATTTTTATTAATTTTTGATATATNATATATTTTATTAAGTAAATTTATTTATTAAAACTGGTCTTATTAGACGAACCATTAATTTTACAATAATATCGTATTATAGAGTAAATAAATGTTTACATTCTTACAAACCCATTGGTACAATAAGATTTACATTTCACTATTCAACATTCATTTTTAACTACACAAGTTCATATGGCTTTGTTCTTTTTAATCTTCTGACCATGTTTATATTGTAATAATTTTTGTAAATAAAAGATTACTCTGAACTATCTACTTATTTAAATGCTTGATCTAATATAGGATTCTGAATTTGTTATTTTATTGTATACTTTAATTTTACTACTTTATGGGTCTGTGAATGAATGAATGAAAATTAATTAAATCATAATGAAACAGTTTATAATTTAGTTTTTAAAATATTTTGTTAATTATTTTTCTGTAGATACTTAATACCTAAACTTAGGTTTTGCGGAAGGTCATATCGGTTGGAGAATAGTTCATTTAACAATATAGTTGTTCTGTAATTTCGTGAATTTTGGCTAATATATTTTTTATCATCAGTAATTTGATTCTACATACAATTCCTCTTGTAGCACATTTGTTCTTAAGTAATTTACCTTTTTCTTGTAAAATAATATTCATAAATGTTTCACATAGAATTGATATACGCTATCTGACCTATCTCCTTAAATAATAATTTTGATGTATATCTAATTGATTTTTTTATTTTTCTAATGTGCTGACTCTAGGGTCTATACCCTAAAACTAGATACCCAGGAGATCGACGTTTCCCCACCAACGGGGTTAAGTACATTCATATCCATGTACATTGCAATCATTCCGATTAGTAGGTGGAGTACGTTGGTATTCCTCCATCAACCTACATAATATTAATAATCTAATCTAAATTCGGGTCGATGGGGTTGTTTTATAAATATTCCTCCATCGACCCAAAAAATAAACACTCTGCTGGAGGGGCGATGGTCAAGCTATATTTCACCATCAGCCCCTCACCACTTACACTAATAAATACACGCATTCTAACAAAATACTTAAACCATTTCTATTTACTACAAAAAAGTAAATTTAAAAAAAACCGTCCTCCAAAATGAGAAACAGAGGACCCAGAAATTCGTTACTATGCCCGAGAACCATTCTTAATTCGTCGGCATGCTTACACGTTCTCTGTAAGGAGCCAAGGGATGACAGGTGTAACACATCGAGCACCCTTTCTCTGTGAGAAGGAGAGAATAAGGAGCTTTAATCCAGGAAAACTTGAATAATTGATTAAATTTAGCCTATTTTCAATGAAATGATACATATCTTATTTTGCTTCCGAACTATCGAAAGTCAGCCAAGTTTATGCGGGACGTCGAAAAATCTTTTGTTCTACAAAATCAAATTCATCAAGAAATTAAAATCTATAAAAAATTATGTAAAAAACAAATGTAATCTATGTAAAAAATCATATTTCCAGGCGTTGCTTTGAAAAGGAATGAAAACCATACAAAACGCTGGCAAATTACAGAATTGAGCACTACGCCTGTTTTCTGTATGACTGCACATCCCACAACCCAACATCATTCAAATTTAAGTTTATACCCTGAAAATGTATGCAATTAGGTTGTAAAATTTGTGTTTTTTCTTATCATTTTGTACTTGTGATATAGCAAATCAAACGTCGAACTGTGAATTGCCATATTTTTTGAAAAATATTTTCTACTATTTAACTTATAGTTCCACTATCGAACTATGCTGCTTAAACGTTTCTTTTAACCCATTGCAAGAGTAGAAATCCCTTATCAATGATTGAGTAATTGAGGTGAAAAACTATTGGATAAGGTCTACTTCGTTTGAAAAAATAAAGAAAAACTGATAAAATAGACCGTTGCCACGGTTCTGCACGGCTGAAGATACGCCGCAGTCATATTTTATTGCAATACTTCGCCTTACAAATTCATATCTCTTGGAATGCTATTGATCTTACAACTTCTCACAGTTTTCCGTGGGAGAATAACTTCGGTCCAAAGCCGCGAATCGACGAGAACTCGCAAAGTTTTAACCGCTGGTTTTAATGTATTCCGACGATAATTTAAATTCGGGCCGCGATGTCGGTAAAGTTTCAGCGATGCGTTTATCTCAGGTGAGCACGTGGTGCCGTTTCCAAGCCGAGGGGAGGCCACAAATTGATTGTAAACACGCGCCAACTTCTTGTAGGTCCAGAATCTCTGGATTTAACGTATGTTTTGACGAAAACGAACAGGAAAACAGGATCCAAATGGACCAACTTGATTTGCTTTGAAGGTACGGCCTAGAAAAACAACTGTATAATTGTAAATCGACTCAAAATAACAAAGGAGTACAGAGAATCAAATCAAGTTGTTCAAGTACGACGGTATCCTCGGCTTCATGTCTTAATGGTCCTAGGTTGACATAGGACATTGTTGTCCTATATTTTCTTATTACGGCTGACATTTTATTCGGCAAAAACTCTTCAAGTTTATTATTTGAACACAGTACTTGTGTTGGAAAATAAAAATGAACAGATTTGAGCGTGTATTTTGTCAGCAATAGACAAATTAGTTGTAGGTATGGTTCTTTTATTATTATGTGACATTTACTGACCATCGTGTTCTAGAATCCACTATTTCCACGTAGGACTTTTTATTCAAGATTAAAGTTTTAATTTTTTTTATTGCTATAACAAGATTAATGACTGTTTTCGTGTGTGACTTTTAATATGATATTGTACACGATTGGCTAAGAGAAATCAACTCGAACGTCTTGCTTAAGAAGCGCCATATGTTGCTGAATGTTGGTTCAAGGTCGGGTAGAAAATTTCTGAACTTCTTAGTTTCACCTGTCTGACCTACATCTAAACACTTTTCTCGAATTACTCGGTTACAGTCTTCGCGCAAAAAAGGGAAATGGAAAATTAAATGGTACCATTCACTGACTCAAGCTTTTCCGTATTCAATTCGGAATAATAATGAATGCTTGCATCCGATGTAATCTATGGGTTTTAAGGTTGAAAAACATAGCCACATAATTTTTTGCTACAATCATACAGTTTCTCGTGTAAAATGGGTTTAATGGGTTCGCTATAAAATGAAGCAATAACACTCTAATTCGCCGTTTTACTTCAATTTTTTATACATTATTAATACCAAAGCGAACGAGGAAATCATAACCTCGAAATATTAATGGGCAGAGAAGAAATTAGCGTTTTAGCGAGATCGACTCAACTCGGTTTTCCTTCCGTAATTAACTGAGGCACCATCCCAAATAATACCGTCAATTAATGCGAGCACATAGCATAACGACGGACACAAGGCTATCGGATAAGATTTCGAGTAGGCCATACGAGAATAACGATGGCCTTCCAAGGTTAGAGTGAAGGAATATTGGAGTGACTTTTGGCGTTTCGCCATATATACATAATACTACGTACAAATTATTATCATAGTTGAAAATGTATTGAAATTAAATAAACGTGTGAATTTGTTTCATATTGAAATAGATTAAAAAAAAGACATCGGAAATTTTAAAATTAATATTGTCTGGTGTAAAAATCGATTAAACAAACAAATTTCATGAATAAAATGGGTTCAAAAGAGTTCACTATCGTACACATACAATACGCAAAATAGAAAAATGGCATATTTACACCACCATTTTTTTTAAAGACGGAGCTACCACAAAAGTGAAGTCATTTCAGCCCCAGCTTGCTATTATGACCGAATTACAAATAAAGCCTTAACTTAAAAGAATATTACGAAATAGCACACCAACACTCAGCAGATCGTTCTAGTCTCAAGTGTACTATTAGTTACGATTACTACACTTACATCACAAAACATCTCGACTTTTACACTCTTAAAACGATTACCCCTGACATCTAGTCTTCCAAGGATCACGAATCGAAATTTGAACAAGCCGTTTTACTTATTATATTCGGCAAATGACTTGAACATAGTTACGGAAACAATTAAGGTTTTTTTTAAATGAATCTATTTAATCACTGGAGATTTGGCAGTTCTTTTCACCTACTGACTTGCTTCGGCAGTCCTAGATTCTAAACGCAACTTGAAAATATGCGCAATAAGCTAAGAATTTACAGAACTTAAAATAAAAGATTTTTTAATTTACAGTCAGAACGTCCACTTAAGATATATCTACGACAACTTATATTTGGACCAAATTAATGTATGTTTAGTTTTCAAAATTATGTGTTAAAAGTATTACGGGATTTTCATGTAACAAGTTTAAGAGAGAAACACTGTCGTATCAATAAGGGTTATTGTTTCAAAATACAGTTTATTTTTCTAAGATTCTTCTATTTTTTCCGCAAAAATTAGACTTAGATGATATTTCTACCCTAATTTCCACCACACTTAATGTGAATACTATATTGAAAACCCATAATACCGACGCTGAAATATAGAAAAGTGATGACAAACGATGGAGTGAAGTATCTATCAATTTCGAGGTCGCGGATGTCTGAAGAAGCTGTAGATAGGCCATACGCGTCAGACTTGATCCGCCTTCACGATTAATCATTGCGGACAGCTTAATGCAGACACACAATCGTCTTTCCAATGGTAGAAAAAGCATGGTAAATGTAAGTTTGCAGCATTAAAGAAACCTTATAAATACTTCGAGAAGTACAAAAAGTAATTATATTCCAAAGGATCGTGACAGCCGTTAATTTTTGCACGATTCTCGTGGTTTCCAACGAAACCGATTTGATTGCAAAATGTGCCAATGCGGTTAAAAGTGAGGAAATAAACCCGAGGAGTGTAATAAAATAGCGTTCTTTTAGTTGCTATAACGGATCGTTTCGTAAACTGAATATTCCGGTGGTTAGCGGAAAATCAGTAATTCAATAGTAGGAATAGATTTTCGACATAGAAATTTATTTGAGAGTTGCGCAAAATGGTAATTTGGGTGAATTAACACCAGATGTATATTAACTATCGAGAAAGCGGGTCACACAATGTTAAAAACGATCTATTCTGACTAGAGTAAAATAAAATCAGAATTAATTAGAAAAAAAGGAGTTTTAGTTAGACAAGCAACAACTATGTATCTTGATATAGTGTGGATCTTAATACACACGTACATAATGTTAATAAATTTTGTTCTCAATTGTAGTTGCAATAGCTCAACTTTATTGGCATGTTTCGGAACTGTCTCAGAGATCTTTCAGAGTTCCTTGCTTCCCGTTCAAATGGAAAAACGTTGGCAGCCGTGACCAAATTTGGGGCGGTGTTTACACAGTTTATTCATCCAGTCCCCGGATCTGTTTGAGTTTAGTGATTACCACGTGGAACTAAGAAAACAACTAAAAAGCAAAATGTAGAATGGATTTCCCCTAGAGGTCTGCCGGGTGATGACTAGTCGTCTGATCGGAAATCCCCGTGCTAACGAAAGTTACAAGTAGTGATTGTAAAAACAGAAATTAAGAAGCAAGATGATTCGGAAAATAAACAAAATTTGCTGCAACAGTAAGTAATGACAGGAAATCACATGAGCCTAAAATCTCAGGGTCTAACTGGTAAGAAATCCAATTATGCAGGTAGCCTAATCGATGGAAGAATTGTGGGTCTACTTTTTTAAAATTAAATTTATTATCTATTTTATAATTTATCATTAATATCTATGATTGCAGAAAAACCTAAAAAAATTTACAGCATTGGCAACCCAGCATTTTGGATACCAATGCAATTTCGATTTCAACAATCCGAAAATATTAAACACAGAACAACACAAACATAAACGTAACTTTTTAGAAATAGTTTACATCAACAGAGATAAACACAGCATCAATTATGCTAATATCATAAATCAAATTCGATATCAATAACACATAAAACATATAAAAAAATCATTACACGACACACATCAAACAATATTTACAAAGGCTAAATCCCCAACAATTTATCTTTCCTTTCCCTAATAATCCCGTCTATAATAATCCTGAAAGGAAAACTAAGCCAGAACGACAATGCATTACCCTTTTTCCCCACACAACCGTGACACATCTACACAGAAAACACACACTTTGAGTAAGCATAAATACTTTGATTAAACCTAAAATTTCTATATTGTGTATATCATTCATTTTCACTGGTACTGGTAAATTTTTTAGATATTCAGCGATTGATGAAATTTTTTATAACCTGTTTTCATGAGGCCATGTACAAACGGGATGTAGGTCGTTATGAACAGTGTAATTTGAAACATAAAAAGGAACTCATAATTTGACGGAAAATTTTAGAATGAATTGATTGGAGACGTTGGGAATTGGATTCCTTGGTTGAGCCCCACTCTTCATAACCGTACGCTCAGATTATGAAGATTAAAAGTTTATTTTAAGTTATTTAAATTAAAAGTTTATTTTCAATGTCTAATTTTGATCATGAATCAATTAGTCTTTTTAATAATTTATAACGTCCATTTGTTTCTTGTCTATTCAGTCTTGTGTGGGGATTCCAAGACAGTCGTTTATCCATGAAAAGTTCAAGTTAACGCACCAGGTCAGACTCACCGGCAGACAGATATTTTTACGCAGGATAAAATTTATCAGTACGTTTTTGTTAGGTTTATTTTCATTCTCCACTTTGGGACCCTCATTATTCATTCAAGTTGTTGTTAGTGTTGTGTTTATGAAGCGTCTAAATTAAGCGTAGGATCAGCGCATGTCTAATGAAATGTTAAAATATGTAGGAATATATTCAGTGTACATTTAAAATAGAAATGAAACAAGTGTGCTGCCCTGAGGAACATTCACCCTAATGTGCGTATATAAGGTGAGAATTCAGTTCCCTGGCGGGATCGGCAAAATCAGTCCGTCAGATATGATCTCAGTATGAGAAGTACGAGGATGTTCTTCAGTTTCCAAAGCAAGCCCGTGTGCCAGACTCAATCGACGGGCTTTTGTACATCAAGAAATACACCAAGAAATGTTTTTGTTCAAAGAAGAGGCGATATTGTCAGCAACACAATATAAATTTACCATTTTTCCCCGTGTTTCTCCAACCTTAGGCAAAATATCTTCGAAATCACTTGGCAAATCCCCTAGTGCAATGTTTTGAATTTCTGTCTTCAAAATTTAAAAATTTTTAAATGTGTCAAAAGCTTATTGTCACAATCGGTACTTTCCATTAGTGTTTTCCACTATCTTAACTTGTTATCCATTCCTTTGGCCGTTTAGTAAAATCAAAAAGTTTATGAGGTTTCTCCTTGGGGGCTGTGGCATTGTATTAATTGAACTAACACCTTCAAGTTTTGCAAAGGATATCGATCCACATGAAGACAGTGTTCAAACTTCTATAAATGTTGTTTCTTCTTTATCTTTACATAATACATAATATGGGAAGATTAGGGGCCGACATAGAGCTGAAGTCATCGCCGCTTGTTCTATATTAATCTGTAGCCATTTTAGCGTCTCAATCCGGTCACCGACGCCTCAAAGAAACAATGTTAAAACTCGGAAACATTGTTCCATGCCTGGACAGCTTAAGAAGTTTTTAGAGGGCAATGGTCAAAGCCGATTCCGCATCGTAGCTCCCTGGGAAGATCCTGACCTACAAAAGCACTATCAAAGCTCGCCCGCCCTTGCTTGTTAAGGATTGTCAAGGGCATCTTCTATTATTTTCTTCTTCTTGGGAAAACGAAACAACGCTGCATAACACGCATATCTTGAGAACACAGAAGTTCTTTGACGGGGTCGACTTTTTTGTGAAATCGATAAGACAAACACACATTTTACAATCACGTAAACACAACGAAACGAACAAACAACGCGGATTTTATCGTAGTCTGCAAGTGGATCAATACTAATTACAAAAAGGTAAGGTGTTCGTTTTGTAATTGTTAATATAAACAAGAAGCATAAACTAGATACAAAGAAATTGAGAACTGTATAAACCAACACTTTCATTTGTCATTTAAATCGATTGTTAACATTGATAGATAAAACTTTTAACTAATCAAGAGAGGGCACAATAAGACAATTGCAAGAAGAATATATCTTAGGATAATCAAGTTTGTCAGACTTCTGTTAATCAAATTTCAACTTGTACCAGTAAGAAGAAAGTACATATATAAGTGAATATTTGGAAATAATAAAGTTTTCCGAACAACTTCGTCAGGCCTCTCTTCTCAACTCGAATTGGTAGAACAACATAGGAAAAAATTGAATTATTCAGAATGTACACACGAAAAAGATCGCAAGCAATGAACGTTGTAGTTTGGTCGTATAGTGGTGATTTTTGTTTTCGGTTTGACTTTGCGGTTTCTTGTGTGTAAGTGCTGTACGAAGGAAGTCCAAAACGAGTCAGCAGAACAAATCAGAGATAATACGCTGATCCGATTGACCGAAACGGCCAAACTACAAGTTTAGTCACTAACACCTAGAATATCTTAAGAGAAACCCTACACATTAATGATTCTGGGGTAATGATGGAGACTACCCTCTCTTTTTAGATACGTCGACGTATTCAGTGGTAGATTTGTATAGTGGTTGACCGCGCGGTTTCTTCAGTATATCGTACACCCACAAGAAAAGTGTCACAACTCAGCAAAAGAAAATTTTACTGGAGAGACAAATGGAAGTTTACTTTTTTTTAACTTATGTTAAGTACACGCCATTGTTGGCATTAAAAACATCATGATCGATCTTTATTGCCTTTCGTTTCTCCAAGGCTTAAGCGCAAAACTTTAAAAATTCAGCTGTACTACACCTAAAAATTTTGAGTTGTGTCACTTTCAGTATTTAAATTGGTTTGTGTTCTCTAACGATAATGGTGGTCAATGAATGACTGTAAGCACGAATGTAACGAGCATAAATATCCATGTAGTAAGTTTTCTTAAGATTATTTTTGACCCAAATGTGCTTCCTTCCTGGGTCCGAGCTAATTAGTTTTTTAAAATACAAAATTAATTATTGAATATTAAAAATATTATAATTAAAATATTATTAAAGTCTGTGTGGTATTTGACACATCTACACAGAAAACATACATTTTGAGTGAGTGCAAACACTTTGATTAAACCTAAAATTTCTATATTGTGTACATCATTGTATATATTCATTTTCCCATCTTACATGTATTTGTATAATCTAAACAATGTTTGTAAATCCCAGGCCCTGAAGATGATCTCAATAAAGATCGAAACGTTGGCACGATAAAGAAAATGTTTTTCTAAATCCACATCACACCAGACCACAATTCACGATCTCTAAATAATCATTAAAAAAATCGTTTAAACTATAAAATAATCTATTTTTTAATCTTCTTTTCCGGTTGTTGACTTTTTATATTTCTTAGGTTTCTTTTCAGGAACTAGAAAGTTATCAGAAAATGAGTTTGATGGTTGTCTAGTTCCTGAAAATAAACCCAAGAAATATAAATTAATGTAAAAGTTAAAAGAAAACGTAATTAAAAAATGATGAAAAAACAATATTATAATTAAGAACGTTATTAAAATAAAAGAAATGAAACTAAAATAATTCACGAACACTTTAGATCAAGGTATGATGGTCTTGAAGAAAAATGCAAATACAGTTGTTACTCCCAAGCATTCGACCTATCTTAAGGTCATCATCAGGGCCTATATTGCTCGAGGTGCTGCTATTTTTGAAAAAAAAAGCCCATTTGTAAGTATGTCGGGTTCGAATGCAGGGCCGTTGGATTCGAACCCGGGACCTTCACCTTACAGTGATGAGCGACGTATCAACGCGTAAAACGATGCGGCCTCCGACGCCCCGTATACATTGATTTAACAATTGTTTTTCGTAACTTGAAATTGTGACTCCGGTCCAGCATAAAATCCTTCACTATACATGAAAAAACTGACGTAACTCAAAATGTTCCCATTTTCCTGATAATTGCTTACACCGATGTTTTATAGCTCGACACAGCACTAACATATGCCACTTTGTGAATGGTGACGTACTTTCCCGCCGATTCAAAATTGACAGTATGCTTTGCGGTCAAGAGACCACCTACAGTTGTGTCATTTTTGTTGTATCGTCACGCACCCGAATACTTCATATTTTAAAATATGAATAATTCATAATTAACTTTATGCAGCAGCGAGGATCTTTGGACCAGCCTGATGTGAAACGGCCAAACCATAAGTTCATGACTTTGCAGAACTTTTTTTTTTCTTTTTATTGTATATTACAACTACCTGCATTTTGGTATCTAGTAATAATGTATGAATAAATATTAAGAAAAACAAGAGTGGAGAAACTACCCACTGGTAGTACTCCTAACTATTCTTTATTCAATTGTCACTGGATAGAAGATCCCGTGGCCATCGTCTTTTTAGTGGCGAAGAGGGTTGGAAGGAATTCGTCGGGATGAGAGGATTTGAATTTGAGGATTTATAGTGGTTGGGAGGTTTGTGAAAAATTTTTGGTAACGGGAGTGGGTTACATAGGTCTTTATGGGTAGTGTCGTTGGACACATAAAAGGGAGCATTAAGGATTTTTCTGAGGATGATAGATTGGGCTCTTTGGATGCGTAGGATATTGGAATGTTTGGCTGAACCCCACACTTCCAGTCCATAAGTCCATATTGGCTTCACAAGGGTGATATAAAGTAGTCTTTTGTTTAAGAGAGGTAGGTTAGAACGTCTGTCAAAAAGTCGTGAAAGAGCTCTGTAACGTTTCATAACTTCTTGTCGTTTCAGTCGTGTGTGGGGATTCCACGTCAGACGTTTGTCAACGTATAGTCCTAGGTAACGCACCTTGTCCGCAATTGGGAGGGGTATTTGATTGAAGTAGACTGGAGGAGGGATCTTTTTGCGGAGGGTGAAAGTTATGTGGGTGGATTTTTCTGGGTTGAATTTGAGTCTTTTTTTTACACCATGATTCCAGTAGTGTGAGGTGTTCTTGAAGGTTTCGATTGGAAATGACTGGATCAGAATTGCTTGAGAGGATCGCTGTATCGTCTGCAAAGGTTAGAGTGGTAGTTTGAGGAAGACACCTTGCAGAACTTAAGAAGACACCTTATATAAATTAACGAAACTGGGCATTGAACGTATAGTTCATACGGTCTAGAACGAAACTTCAGGTTCATCAACCAGACATCAACAAGAAATCTCACAAACTAAGAAATTTTAATTGTTTTTGCATGCCAACGTAAAATTATGGGTTCACATGCATTCACGCCAAAATGCTATTGGCATGACAAAACGGCGAGAATATGAGGACCAGAATGACATTAAGAAAATTTTTTAATATTATACGTACACACAACATAACTTTTCCTGACATGCCCAAAGCCTGAGATCGAGTCTGTCCCAGTTAAAGCTTTATATTTGGATTTATTTAATGGACATGCTTAACTGCTATCTTCCAGCAATTTAGGAAAGGATGTTAGGTCCTCCGGATAATTATTTCATAATGGCCAACAATATTAATTAAAACTTTCTAATTCCGGTATAGCACCATTCAATAATTTATTAGGTTTTGCACTATAATTTTATTATCATATTATAATGACATATATTATTCGACCGCTGTATATATCACGACATCGCTTTATCAGTACTCATGAATTATTCAAAACTTCTCACTGTTTGGGATGTTTTGTCGTTTTTCTTATCTTTATAGTCTTTGGTTAATGTAGCAATTACGGCTATAATTGATTTAAGATTTATTTATACCGATCCGGCTTGTTATATCAGAATATAGAATGATTGATATCACGTTTGGTTGAAAATAATGCAATGAAATGGCACTCTTATTGCTCTTAAAGGGCGTAGTGTAAAATACACCCTGATTAATCATCTACATCTACAACTACAGGGTTATATGAACCCTCCGTGTTTTTGAAAAAAGCTTATTTGTAAGTATGTTGGGTTCGAATGCAAGGCCGAAAAATTTGCATTATTTTATATTTTCCTTACGCAATTCTCTACGGACTCCAAGAATCTGCATAATAACCAGCTTATTGTTGAAATCTACATTCATTTCAGTATGAATAATTTGGACAAAAGGAATTTTTTTAAAAATAATTTTTGAAATCCTCCTGGCAAAATGTTTCGTACGTATTCATCACCAAGATAACTTTATGCGAGCCGAAATTCTATTTTTACAATTGATCTACTAAAAACCTTTATGTCAAAACCCGCGCAGGTGCCCCGTTTGTAGAGATAGATTCAGTGTGCGAATAGTGCCATCCCTTGGCTCCTCATAGGGAGCGATACCCCTGCTCCTCACATAAAAATACTATATATACTATGTGTATGTATGTGATGGGTGAATATTTGTTTGTATATGTATATAGTATATTTCTAATAATTAAATTATTATGAGTGTAATGTACAGCATAAAGCCCCCCTCCCATCGGTCGTAAAAGTGAGTTAGACTGAAATGACTACTTTGGTAGCCCCTATTTAAAAAACAATATTATAACATCCATTTTGCGGAAAAAACATGGAATCGTCGATATGTATCCTAACTTGTCCCTTAATACAAACCCTACCTTACTTAACCTAGCCTGGCCCTAATATTACCACTAACAAGACAACAACTTAACCCAAAACCTACCTAACTTAACCTAACCCGACTATAACACGTAACACTGACAATAACACTAACCGTCCCTAACTAACACTAATCTTACCTAATTTAATCTAACCCATCCCTAACATAGACCACAACCCAAACCATAATCACACCCAACAAGCGAAATCGATGAGGCAAAAATGATCATGCAAAAAAATAAATATGTAATTGTGTATCCAGCCTAAAACATAACCATATTCCAACAGTAATTATCAAAAACCGAAATATTAATATTGTAAATATTAAGTAATTGTTTTATCAAAATGTCCTCAACATCCTCTTGTCGCTATGGAACATTTTTTTCCTACGCAGTTTTTCTATTCCGCTAATTGGCTTCCAGACCTTTAGGGGGGTCCCGCCGAGTTTAGCTGTGTTAAATAATAGCACTCATTACGACTGGTTAAAAACTTTTACAAGTAGTGTTGAGAAACTCCGCTTCATTAACAATAGAACCCCTGAAGCTGATAACTCAAAAAGGGAAATCAGGCGGACATTTTTATTTAACACATAAGATAATAAACACACCAGTCCAATGTGAAAGGACCACATGTACACCAGATAATACTATTATTTCAAATTATAATAAAAGTTCGAAACTACAATGTTATTAAGGAAAGAAAAGTAATTTCTTGTAAACCTTAGCCTTAATTAGTACAACAAACCAGAGAAAAACAAATAATTCGATGTATGCTAAGCAATGTGAAAGTAAATAACCAAAGAACCAGAGGAAGAATTTGATCATAGTCAATCAGCAGTTATCCTCTAACTACCATGGCTCCTATTTTAAAATCACAGCACGTTTAAAATTTTCTCCGTATTATTTAGAAAGCAAAGAGCCATTAGATTGAACAAAACTATTTGTAAGAATATTCTGAATATTCAGAAACAGGAACAAGAATCTCTGGTAATTGTAAACCAATGCGACTGCGTTCGGTATTTTTAAACCAAGTGCACTGTTCTTACCTAGCTGGAGTTTAACCTAATTTCCATGCTAAAACATACTTTTTAATGACGTAGTAAATGTTTTCGTGATAGACGTTATACATACCGACTAACAAGATTAAATGCTAAAGTAAAAGGAAAAATAATAGTCCCTGGACAAATAAAGCCCCGTAATAAAGGGTCAGTATCCATGAAATACGTGTGAAAATTAATTAGGGAATTCACACAACTGTTGTACTAAATATGTTATTTTACCATTAAGAAAATACACGTTTCGAGATTTTACTTTCCTAAATATGCTAAATAAGTTTGGGGAGGTTTTCGAATAAGGTGTGATTACTTGTTCGTGATTAATAACGATTAATTGAATTTTGTTTGTTAATGACAAACATAATTATATACGGCGTATACGAAATACGAAAATAAAGTAAAATATAATTAAAAAATTAGAAATTCAGAGCACAAGAGACAAGCGTTAAGAAAGAAAGAACGCTGGATGATAGACACCCTTGGGGACTTTTGACCCTCACCTCCAGGCCTACTTGGAAAATGCTTGCTAAGTCACGTAACTTCAAGAATATTTTTTTAGAGATAAGTGTATCTTAAGTCGTAAAAACGGATTTATAACTAGCCCTGGCTAGTTTCCAACTAAAGCATGCCTTATCTACTTAGAGCTAGTATGAGAAGTCATTTGAGTTTATTTTTCACAACTCGGTTTCATGCTTTTAAAGTTAGTTTTAAATTATTTTTTATGTACTGAACAGTCTAATCTTATTTTACATTGTTTCTATCTTCTTCTTTTTGCTTTGCAATGCTGAACTGTGATGGACACTACCCAAAGGCCAAACCCCTTGACGAATTTTCTCTTTTTAAAATATAAATCCACCCGAAAGTTCAAAATCGTGCGACTTTTACGCGCCGAGTCGTGAACCTTCGAAATTGACCGTCGCTAATTCGTAAAACTGTGCTCTCCGGGTGATGAAATTATTAAACATTTCCGGATCGTCCCAAGTTCTGCGAGTTGAAGAAGGAAAAAAGGAATTTGAAGAGGTCCGTCTGTCTTCTAGGCCTGCCGCTTAAGAAGTAAGTGGTTTAATAAGAGTGGAATCGGCTGGCGGATTTGCTCAACGCGTTGTTCCTTCTTCCCAATTCTCCAGACACAGAGGATTAAGAAAAACCCGCCGACATCCGAAAATAACCATCATAACGACAGCACGATCTTTCAAAACAGATCGGCCTCAAACTACATCCAAAAAAAACCCTATGTCTTAAAACGATTTTTGCCTTATTAGATATGAAGAGAAAAGCTAATTAGTAATTAATTTATTTGCCACGACGATAAAGTGTGGCAACATTCACAAATCAGCAGTGAAATTTTGCACAAATATCAACTAAAGACGATAGCGATATAACGAAACGTGTTTGACACACGTTTGTGCGGTAATTTGCGGAGTTAGGACGATAATCTGGCAAAAGTTACAAGTATCAACTTAAAAAACACTTATCACGATAGTGTTTACATAAATACCGACGACAGAAGATGATAAAATGCCGGAAGCTTGTGAAAAAAATTCGAAAATAGGCGAACCAAGTGGGTAAAAACTTGTATTTCGATTATTTGTGTTAAAGAAGATGGGTGATATGTCAAAACATATTTGAGAGAAAAAAGAAACGATAAATTGCCAACACAGGCTGATAAATTCTAACGAAAATCATAAATATCATCTTTTAAAAAAATTATCACGATAGGGCATACACAAATACTGACTACAGAAGACGGCAAAATTTCTGAAAGCTTGCGAAAGGCAACAATAGCGAAAATAGGCGGACCAAGGGGGTAAAATGTAGCAAAAAGCCAAAAACCAATCAGCATTATCAGTATGATAATCGTGCGTGACACAAACTGATAACCGAATATGGCCAAATGCTGAAACCCGGGGGACAGCAAAACAAGCGAGAACATATGAACCAGGTCGATAACTTATGGTAAAATCACAAATTGTTATAAAACACGTATATGTATATCATGTATATGTCGATAGGTTGTGCAAAAATATCTATTACAAAATAAGGCTATCTGTTGACATGTGAACGACAGAAAAATGAGGGATAATATATGGGCCTAGTATAAATTCTGGCGAAAATCACAAGTATCAACTTAATATACAATTTTAACGATAGTGCTTATAAAAATACGGACAACGAGAATAGACGGACCAGGACGATAAACTATGGCAACAAATATCAGTATTAAACTGTTCCATTTTTATCACAAACCGATGATAAAAGATAGCGAGTTGCGGAAATGCGAGTGACAGATAAAACAAGCGAGGATATGTGGACCCAGGGCGATAAACCGTGACAAAAACCACAAATCGATTAACTGTGACAAAAACCACAAATATCAACATTAAAATCTTGATATGTTGATCACAAGTACATAAAAACCTGGAAAAATGCGGAACGGATGTGAAAGACAAAACAAGCGAGAATAGGCGGACCAGAAGAACTGCGAAAACAATCGATATCAATATTAAAAGCATGAAACATGATCGTGAAACGACTAAATCAGTTGGTGAAATGTGGATTAAGATGATCATGATCGATCAAGCTTCTGGTTTATTATCTCGCATAATCCTAAAAAATTCACAATTAAAATTTTCGCGACAGACATGCTTAATATCAAACTATTTAACCCAAGGTCAGTCAGTTTTGTTATTTATCTCTAAAATTTTGGCAATTCGTGGCGGAGAACCGGACGCGATTTTGTCAGAGAAAACAGCAACTTTATTACCACAATAAAATTACAGCCTAATAAATTAAACAGACGCTTGACGAAAGACGAGGAGGATCGCCTCTGAAACATTCAACATTGCGCGACAGACAGTAGCACGTTATGTGTATATTATGTATCCTCTATGGAACATTGCGTGTCTAGTAAAAGTTCTCCTTCCTAAAGACCAGGAAAGAAGATAGGATCTACGGCTGATTGGAACTCTTAGGAACAAATTAAAAATCAATGTTACAATCATTAGTTCCTTCCGAAAATAATGAAATTATTACATTTCATCTGGTATTAACATCACTTGCAATATACTCATAACTATATTAATGAACTAATTTTATCAACACAATTATTGTATTGTATTTTATTTTATATTCATCTGACTAAACACATTGCTTAAAACTGGGTAAAAACTGACTGTAAGTCTAGCTATATACTGTCCAAATTCTTTTGAATAATTCAGTTAGCTGTTGGGATTCAAGATCCATCGTAGTGCACCGTAACAGCAACTGTTGTATTTCATCAATAGGGTTTCCGTTTTTGTGTATCTCCGACCTCGAGATTTGGCGTTGTTCCGGCGACGAAAGTGGGACTTGTAAGTAGATAAGCAGCACAGACGGAGGAAGTCAGTGCCCTCCACCTGTCCAATTGCGACACACCAGTTAGGCCCAAGTTTCCATTGTTCCTCAGATAACAAAGGCTGGCGTTAGCCGTGACGTTTTTACGATGATCCAGCACGCCGGGAAACCGTTTTACAGCCGAAGAGGCCCCCGGCAGGGAGGAGGACACAGTACGGAAAAATCGTTTTGACCATAGAGGAAGTGTTTACACAAATTCGTCTTTATTTGACTATCTTACTGTAAAATCAAAACAAATTGTGCAACGAATAAATAAAATTAAAACTATTATCACAAATACGTCTTTTTTTATTCTATTTTTATGATTGTGACTCAAATTATCAAAAAAGTTGTTTTCGTTTGTACTTTACAAACTTATATGTAAAAGTATTTGCTCTTTATAAAAAAAAACTAAATTTTTGTAAATGAATTCTGAAAAAAGTGTCGTGCAAAATTACTCCCCAGAAAACAAAATTGAAAAAAAAACACTAATTTCGTGGTCCGCTTGGCCAATTAAATCATTACAATTAATTAAGGTTTTTAGTTGAGACGAAAAAAGTTAATGGCACGAGCTGGATTCGTACCCACGATCTTCGGCTAGATACGCCGCTGCTCTTTGGTTTGGATTCTCGACGACAATTGGCTCGTGCCATTAACTTTTCTTCATCTCAACTAAAAACCTTAATTAATTGTAATGATTTAATTGGTCAAGCGGACCACAAAATTAGTGAATTTAAAGAATTAATATGAAGTACACTTCACTAAAGCCCTCCGTGGCCATTTCAATTGTCGTCGAGAATCCAAACCGATTACACGACATTTGAAAAATGGCAAAAAATGTCCGAGTGGATCGAGGTCACGATAGCTCAAGTGGTAGAGCAGCGGCGTATCTAGCCGAAGATCGTGGGTTCGAATCCCGCTCGTGCCATTAACTTTTTTTCATCTCAACTAAAAACCTTAATTAATTGTATTAAAAAAAATGTGCTCCTTTAATCAATATTAGACAAATTTATAATATTCAATTTCAACTTTCATTGGCTGGTAATAAATAAATGAAAATAAAATCACAATGAAAAGTTTACGCTTTAAAAAAACTACTATTTATATGTTTGCCAAATTAGCCCTACACGGTACCATTATCTTCGGAATCCAATGACCAATTTTAATGACATTTTATTTACATGTATAATTACTGTTGATGAATCCTTACAATTGAATTTGGAAAATATGTTTAAAAAATATGACATTTGGCATTATTTTTTTTCTAATTGTTCCGCCTTAAATTTCATAAATTCGCATATACATAGTATGTGCTATCTATTGGTGAATTCAACTTTTTTAATTATGCCCTGAACATAGTCTATCTTTGTGAGAAAAAAAATATGAATTTTTACGATAAAAAAAGAACTCCCCTGAAAGAACCCTGAAAATAAGGTTTCTTTATGTAAAAATATTTTTACCACCCTAGTCAGATATGGACTCATGGCCTGGAAGTGTGAGGTTCCAAACGCATCCAACGAGCCCAATCCATAATCCTCAGAAATATCCTTAATGCTCCCTTTTATGTGTCCAACGAACCCATATAGACCATAAATATTCCTTTTGTCCAAGATGTAATCCACTCCCGTTACCGAAAATTTGACACAAACCTCCCAACCACTATAAATCCTCAAATTCAAATTCTCTCATCCCGACGAATTCCTTCCAACCCTCCTCGCCACTAAAAAGACGATGGCCACGGGATCTTCTATCAAATTACAATTGAATAAAGACTACTTAGGAGTACTACTGGGTAGTTTCTCCACTCTTGTTTACTTATTTACTTATTCATACACTGTTACTAGATAACAAAATGAAGGAAGTTGTAATATACAATACAAAACCTAAAAAAAAATTGTGTAAAAAGCGTACTCTTCAGGATAAAACATTTATACGGAAAACTCAAAATTGATTTAATTAGATCCTGGAATTAGCATATATTTATGCAAAAAAGGTAGATTATATGATAAAAAACTTAATTGATCCTGAAAAACGTGTTGCTTTGTGCAAGAAACCCTTTTCAGGATAGAAAATTATTTTAACAAACTCAATTTTTTAATTACATCCTGCAAATTGAGCGAATTTGTGAAAAAACTTCAATTTCTACGAAAATAGTCCATCTGTATGCAAAAAACGCGCTTTTCAGGATAAAAAATTCATTCGAAAAAATCTAATTTAGTAACTAGATCCTGGAAATAATATATAAAAATGTACGTTTTAGGTTAAAAAAAGCTCAGCTCATAACTAAAAGTGTTTTTATGTGCAAGAAACATACTTTTCATGATTAAATAAAATATGTCAAAAAACTTTTTTTATAATTAGATGCAGTAAATAGTTTATATTTCACGTTTATTTCAAAATTAAAACAAAATACGGAAGTAGTGTATCACCGCAAAAACGCACTTTGCATGTTAAAAAATTATTAAAAATACAAACAATTCTTATAATTAGATCCTGTGATAGTGATAGTAGATAGTGTACAACTGTGCAAAAAGCGTATATTTCCGGCTTAAAAAATAATCCAACTCTAATAATTAGACCCTGAAAATAGTGTTCCTTTGTGCAAGAAGCATACTTTTCAGGATTAAAAATAAATATTTTGAAAAAATCATTTTTATAATTAGATCCTACAAATAGTGTACATCCACGCAAAGAACGTAAATTTCAAGATTAAAATGAAAACCTCAATTTTTTCAAACATAGTGAATCTGTATGCAAAAACCGCACTTTCCAGGATTAAAAATTAATTTAAAAAACTTCTTATAACAGAGCCTAAAAAATGGTACTTGAGTGCCAAAAAGTTATTTTTAGGAAAACTCAATTTTCATATATTTTACTCTATCAAATATTTCTTGCCAATCCTTTTCCTACATTTACAATTTGCTAACATTTAAGTTTTCTATCCACTCTCGTTCCGAGTATGGTTAATTTGCTGTTAATTTTCCCACTTCTTATTTAATTTAGTATGTATCACCTTTTACTATTCATTTAAATATTCATTTAAATATTTATTTTGACACGAATTATGCGAATATTGAACTTTTATGTTATTCAAGGGGGCCCAAAGCCAAATAATAAAATTTATTTCTTCTTCTTCTATGTACATCTTTTTAATTATAACATTTTATTTTAGCTCTCTGTGGCTCAACCGCTTGTGATCAGGCTACCGTGAGTTTGCTATGTCTTTAGTTTTCAGTTTAAACGAACAACCTACAGGTTCCACTCAGTTATCATTCTCAACATGTAAAATAACAATAAACTTTAAAGAATCCAAAGAAATAATCGGCATATCATTCAAATTGCCGTTTACACAAAGTAAATTTACAGGAATTATAAATGATGGAGTGAGTGCGGTGTTCAATCCTTTTTTAAAAAAGGATTGAAGTAAATTTACTGTTAATCCAAAATCCCAATTATACTGAAATTGTGAAAATTTAGCCAAATTTAAGCGAACAGTTTTGGCCGATAAGCCAGAGAAGAAATGTTGACTATTGACGAATTAGGGGTTGAACCGATTATGGGCTGAGATTCTCACGAAATTGTGAGACACCGAACTTTCAGAGATAGTGAGTGTTCTGCCTAAGCTTACAGGGCCTACAGTGATAGTTTATCTCCAGCTTCATAACCGAATTTTAAATTCACCTTATATTCATTCCGGTTCGACGCGATTTATTCATAGGAGCAATTACCTCCCCCCCCCCTTAAAAGTTATTTATTCTATTATTGGTGGAAATTTTGTGACACGGGTTTTGATTATAAGCAGAATTTTTAAGACCTGTTCAAGCCCCAAGACGCCTTTCATAAATTTTAAAGCAAAGTGTAGGTTAAAATGTTTACCAAGGGTAATTGGCGTCAATGTTTATTCTGCAGGCCCTATAAAGAAATAAAAGAGTTCCTTAGAAAGTTTAACGCGCTTCAGGGAAACACGTCAATGATGGATGTCGATTTTGGATACCCCAGGGCGTTCTTTATTGAGCCCGGCCATTCGGGAATTTCTCGTCGAAGGATCTAATCCGTAGTTAATCTGTAATGATAAAAACGTGAGTCGAAGCAGGTACAGCCATTCTACTTTCGCTAACCATTTCGATATCGATTCCCTTTCGATGAGGAAAGTCGTTTGACGTCCGCGAAATCCAACTCCCATCGGTCTAATAACTTATTTTCGACTATTTATAGATTTTGTTTTATAAAACAATACTGATTGAACAATATATCGCTACCGCAGATTAGGTCCTGTCAATTCTATGTCGGCTTGATGAAAGTACACGGGATCACGACTGACTACTCATTTTTGAGCTATATTCCAAGATCATTTTTCATATTGATTATTTGGAGATCGTGAGATGTGGTCTGGTGTGAGGTAGGTTTTAGAAAAACATTTTCATTATCGTAAACATTTCGATTCGATTATTGACATCATCTTGAGGGCCTTGGATTTATAAACGTTGTTTAAATTATACAAATACATGTAGGATGTGAAAAACGTGAATTTATACAATGCTAGAAATTTCAGACTCAAAGTACTTGTACTCACTCAAAGTGTTAGTTTTCTGTGTAGATGTGTCATTATTGGGTGTCGTGTTGAGAGTGCCAGTGAGTTATTGCTGTTTTATGTTTATATACGTTGGATTTTGAAGAGGGTGGGGAAGGAAGTTGGGACAGAAAACATTTTATGAGGAGTTGGCTTCTTTGAGGTAAAAGGAGCCCACAATGGGAAAGAATGGGTAATGGTTCGGCCTGATTATCCTTTTACGATTATATAGACGGGGATAATTAGGGAAAGGAACGCTAAATTGTTGAAGAATTAGACTATGTAGAAATGTTTAATGTGAGGAATGTAATGATTGTTTTGTTTTGTGTGATGTGATGATGATATATGTGTAACGATCCCATCTTACGGGACGTCACAATTTGAAATTGCCACGGCGGAGTTTGGATTAGTGATGTACATGCGGGGCGATAAAGCCCTTAGAAAGTATCGAGTATCGGCGGTGAATAAGTAAACATTGGAGAACAGAGATGATCTGCTCGCTGGTGAAGACGCTACCATCCTTGTTGCCTGTAAAATGGTAATTAGAAAAAAAGTAAAACAAAACGTTCCAGTCTCCCTGGGTAAGTCCCTTTCCTTAATCTAGGCTGTTTATAATTATTACTTTGTAAAGAAAAAATTTTATTTAAAAAAAGATTTAATTTCATTTTTTTAATTTAAATATCATTAATATCTTTATAATTAATATAAGGAATATATTTTTTGTTTTAAAAGTTGTCATTACTATAATTTGTTTAAGGTTCATTTATCTCATTTTAAGTTGATTGTTCACTAATAATAAATTGTTTAAAATAAATTCAATTCTATAAAATAACCGTTTTCTGTACTTTTATTTAATTATGTCATGTCTCGTTGGGACGTGATACATGTTATTTTTTATTTATTTTTTTTTTTTTTTTTGCTGGGGCTTCCGACATCTAGATCATTTCAGCCCCCACATGTATGTTATTGAAATAGAAAATTGAAAAAATCTCTGAAGATGATCTCAATAAAGATCGAAACGTTGGCACGATAAAGAAAATGTTTTTCTAAAACCTACATCCCACCAGACCGCATCACACGATCTTCAAATAATCATTAACTAACGGTCACTAAACGCGATACATTTTTCATATTATACAACATCGGCAGCCAATGAGAAACACCATCATTTCTCCTCTATAGTAGATACCGTTTTGAACGGATGTGAAAAGATTTGAGAGATTCGCAGGAAATTGTGTATTGTCATAACATTGGAAACAGAAGAGATCTCCCGGCGATACCGCATTCTAAAAGTGTAAATTGAGTTCTACTGCATCAACATCTATGAGTTTTTTTTATAAGGATCATTATTCCAAGGAAGTCCTGCACTGAAAGTTAGTTTATATGGAACAAGAGGTATAAAAAATATGCTTGAAGTAAAGATTTCAGACTTTATTTTTGCTATATTTTTATTTTCTCTGACAACTTCACGGAGCTGATACTAAAAATATACAGATGTGTAAAGATACAACTGTAGCATGAAGGTTTTTACTGGCTATTAAGAAAGTATGTATTATAAATATCAACACACTTGTATCTTGTGAATTTTTAACGAAAGTAAGCATCAACGACTCTAGTTTAAGAACCGCCTAGTGTAGAAATTTTTATAATTGAAAATGATTGCAAAAAATTTAACAAGGTTATTTACTTTTTCTGATATAAAATGATGGGCGTGCTTCAATTGATTAAGATGCGAAATGAAAATTAGTAAACGCCAACTTCCTCTCCAGCGGTGAAAGTATAGGCCAGCCAATCTGATCTCTCAAAAAATATTTGACCGACTAACAAAAAAGTTAAATCATTACTACTTCTATCAATATTTGGTCGTGTTGTTGATTTTCTTTTCTTTTCATTGCAATAGACAAAAAGTCCTTGATCGATTTGACCCCAGCTTCAAGGTAACAACGAGCACGGAGTCGGATTTGGCCGAGCCCAGATTTACCGAGAGATAAAGAAAAAATTAATAGGCCTCAAGTCCGTGTTTACTTACCGTGTTATGCAGCCTCTTTCATTCCATAAGCTGATGAGGTAATAATCAACAATACGTACAACTTACAAGTAGACATGACTCGTTCCTCTCAGACAGAAGTGTTTGAAACTCACCTGAAACAAATAGTTTAAATTAGGCTTTCCTTTCCAGCAAATAATACGTTCAAAATTCATAAATAAAATTGTTGTTGTATGACGTGGATGTTCTTTTAGGTACACCGAGAGGTAAAAATAGTGACCACCCTTAATATTTTTAATTATTTCTAATACGATCCTCTATTGATTATCTTGCAATATTTGGTCCGTATTGAAGGATTAGAGGAAAATAAATCTATGAATACTCAATATCTTCTTTGTTGATTCTTCTTTAAAGCTTCTTTCTAACTTCCGATGGTTTGATTTTTTTAAGCTGTATCAATTTTAAGACTCTAGTTTGTTTGAGTGATGGGTTTTAAGTGATACAGATTCGGCTACAATCATGGCATTGTTGGAAGATGGAAGAAGTCAGCCGTATATGGCCAGGGTGCTTAACATTCCCAGAACAACTGACCGAAAGGTCTTCCATCGGTTCCAAGATACTGGAGGTTACTCAAAAAGGATCAGGTCGCCACCATATCATAACTCAGAGAGATGATCGTTTTATTGTTTCGAAAGTACTCTGTAATCGACATTCTACCGCCGTTGAGATCAAGCAACGACTTCAACATGTTACAAATGTTAATGTCAGTTTACGTACAGTAAGGAGAAGTCTTTCAAAAGCTGGATTACGTGCGAGAAGGCCTGCCATTTGACGTCCAGAACGTCTGACAAGGCATAGAACAGCTCAGTTAAGTTTGGCAAAAAAAATCACGTCAATTGGTCCGAGCGAGATAAGACTAAAATCTTGTTTTCGGATGGCATTTCGGACTGGTAATAACGAATTAAGCCGGGAACACATTTACCCGATGTTACGCCATGCCACGCTACCCGACGCAAATCCAAACTCCGATTTTCCATAAGTTTGCATTACCACATCTGCCCGATGCTATGCCACGCTACCCTACTCTACGCTCTGCGATTCCCACTGTCCAGATTTTCGTCGGGTAGCATCGAGTACAGTCGAAGACAAAAGAACCGGACACTCTTATTTTTATATTATATATTAATTATCGTTATATTAATTATAACGTACTTATTTTAATATAAACCAAATTGAGCATGATCAAAAATTCATTAGTTTTTATTTTTTTAAATTAATTTTATTGATTTGGCAGAAAATTGATCAAAACACCGGAATGCCATTTGTTGATATTAAGAATTTAACTAACAATTTATTACATGGATTTGCTCATAAAGTTTAACTAAAAATTATTACACGATTTTGCTCATAAAATGTAACTAACAATTTATTTCATATATTTGCTCATAAAATTTAACTAACATTTTATTACATGGTTTTGTTCATATAATTGAACTAACAATTTATTACATGTTTTTGCTCTTAAAATTACACCATTTCGTCGAGTAGAGTCAGAACCGGAACTATATAGTTTATTTCAAACTATGTATACGTAATTTTGTCGTTATATTAATTACAACATGCTTATTTTAACGTAAACCAAATTAAACGAGATCAAAAATTCATGAGTTATATATCATTTATAAGAATGTTTTAATTATAATGGTTTGGCAGAAAATTTATGGAAACACCGGAATAACTTTATTTAAAACAATTAATTAAGGTTTTTAGTTGAGATAAAAAAAGTCAATGGCACGAGCGGGATTCGAACCCACGATCTTCGGCTAGATACGCCGCTGCTCACCACTTGAGCTATCGTGACCTCGATCCACTCGGACACGAACTTCCCATCTCAACCCCACCTTTTGAATTTTGAAAAATGGCAAAAAGGAGGGAAAATTCAAAAGGTGGGATTGAGATGGGAAGTTAGTGTCTGAGGTCACGATAGCTCAAGTGGTAGAGCAGCGGCGTATCAAGCCGAAGATCGTGGGTTCGTATCCCGCTCGTGCCATTGACTTTTTTATCTCATCTAAAAACCTTAATTAATTGTAATATATTAATTGGTCAAGCGGACCACGAAATAGTGAATTTATTTAAAACAATTAAATTTAACTAACAATGTGTTACATGGTTGTGCTCATAAAATTTAACTAACAATTTATAACAAGGTTTTGCTCAAAATAGCGCATTAAGAACAAAAGAGGCGTTGTGATTGTGATACTGATTTGTGATGCTCGCATTGTGACTGTACCTGGTGTGAGCTTGACGTCGAATAGATGTGCACACCCTACGAAAACGAGACAAGGGGACGGGTAGCGTCTGTTAGCATCGCATAGCGTTGCATCGGGTAAGTGTGTTCCCCGCTTTATCCGGTTGCTAAAGACCACAAGTACCGATCTGCTTAATTCTATTTAGTTAATAGTTAGTTATCTTTGCCGTCCATTTATGGATTCAGTAGGTTGAGGTGTAAAGTTTTCGGATTGATTCAGCATTGGTTTCCCAAACAATCAAATTGCCGTATCAACAGCGAACCTAAGCGTGGTATTTTCCTTGCTCTGGTAAAACTGTGAAGACACTACAAGAATGGCATCATACTTTATGTGAGTATGAAATATTTGGTTTAAAATTTATATTATTTACATCTGTATTGTATAATTATTTTTTCCAATCAACATATGTTTGTAATTCACCCAGGCCCTGAAGAAGACCCCGAATAAAGGTCGAAACGTCTGCAAAAAAATTAAAAAGGTGTATATCTAAAATACTAAATTACTGACCGCTCCTCACTACTTCAACAAATTTAATTTTCTAGTTGTCTTTACGAAATCAATATAAGAGAGGCCTTGATATATTTATTTTCATACCTGTTTCGAAACGTACATCACTAAAACAAATTGCTCGTCATATAGTAAGAGTCCCTAAGTCTTATAGATTACGATCCGATTTACTAACGCCGAAAAATTAATTAAAAAATGACATATTGATAAAACGACGGTAAACTACTCCAGAACAATATAGACATTTGGAAAAATCTAATATCACAGAGATAAGAAGGTAAATACTTATGTTTATGACATCTTAATCTTAAGTTATTACGTATTATTTAAATTGGATTTAACAGAATGTCGAAAAATTGTTTGGAGGGTTTTTACGAAAGTGAGGACCATTTCTTGTGGATCCTATAGTGAGGAGGTAGAGTTTTCCAAAATTTAAAAATATATAACTGACTTCAATTTCCTTAGCTCATTTTGACAGATATTATATAGTCGTTTGTTTTGCAATATTAACATTCAAACTGGTAAACCAACAAGGGCTTTTGGTGGTTTACTCTCAGGAAAAGTTGAAAAATCGAAACTGAATTTTTCACTTCATCATGTCTAGTATTTAAATTAATCTTAAACGTCCTGATTTTATCACACCCCGGCGCCTTAAATATAAGTAGAAAGTAAAAGAAACAAGGAAAAAATACAAATTAGGCCGTAGACAGCGAAATGTAGTTCTTCAGGACGAGTGGAGAGCCGTCACGCTCTCCACAGACATCGCCGGTGCAGCTCATCACGAAATTTTGATTCAGACACAAAATCAATTTGGTTTGATACAATCATGGTCTATAATCATATCTTAGTTTAATAATAGTAAGTTATTTCTTAGTTAATAAATAAAATAATAATTTAATGATAAATAATAAAATAAATAAAAATCCGTGTACAAGAGATGAAGGTATATTCAAATAGACATCCACTGGAAAATTCCATCATCTTTGGAGAAAGCAAGATACAAAAACAAAAGGAAGCTTTTTCTTTTAACCTTCAGATCACTAATTTCCTCTAATGCCTTTTCTGGAAGAGCTAAGTTTTCTTTCCTTGAAAATAAATCGTGCCTGATGTGTTTAAATTACCTACCATTTCCTGCATTGATTTTCAATGAGATTTCTCTTAGTCAACATAATGACAGTAAATGGACTAAGAAACCAAGAAACATTATATATTTTATCATTTAATGTGTTTGTATTGTTGTCATGTGTGTATCATGTTTATTACTTAAGTTGCTAGAAAAAGTTTTATTTGCGTTTTTTAAATCAAAAATACTTCAGAAATGAGGTTCAAGCTATTATGTGAGCCTCCATACTTTTGAATATCCGTTTCCCTGAACGACTCAAAAACCTTTCACATATTGGATGACAGAACCATTTCCATTCTAGAGCGAAGAATAATTTCGTAAAAATCCTCAACATTGAAAGGGGTCATTAAAATCTGAATAGCAATATAAACTTCAAATAAAATTTAGTTTATGTTGAATACAAGAAGGTAAAGTTTTCTATAATAACAATACACGTAACGTTAATATTCAAACTGAAAACATTGATGTGAAAATAAAGGTTTAAAGATTGTGGAAAATACAAATCAAGAAGTTGGCAGAAGTCTGAATGTGAAACCTAATTACTTTTACTTCCATCTCTTTTGATGTGTGATCTCCGTCTCATGTTAGGACTCATGTTATTAGGATAAAAGGGAGAGATTAGTTAAAAAGGTATTTTACAGTTGGCTACTTCAAAGAAAGATCTTTGTTAAATCAAATCCTTTTGTTTATAAAGGTTGTTTAAATCCTCTTTTGGTTTTAACGCCTTGGGCAATCCGCTGGAGTAAAACTCGATGTACAAAGATATAGCTTTCGAAGGACTGACCTTTCGAAATATTTCTGGACGTAAAAATAGGCTGACATTTAAGTCCGAAATTTCATCCTTTTTCGTCCGGTTTCATCAGAGAGGATTTTTAATTTCTGGAAAAATCTTGAAACTTATAACCCAAGATGTGTTGAAATTATTTCTCGGGTGTTTTGAAAAGTAGTATTGTATTTTCTTTTTTTTTAATAATTTACAAGATTTCTTTTTATCAATCGGAAAATTTATTAATATCCAAACGGTTAATTTTTGGTTATTGTGTTAGAAATATATGTATCGATGTAATTATTTTTATTTATTAGCTTTTTAAGTTTTTTATTGTAATATTACTTTATTAAAAGTGTCCTTTAATGGAGGAAATAGTTGAAGACATTTTTAGGCAATTTCTGGAAAAAGTGGCATGGTTTATAATCAGGAAAAGACTATATTAAAAACATTATTTTTTAAAATATTTATTTGTAATTAAAAAAAACCTAAATAAAAGTTTTTTTTTTACCACTCAATCAAAAGTTCGTTAAGGCTTTGTTACGTTTAATTGATAAGAGACAGATAAGACAATAATCTACTATAATCCATGATCTTGTACGTACGAAAAATAAATAGACAGATTTGCCCGATTGACCGGATAGCAGGCTGAGTCTGGTGAAAGTGTCCTTGTCGGTCCACGACCCATGAAAACGAGACTGGCCTGACAACCATCCCAAATTCGTGAAAACATCCCTGCATGTTTACAAAACACTTCGCAAAGTACCGCACATATATTTCCGTCAGTGTACTACAAGTTCACCACATAAAAACGTATAAAATTAAGGTTGATACACAGGGGGATTCACAAATTATGCGCGAAACTCAATGAGATGATTGATTCTTCAGCTTATTTGGAGCAAAAAATATTCTATACATATTATAAAAATTAGCAATAGTTACCGAGATATTTATAAATAAATTTCTTTTCTCCAAAACGCTGTTTTTTTTTGTTTTTTTAGGTTAAAGCCGTCATAACGTTTTTTCTATTTAAAGTGTAGCAAATCTGATAACACCATTAGGAAGAGGGATAAATTTCCCAATATATATTGATAAATATTGGGTTGTCCGGAAAATAATGCAGGATTTTAAGTTTTCATTAAAAAAAATCTATATAAAATATTCTGTTTACGTTTACAGGATTACTCATTTGTATGAATGTCNTGGGAAATTATTTTGATTAAAGAACATTGCTTTAAAGTAACTAGTTTCTTTTTTTTTGTTTAATACCAAAATCCTGCATTATTTTCCGGACAACCCAATACGTTTTTAAAACGCTTCCTTTAAGCATTTCATTTTGTGATTAATCATGGCAATTAATCATCTATGGACTGTCCGAGTAAGAAAAAAAATTTCTTCATGTAATAAGCTTGAAAACCATGTGCTTTTTTCCTAGGGTTTGAATAAGAAAATCATTCTTAAGAGGTGGCGAATGGTTTCCTTTTTATTTTCCGTTAAAATAACCCCCCATATTTTTTCCTTCTTGTCAATGTTTCCATTAATTTTGTAATTTTCTTAAAAACGGGATATTATTTTATTTTGAAAGAAATTTTTTTATCATTTAGTTTATTAATAGTATTAATATTACAGTATATATATACATTAGTAGAGTATAGTAATTATTTTATTACATTCGCCACCTTTTGAGCACGATTTTATTATTCAAACGCTATCTTTTCACTAATGATTATTCTCTCCTAGGAAAAAAGCACATGGTTTTCAAGTTTATTACATGAAGAAATTTGTCTTACTTGGACAGTCCATAGATGACAATTGCTCGTTTAAATGCGAATTAAAATTCTAAAATGAAGACATTTTTCGGATTATTTTTGCCTAAAAATATTTTTTGTTACAAATAAGCTTAAGTATCTTCTCATTGAGTTGCGCACAGTTTGTGAATCACTAAATCATAATTTTGAACACTTGAACACTTTTACCAATCTGGGACTCCGACAGTTTTGGAGGGAAACATCGAAAAGTGTGAAACAGAAAACGGACTTTTTGTTGATACGTATTTGTGCGTTGCGTCTATTGTTTTGAAATGAAAGAGGATTCCTGGCGATCAGCGGCGAAATCTGGGTTTCGCTGGCCTTCCTAGGTACGTATATTAAATATTATAAATATTTCTACTAGACTGGAAATTCTCTTTGCTGAAGGTCAGCCCATTCTTCTCGAAGAGTCCTTCCAAGATCGTGGAATTATCCGGAAGTGATGGACGTGCTCTTATTCGTCTTTTGAGGTTATCCCGTAAAAGTTCGATGGTGTTCAAGTCTGGAGAACGGGCTGGCCAGACTAAGACCCTGATGTTATCCTGTTGAAGATACGTTTGTACTATGCGAGCGACATGTGGACGGGCATTATCGTGCATTAGAGTAGGATTGGCGCTGATTTCACCGAGGATAGACAACGCATGATGTTCCAAAATTTCATCCACAGCGAGTAGCCGCCAAAGACCCTCCACGAACAACAACCAATTATTTATTTAAATATTTATTGAAAATATTTATGTTAATTTCTTTCACTTGGGTGAACAAATTATATAAATATGCGCATATTTTTATTTTATTATTATATAAATCCGGTCCCTACTTGGGTAAGGAGTTGCGATTTGACAAGGGCGAAAGCGCTGGTAAAAATTTACGCATGCATCTGAATGCCAGTGCCTAATAAAATCCTCAGACTGTTTTGACGGTCCAAAACCAGACACAAACCTGGTTTGAAAACGAGTTGGAACGACAGTTACTGACGGACGAGTGATGGAACAAACCTAATAATGATAAAGAAAAAAAAGATTATCGTTCTTGAAATGTAAAGAACATACATCAGCTTCAGTGTTAGAACAGGAAAACATTTTCTAATTTTTTAACAGTTTCATCGAAAGTATGAAATTGTCCGGCTGACGGCTGCTGGAGTCTCACGTTGCAAAAACTTCGAGTGTACGGTAGAAGTCGTTGTACCGTTCACCACGTAGACCTGGCTTACGGTACGCTTTTGTGTTATTTCCAGTTACGTTGAGATGTCTGAAGGCAATGATTGCCTGAAAACCGTCGTCTATTGAACTCGGATCCTAGGCCGTAGATTTGGCTCGATGTCCACAGCAAATCGTCGAATCTCGTTAAAATTTCAGGATCGTGCTGAATTAATCCCTTTTATGACCACTGGAACCAGTGGATTGGTTTAATAATCTGGCTGTTAAGCATATATGTTTTTCTTTATTAGCTAATAGCACCATTTTAACTTCTACAGGTTATTTACTCGTCTATACTGATTTACACACTATCAACCATATAATTTGACATCATCACTGCTCCAAATAATCATCCGAAGTGAATAGTTCTAGGAATAGACAGCTCCTGCACGATATCCGAATATTACCGTGATTATGGTCGCAGGGGTAACGCTGAACTTATTCCACCAAATCAAAACATTAGGCTGCGACTTTTTTGGTTGTGTTAGAGGCAATACCAACTCAAACTTAAAAAATAGTAATTGTCATGGACTATAATTTATTAATCGACCCAATGGTAAGATTCATCCGACTAAACGTGCAGATTTTTCGTATTCTAGAAGCGGTGGAGGTACTGGCGGTAGCCAATAAACGGGTTTTTAATATTCTTAGTAAATCAGAGAGAAAATTGAATGAAAATGTTGCCGCTGCAGCGTTAAAGGCACCTGAAGAAGTTTTCTGACTCAATAACAGTACAAAGGAAGTACATTTAATAGGAAATCAAGAGTAGGTATTGAAAGAGGCAAGAGGCCTAACAATGATACTCTTGCAAAAGATGGAGCGGCGACCCGAGAGGGAGATTGACAGTCGAACTATCGAAGTAAGTAGAACGATGTTACTGAGAAGTTGATTACTACTTTTAAAGGGGCAGATGCTTTAATTCCTACTTTATACTACACAAAGTATCCTTATGGTACATAAACCAGGCATGACAATCTGGTAATTCGTCAGAAGATGATGCAAATGGTATATTCTTCTAATGTAGTAGATGGTTCCAAGAGAGGCGGAGAACGAAGATAGACATTGGGGCGATATAGCCAGACAATATTATAATTGGTAAGTTGTCTGGTAAAAGATGAAGAGATACGGTGTGCTCCTACGTCATGAAGATATAAAAAGTTCTTGTAGACCCAAAGGAACCCATCAGGATCAACGCGTCATCCTGGTGTAATGCCTATGTCGGTGCAAAAATTATTAAGATTGATGATATGACGTTTAATTGTTGAATATTCCAACTTTATTGATGATATAATGCTGGAATGATTAAACAAGGAGGGGATAAACGTAATGCTACTGTTTAGACAAGTGTTTCATGTTACTTTTTGTACAAAACTAGCTTTCCCATTTTGAAAATCAACAAATATGAAAATCAGAAATATTTTGACGATGGGTTGATGCGTAGAAAGACTTGTCTCGAGAGGAAAAGGCCGCACCTCGGATGATATGAATTGATAGAGATGCCGGACCCATCAATTTCCCGCATATCATTGAATGGAAATAATCGTCGTTTGGCGGAGTGGAAATAATGAGAATTTACAAGGGCGGCCCGCTCTAGTCGTAGGTAGAAAGTGCCAGTGGGCACTGCAAAACAGTGGGACGAGTTTATTCACCTGATCGCGGCTGCCTACGACAGAACGTGAGGATATTATTTTCTCCGGGAGGACGAGTCCTTCGCCGGAGCATCCACCACGATGAATATAAACTCGTATGGGTTCCTGCCTGGGACCACAACATTCTCAAAATGGCTTTCGATACGGCGATTTCCAAACGAAATTGATAAATTGCCAATTGTTTTCATACTTGAATTATTCCTTGAGACCGGATTTAACTAAATAAGAGAACAATTTTCTACTATCACCGTTTTCATCAACAGTCTCGTTATTAGAGCTATCGACCCGGCAAATTTCTATTTCCACTATTCGTTCACACGGATTGATAAAACCACATATCCAGTCAGAAATAAAGCTACAAAATCACAAAAATTGTCCGTTTAAAACATAAATAAAGGCAACGAAACCTAAAAAATGACCTAGTATTAACTAAAATCTGTTCTATTTCCTACTCTTTAACAACGAACTGTTTGATTTATTCGTAACTAAAGTCAGAATTTTTTTGCAGAAAAACGTGCAACAATAACTCCGAAACGTGGAAAAATGTATAATAAAAGTGAAACTTACCAATAACATAGGAAAACTTTTATTTACGTATTAAAATTAATTCTTGCTAAACATTGTTTATGACATGATTGTTTATTTTATAATCAATCGATTACACTAATTTTTAGAGCGTCATGCAAATTCACAATTAAATTAATATGCAACTAAATAACAACAATATCTGAATTCCTATCTAACCGACCGGCAACGAGTTCTCGGAAGTCAGACAGATACAAGACGGCGTCCAACAAGGGAGCATCCTTGGAACCATCCTTTATATCACCTACACTGCTGATGTACGAGTACACCCTAATACAGCCAACATGATCTACGCGGAAGATACCGCCATTTTGCTTTCTAACTCGAATCCTATCGAAGCTACCTTCGACATCCAAGAACACCATGAGCTTATCGAAAATTGGTGCAAAAAGGGAAGGACAAGATTGAATGGAAAAAAAACAACTAACCAGTGTGTAGAGATTAGTGACCGTTAATTGATAGTTATTCAGATATCGTGAGATGCGGTCGGGTGTGATGTAGGTTTCAGAAAAACATTTTCTTTATCGTGCCAACGTTTCGATCTTTTATTGAGATCATCTTCAGGGCCTGGGATTTACAAACA